>NC_088201.1:162572049-162914703 GCF_037126465.1 Ornithodoros turicata
GCAAGATGGCAGCATTGTTTGGTTTGCCCAAAATAGCATATAGTACAGTGCAGGTGTGTGACCCAATGCCAGTGCGGGGAGGCCAGATTCCGTCTTTTTGCTTGCTGCTGACATAGATTAAATTCCAGCTGTGAGCTTCACGCAAGCGCAAACTGTATGGGAGACAGATGAATCCCTAAGGGTAGTCACTATAGGGTAGCCCTAAGGGTAGCCACTCTCCCTGGGAAGAAAACTCCAACACGAGTTGGATGTCTTGGGCGAGGTTGCCTTCAAAAAGCGCTGGCAGGGGGCACTGGAAGGTGTTTCTGCGGCAGCAGGGGCGAATTGTGGATCAGGGTGCTGCGCACGGGTCTCGTTCTTGTGCTGTACGGGATGACTTGGATTGTACTTGCTAAATGCCCACACTGTAGAGCTAGCGACTCTGTGTTGTTGTGTGGTAGGTATAGGTTTATAACTTCTATATGGCTTTGTACTGTGATTTGTGGTTTGCGATGATGTGATGTGCATTGACCTGGTTTGGATGACTGTTTTGACCTGATCTGACCTCTGTGAACAACCGTTGTTCTTTTGTTAATAAACTTTTACTAAAGATCACCGTGGAGGGGGACAGCAGAACGAGCTCC
Organism: Ornithodoros turicata; assembly: GCF_037126465.1. Taxonomy (NCBI): domain Eukaryota; kingdom Metazoa; phylum Arthropoda; class Arachnida; order Ixodida; family Argasidae; genus Ornithodoros; species Ornithodoros turicata. The sequence continues at coordinate 162,572,673 of NC_088201.1, forward strand.
TAAACAATTTTTGCTAGGCCTAACCCGTTTGGGTAAGACTATATTATTCAATTAATTCAAAGAGAGAGCATGGTGAGAAACCACTCGTCTCTACTCCTCCGCCCCCGCCCTCGAGGAAAAAACAAAAAAAGACAGCGAGAGAGGGAGGAGTATGTGACGCCAGCTCTTTGCTTCTCATATACAGGGGTATATAGTGAGCTCGCTCCAAGAGAATGCAGGATATATGCTCTCGTCTCCCTTCAAATCTACGTATTGATCTTTCGCCTGTCAATTGTACAGATAGGAAAGACCCTAGAAGAAGATGACCACATAGTCAAACCTATCACGCTGTATGCCATGGGGACAGAGGCACGAGTGTTTGCAGAGAGGCTTGACAACACAAGACCGAAGGCGGAGAAACCCACCGCATTCTATGCAGAGCTAGCCAGGTACGCGCGAATTCTGCAGCGTTTTCTGCCAGAAGGGACCCTGCCATACTTGTCGATAAAGCAAGTCTATGAAGAGCTGTATAAAAGGTGCAAATGCCAGATAATCCAGTGCAAGAAAGACAACACTGAAGACTGGTAGTGGCTAACGTTCTTGACGGAGACCGTGCAGACCTGGCCTGGGAACTGTCCCATAATGTCCTTTCAGTGAAAACGAGGCTCTTCAGATTTCATTTTGATGGTTAAAATCTGTGCGAGGTCTGCAATGGGCTGGAAAACCACAGACACGTTTTCTATGAATGCGTGTTGGCAGCGGCGTTGTGGCGGAAAGTCGCCACCGTGTTTCGTGTACCTCGGATAGAATACGACACTGTGATTTATTCAGACCCTCTGCCAGTGGCTGCTAATCGAATTCCATCTTTCGCACTTCTCATGGGTGAGGTCAAACACGAGGTCTGGCGCTCCCGAAACAGGCGAGTGTACAGTGGTGGTGAGGTGTACCTGAGGACCTCACTCTTTAAAATCCGGTTACACTTGAAGGAGAAACTACAACGAGAACTGGACTCTATAGAAGTGACTGCTTTCAAGAAAAGGTGGAAGGGCCATTGGCTATTGTTTGTGATATCAAACGGCAGAATAGTGGTCAAGTTTTAAATCTCTCAAGTGTTAGCAATTGGAAATTTACATGAATTGTGAGAATTAGAGTGTGCGCCGTTGAGTAGGAGGTGCTCCTGAGCCGGTCAATTGTGGTGTATATGTAAATATGATGTAAATAAGATGTACATGTGTTGTAAATGGGATGTAAATTTGGTGCACTTTTCCCAATAAAGTTTCGCCTTTCGTGGTGGGATAACGTGAAGGTAGGTCTAAGGGACATTTTTATGAAATGGGGAAAGAAGCGGGCTTCTGAACGGCGGAAGGATATTCGCATACTGCAGGTAGGGCTTCGGGGGCTTCTAGTATGTGGATTGTCTGCCTAAGAGGAGAAGTGCGCGTACAGAGAGATGCAGGCTCAACTTTCAGCTCTCCTTTGGCATAATGCCCAAAGGTGGACGGCACCAGGCAATGAGCCCGGGAGTCGGCGAATTCCTGGTCATGTGCAGACGGCTCTAGCGGAAAATCGTCACTTTCCGCGCGTGCGCATGGACCAACTCATAAAGGATGATGGGACAGTTGCTTCCACAATGGAGGATCTTTTGGCGACTTGTCACGCGTACTACGCTCGGCTATTTTCTCAGAAGCCCGTGGAATCTTCGCTGTGGGACCAAGTCTGCTCTGAGTATCCTAGCCTCCGGCCTGAGCAGTCGGGAGACTTGGATTTAGACATATCAGTCTCAGAAATTTATCAAGCGGCTAAAGAGATGAGGAAAGGAAAGACACCGGGCCCGGACGGTCTTCCTGTAGAACTCTACGTACGCTTCTGGAAATATCTTGGTGGAGCTCTCGGAGAAGTGTTCTGCATAGCCATTGAGAAAGGAGTCCTTCCTGAATCCTCCCGCTGCGGCTTGATCAAACTCCTATGCAAAGACCCGATGCGCTCCCAAGAACTTTCAGGTTGGCGACCGACCACTTTTTCGAATACGGACTACAAGATACTGGCCAAGGCCCTACAGATGCGTCTTTCACGGGTGTTCGACACGACCATCTCTCCCGCCCAAGCGTGTGCAGTACCCGGTCGAAGCGTTCAACAACATCTTTTCGCCCTGCGCGACATCTTCTACTGGGTAGCTGATCGCCGGTCTTCAGCTCTCATGGTGTCGTTCAACCAGGAAAAGGCGTTTGACCGGGTTTGTCACAAATTCCTCTTCTACGTTCTCCGTCGAACGGGACTCGGCGAGCGCTTCCAACGCTTCGTTCGTGTCCTCTACACGGAAGCAGAAAGCAGGGTACTCGTCAATGGCGAGCCATCTTCGTCCAATAAAGTGAAATCGGGAGTCCGACAAAGTTGCCCCCTCTCTCCACTTCTTTATGTCCTGGTGTTCGAGGTAGCCATTATGATGTTGTCCAAGGACTGTCATCTACCTCGCTTGCCACTCCCAGGAAGTAATCGCTGCCCCACGTTGTTTGCTTACGCGGACGACTTGACGGTGTGCGTGCCGTCGCCAGACGCGGTCAAGCAAGTCTTGGCTTGTCTCGACAAGTACAGCCGTGCTTCTGGTGCAAAGATAAACGAGAGGAAGTCAGCCACCGGTGAAGGATTCCTGCCGTATCCTGGGCATTCACTTTAACCGAAGAGGGCCTCTTACTAGGAATTGGGAGCTGGCTTTACGGGACACAACTCGCCGGGTCGAGTCCTTGTCCCACGTTGTCCTCGACTTTCGAGAGCGAGCAGAAGTCGTCTCGCGCCACCTGTGTTCGCACTTCTGGTATTTCGGAACAGCTTACCAGCCTTCTACAGCTACCGCTCGACGAGCCAATAGCCTCACCTTCAGGTTTTTTTTTTTTTTTTGAGTGGACGTCCCGAACTAGTTCAGAGAGCGCTGATGATGAGGCCGGCAGAAATGGGCGGATGGCGGTTCCCGGACGTTCGTCTCTTCTGCGCAGCGCTGGGTCTCGCCTCTCTCTTTGCCATTCTGCGAGATCGAACGCATATATCCCACGACCTTGCCAACTTTTTCCTGGGTACATCCATCAGAGATTTCGGTAGGTCATATGATAACACTAGACGCCAGACCGAGAGGTTAATGACTTTCTATTGTCTAACGAAACGGTATGCGGTGCGACTTCGCCAGCTCCTCCCGGACACAGACTTTACAACCTGGTCAGTCCGAAAGCTCTATCAAGCCCTTTGCGAGCCGTCTTTCCCGGTGCAGGGTCCTCAACCACACGTAAACCGGCGCCACATACCATCCCGTCTGATTGAAGGCCGGAGAGTGGATGTGCTGTGGCAAATCTCTCACGAGATCTTACCGGTACGGGAGACTCTGCCGTTTCGGTTAGTCCCGAACGGACGTATGTGTGGTGTGCGGTGAGGTAGAAAGTCACCGCCACGTGTTCTTGAACTGCCTGAATGCAGCTGCCTTGTGGCGCAGGGTGGCAGCTCTTTATCGTCTGCCTGGTATCTGCTACGACACTGTGAGGTTCCTGTACCCGGTGCCGATGCCGTCGAGGAAGCAGCCCGCGTTCATACTTCTTGTAGCGGAGATCTGCTGCCAGCTCTGGTGCGCAAGGACAAGGTGTGTGTATGGTGGTCAGGCAGCGGACCTTGTGATACTAATGGTGTATACCCGACTCGCCCTAAAATCACAGCTGCAGGCTGAGCTCAAGTCGCTTGGCAGAGACGCTTTCCGCCGTCGAGGGAGAAGTCACTGTGACATCTTCATCCTCGTGAATGGACACATTGTGATAAAACTTCGCTTCACAGATGAGGCTCAGTCACGGTGTACCGTGTTGTTTCTCATCTTTCTCATTGATATCATGCGCTGGTTATTTTTAATTCATGTTTAGTACACTTTAGGCACTTGTAGAAGTATGGGGTAGTAGGCGTCGTACACTCTCGTGTGCATTTTGTACTTAGTCTGGCACATTTTTCAGTTTTTCTCGGGTGCTCTGGTGTGAGTGGGCCTACTGCATGTCCTGGTGCCATATTTCCCGTGTGGAGGTTTTGATGTTGCTTTGACATTTGTGGTCATTATAGCATTTGTAGTGTGTGGTGTACAGTTTTCTCACTAAATACTCATTTACTAAAGATCACCGCGGAGGGGGACAGCAGAATGAGCTTCTAGACAATTTTTAGTAGGCTTAACCCGTTTTAGTAAGGCTATATTATTCAATTCAAAGAGAGAACATGGTGAGAAACCACTCCCCCCCCCCCCCCCGCTCCCGAGGAAAAACAAAGACAGCGAGAGAGGGAGGAGTACGTGACGCCACCTCTTTGCTTCTCATATACGGGGTATAGAGTGAGCTCGCGCCAAGAGAATGTAGGATATATGCTGTCATCTCCCTTCAGATTCGCGTATTGATCTTTCGCCCTTTTTTTTTTCGCCATATTAGGATGGTAACTGTCAAAATGGAGGTACTAGCGTTTGTCAGTGGGTTTCTTGCATAGGGTCGTGACCAGCTTACCAGATATAGAGACTGTCACGTCGAGAAAACTCACTGATTCTTGGGAAAAGTTACACGTAAACTTGATGGCCTGATGTACGGAGTTAAAATGCTCGAAAAACTCAATTAAGGATGGTTCATCACCCGACCATACGATGAAAATGTCGTCGATGTACCTTAAAGTGCAGCTCCGCTGCTGTTCCGAAAGTATGAAGACATTGTGATATTCAGAACCGTGGTCCCAACTTCATTCATAAACGCACATTGCTTTCCAAATTTCCATACTCCTTCGTGAGAAATTTGAGAAAAACTACCGGGCGGCGGTTCCACTTGTGACGTCATACTTGGAACTGTGCGGATTGGATAGCCACACCTAGCCAGCTCTGCCTGGCAACCAGTTTGTGTTTACACTCCGTCATGGCCGCTGTATCGTGCTGAAATAGCTATCACGAGCTATCGGGGACCACCGCACCGTTTTATCACGTTTCTTATAAGAAATACTTCGTCTTCGAGCACGTACTCGTTCTCGTTCTCAATAGCTTTGGTGGTGCTTTCTGCACGCGCAGCAAGTCCGCGCATAGTGCGCTGCCAAAGCTATTGAGAATGCGTACGAGTACGTCACACGTTAGGTGTTAGGTCTTGTTGGTAGCATGAAGCACAGTGCGGGCACAGAATGTCCGCTCACGACGGCCGTCGTTGCACAACGAGGCCATCCTGTAAGGCTTGTTAAAGAAGACCGGCAAAACTATCTTTGAGGCTATTAACGACAGCAATTATCACGGAACACACCCAAAACATTCACCTTCGCCCATAGATCTCCGCCATCGCATCGACGATTTGGCGTTAGCCAAGCCACGAGCGCGGCTAAGCCAGGACGAAGCCGGGATTGGTCAGGGTTTGCCGACCACAGGACCGCCGTGCCATGGAAATTTAAAAAATTGTTTTCTTAAAAACTACAAACAAATGGGTGAAAATTTTTCACATGTATGCTCCCTGTGCGGAAACGAATGCACAGCCCAAGCATGGCTCCATTCTGTCGCAGTCGAAAATCGGCGGAGCTGAGCTTTAAGAACGGGAAGGATGCGAACGTTTTCTCTTCAAATTGCCCAATGAAATGTTTCATGTAGTTGGGAGACAGCCGTGATCCCATTGCTGCACCTTGAATTTGGATAAAATGTTTCTCGTTAAATATGAAGTTGTTATACATGAGCACAAGCTCAAGAAACGAGAGGACAGCTGATGTCTGGAGAAGAAAACGAAATTACCCTCCCGACCTTTTAAACAATGCTCTCTCCAAGTGCAAATCTCTAGATCGGGCTAAATTACTTCCATTACTTTCACATGAACCGCGGCAGCAACAAAAAAATCCCTTATGCTTCGTTACCGCCTATAACAAAGCACTCAGTGGCGCACGCTTCGCCCGCCATCTCAACATACTTCACAGCGACGAAAGACTTCAAATAATATTTCCTGCTCCCCCGAATATCACATTCCGCTGATCCCGTAACATTCCTAATTTACTAGTTTCATCCCGTCTATCCCGACCAAATCCTGATTGTTCCCCGTGTGGTAACAAACGCTGCCAAACATGTCATTTCATTAGATCTTGTACATTTATCTCGAGCACCTCAATTTTTTTTACTTTCGAAATCCGACCAGGGGTCGCACTGCAACTCTTTTAACATATGTTACCTTATTATGTGCAATAAAGGCTGTATTCAGTATATCGGAGAAACCTCGAATACAATGAGGGAAAGGTTTTACGGCCACAAGTCCGATATTGTTAATAGCCATCCTACACCCGACTGTACACATTTTAACCTCCCTGGACACGCTTTGGGTACAGACCTCAAAATCGTTATCCTTGAAATGGGTTATAACAGTGACATGAAGCGCGAAAATCGCGAATCCTTTTTAGTTGCAAAATACCAGTCTCTGAGGCCGCACGGTTTGTACATCCACGCAGGCCCACAACAATTATTTAACCCGTAAATATTGTTTCTCGCATAAAATAAAATAGAATAATGACAAACACGCACACATGCAAACTGTAAAACAACTCCACATTTTTCTTTCCATATTCTCTTCGTTTGACTCTCTCCTGAGACCACCTCTGTCTTCACGTTCCCATGGTCAACTGGTCACCTTTGTGCTCCGCACCTGTGTCCTCATTCCGTCGCCATAACCCCGCTTTTTAGCCTTAATTTCTGGAACGTCACCTACATCAGTTCTCTTTTCCTGTGTAAGCCTTTGGACTCGCGTTATGTTGCGCTTCTGATATCCCTTCGTTTGTATTTATGTTCTTTTCATTTTTACCTGTATTTGCATCCTTTCCATAATCCAGTTACCCTCTCATACGAAAACTCCCCCATCAGCTCTATAAATGCTCCTGTACCATGTTGATATTTTTGTAACCCGAAGAAGTGCAGTCCCGTGCACGAAAGTCTCGTTACCATGTGTAAATAAATAAGGTGCTCCTACTGTTTAGCATCACTCTTCGATATACTTCTGTGTCATCAAAGCATGACGATAAACAGTGTGTCAGATAATTTTGGCTCTTATGTTTGTTAAAGGAAAATGCCCCATCCCTATATCTTACCAACCTAGAAAGGGAATACTGGCACACAGAGCAGCTTTGATCAACCTTTGTTTGCCCACAGGCTCTGGTGTTTAATGATATCTTGCTTTTATGTCTGGGCCCCTTTGTGGAATTTTGTGATGCAATCTTGTGCGCAGCTCTTCCTCTGTTGCGGGCGTGCGCAGAACGATCAACGTCCTCAACCATCAACGGTATCCCTTTCGTACGCAAAGGCCATAGGGTACGTGTACCAAAACTATCTATTGGTTAGTTCAGCGCGACCTGAATCACTGTGGGCTACTGCGCCTACCACACTCAATCTAATCAACAGATAAGACTGAGTCAAGCTCTATCTGTTATTGGTTCCGACGGACACGTAAAGTTAACGGTGACGTTGCCACCCGCCGACTAACACTCCCTATTATACTCTGGGGGTAATTTGTTGAATCCACCGTAGAATAGAAAACTGTGAGGTCATATGGCCTCCGTCACTCTTTTTTTTATTTTTGCATAGCAACCTGGTATACGATGAGCCCCTTTTTCGTTGCGTGTCGCTGCAGTCGTCAGGAGGAATCATTGCTGCACCGCCTCCGTCTCAACGTTGCCCGCACCCCATTGCTTCTTTACAAAATGGGCCAATCCAGCTCCCCCTTGTGTTCCAGCTGTGGCGAGGTGGCCTATGGTATACTAGTATTCTGGTATACCATGAGCCCCAGCTGCGTTCGTGCAGTGTAACGCTGGCAAAACTAACGCACATTAATTGTAAGTTTGAGCATACCGTACCCTATCGCCTTTGCGTACAAACGCGTTTGGACGCCGGTCATTCACAACTCTTCTCTGTTAGTACAAACATTATAGAATTCGCGTTAGGTCACTAACAGACGCTACAAAAATACGCGGACTGGTGCTGAGTTTAGGGGGCTTTACTGAAACCGAAATACACTTTGTCATTGTGGATAGGGGCCTTCTTTACAGGTGCCAATCAATGAGTTCCACACCCTATGAGTTGGAGCTGAAATTTCTGAACAGCTGTACAACAACGGAAAAGCTTGGTAAATGTTCTCAAAGTTGATTCATCAGATTTTCACTCAGGATCTGCTTATCTGCTGTAGGCTGCCCCGCGCAGAATATCTATCGATATCGGATGTACAAATACCTCTCTCGTCTGCCCACGCCTCGTTTCCGTGTCTTTCATCCTCACGTCATGATTACTTTTTAGGTTGGCTTTCCTACATATCGTACCCCAAGCAGCACAATGTACTGCAAGTCGAGTGCAATAGGGCTCGACTTGCTCGGCTTTCAGTACAGTGTGATCGTTGGGACAGCTAAAATGCAAAACCTGCATCAAATGAGGTGTCCCTGAATTCTTGTCATGCTCATGCACTCTTAACTGGGAAGCTCAGGCAAATGGAGCTGAGCAGAAGGCCTTAGGCCGTCGTCGAGTGTTTGTCGACAGTCGACGTGAGTCCAAGGAATGCCATCATGCCCCGTCTCAGCTTCAATGCTGTCACGTCCCATGAGCGCGGCGTTGCTGCAGAGGCTATTACATTGACTATCGTGTCCACCTCTGTGTGAATCTCATGTTAGGTTATGATGACATGTCTCAACCGTACCTTTTAAATGAAGCAATTCGAACAACTCAGCAACAACGAAACAACCAAACCACCCTTGCGTCAGGGCGCGCACGTTGCCCAGCATGGATTTATTCGTTAAGCCTTACTTGTCAAACCATTGTGAAACTCCTGTACCACGCGAGAGCAAACTATTTAATATCGTGACACACGAGCAGAAACTCGCCAGTGAACAGACGCCACAGCTTATTTTCAAGACAGAAGCGACAAGCTCGAGCATCTTACGCGAAGTAGGAACCTTAACGACCGTTGACAAAGTTATAACTCGAATATCAACTGCTAGGATAGGGCTGCAATACATACTCGTTTCATACGTACACTTGCCCATGGTCAAGTGAAGTCCTTCTGCCCAACTCGTAACGCCGCGTGTATTCCAGTCAGAACGGTTCAACTCCCTTCGAGAAATCGTCAAATGACAGGCTCTGCCATCCCTTGGACCGTAGTTCCCAGACCTGCGAGGTTGAAGTGCGACGCTGGCAGCGGCGCGACAATGATGTGGCAGACAGAAGTTATGCCCATGCAAAGCTGTATTTCCCCGTTCACGCCCTTATAGACACGTTTTCCGTGTTTTCATTGTTTTCCAAAAAAAAAACGTCACGTTGCAATTTGTGACTGCTTTGGTACAGGTATTTAAGAAAAAATGAACACTTTTTGCTAAGGAATGGCGATTTCTTTGGCGGTATCTTGTATATTCCAAAATACCCCTCGATCATTCAAGCTCCAGCGGCTTTGCAACCGCGTGCCATTTATGTACTAATATAGCGTACGCGATGATTCTGACGGTACGTCACGCTCGATACAAAATGTTGTGTGCCGAAAGGCCACAAGGAATTCACAAAGTAAGAGGATTAGCGCAAGGTACAGCGAAAGGGAACACCGCAGACGACAGACGCCATTACAACAAAATACGGGTTCAATCCGGATTGGATTGAATATTCCTGAAAAATAGTCGATGTTGAGAGTTCACAATGGCACAAGATGACAGTCCGCGGAGTTCGACGAGGCGAATAGGCTGTAATCATAGGTGGGGAAGTTACTTTTATTTTGTAGTGCACTACCGTTATTTACTACTTTTTCAAAAAGTAACGCGTTACGTTATTCGTTACTGTTGCGGTAGTGGGTAACGCGTTACTAACGCCGTTACTTTTGCATTACTTCACCAGTTGTCCTTATAATATGTAACATTTTTGGTTGAGTCACATAAGTGCATTCCGCAAATCAATACAAACAGTGTTGGGCACAAACAAGGGTCACGCATAAAGAGAACTTACATGTACGATTTATTGCAACGCAGAAGTAGTTGACATTCAAAATTTTCATCTCTGAGCTTCGCCCGTTTGGGCTGAGAGGACGCCTAATGGCCAGTGAGTGCTCCTTGTCAAGGTTGATAGAGACAGCGACCTTTTATCTCACACAGTACAAATCCAAACAGCCAATCCCTTGGTACTTCGTTACTTGTTCAGACGGTAGAGAGTATTTTTCTGTCCCTTTTGCCCCATTCGTCCGAAAAATACCAGAGGGAGTGAAAAACTGAGGTGGTAAACAAAGGTGACACCTCAACCAGGGTAGGTCAATAACCCTTCTTTTGCTTTCTTCGTGGGTGCCGATGTGACCTTCTTGTCACTGTTGAAGATCAATGGAAAAAATCGGGAATTTTCCCGGATTCAGCACGCACGGCCCTCGCTTAAACTTTGAAGTTCAGGCGATGAAGCAATGTTCCCGAACACACAGTAACGCATAACGCCGTTACGCGTTAGTTAGTAAAAATGTAATGACCATTACGTTACTTATTACTTTTCTCCCAAATGTAATGCGTTACCACATTTCACTACTCGAATGTAACGCGTTACCGGTAAGGCACTACTCTGTAACGCGTTACTCCCCACCTATGGCTGTAACACATGGCAAAAAAGGTGAGGTGGACCCCCCGAATCCAGTAGACCTGTATTGGCCCCATGCAACTCACCCTCCGCCTCTGTACTCTGTCGTTGCCGATTCTGAAATTATGTTGTGAACGCATTCCATGATTCGTTGACGTGACTGCAAAGGCACTTCAGGCTTCCTCACAGGCGTGATTGATTAAGCGGTGGAGGAGGGAGGAGGATCTCCGCGCTCTCCCATCTCGATCATTCCCCTTTCGCTTTGTTTTCGCTTTGTAGGCTTGCTGCTTTGTTCCCTGCTCCGTATATTTTGTTTAAATAGCAGGATCTCTTATCAGTCGCTATAACTATTGGATCGCAACCGGACCTCTGCAGCGTGTTTCAATCACGAACACGACTTGCCGACAAGAACCTCGATAGCAGTGAAACATTTTTTACTGACACTTCTTTTGAATACCTTGGTTGTGCCGCGAAACAAGTATTGCTATGAGCGGCGTACTGATGAGAACCGGTGGGAGAGGTGGGACAAGGTGGGGTGACGCTTCCATGGCCGAAATTTAGTCGGCCTCCCTCCCAGTCCACCCGCGTAATAGAATGCTACGGTATGGTGTAGGAGTTATTCGGGTGAATCCCCTTGTTGTCTGTCTCGTAAGCATATCAGAATCCGCCATGCGATACCATGTATCGCTGCATTATTGTCAATACCGTTTCACGCTCCGCGCCTCAACAAGTAGGTAGAATTCATCCGTGATAACGTGGGCATTCCGCTCCAGACTCGAACGATCAGTCCATCACAACGTCGAGCTATCCGCGTAGTCCTCGCTGTATGCATCGCAGAGTTATCCGCGTAACAGTATCTATCGCTGCTGTATCCTCGCGTACATGTCCCTCAGCTATCCGCGTAGTATTACAGATCGCGCCAATGCTCCCGCATGCCGCATGCGAATTCAATGTCCGCGTCTCAAACTATGTCCTCCAGGTAAATGTCACTAAATGACGCACGCCTACCGCCAGTATACCTTTGCCGCAATACGTAAAGCAGGTGTCATCCGGGAAATGGTGCGGCTGAACCATTATTTGTAGCAGCAAACTTCTCTAGCAATCAGCAATGTTCCAACTGTAAAGAGAGTGAGCATAAGTGCAGAGTAAACATGTCCGAGACATAGCAAGAACCCAAATGCTTCCACGTAGATAAGAACTGTCATGGCCCAATAGGAAGTCAAAATCGTGCGGATACATTCCCTTTGCACGGAGTAGGAATGTTTTGGAGCCCTCGCGTACACCTTAAGTACAGCTCGCGGGATATTCCAATAAAGTACCCAGCAGATGATGGTCATATGCAAAGTGAACACGAATGCATGCCATAGCGAACCCATCATGAGCAATTGCAGCAGACCGGCTACATAGACCAGAATCGATGCAGTCTTTGCCATCTTTACGCCACCTAGAAGCAATTGGTCCAATTGAAGTGCGAACATTGCGATAGTAAAACGGGCACAAGGTACACTAGGACGCGGACGGGAAGAAAAGAGACGCGGAAAAGAAGGAAAAGACGTGAGAGAAGAAGAGAAAAGAGCGAGGAGAAGTACGCGGAGAAGAGAAAAGGGAATACGATACGAGAAAACGAGAAGAAGAAAGTGGAAGACGCGGGAAAAAGTGGAAGAAGCGGAGAAAAAGGTGGAAGACGCGGGAAAAAGCGGAAGAAGCGGAGAAGAAAGTGGAAGACGCGGGAAAATGTGGAAGAAGCGGAGAAGAAACTGGAAGACGCGGATAAGAAAGCAGAAGACGGAGAAATCGATCGAGCAGCGAGACAGGCACGGATGAGAACTGGGAATGATTTCTGCTCGCTGTGAGACAAAAACTGCCTCCTCCTTTTTGTCTTTGGTGAAACGACACCTCCCACTTTCTCCTCTAGGTGCTTCCATTTGGACCAGTAAACAGAAAAGAAATCTCTCTGCCTTGCTGTTATAGTCATGCAGTTTTCAGCAGTTCCGATGGATGATATTTCTCCGTCTCCTGCTTTCTTATCTGCGTCTTCCACTTTCTTCTCCGCTTCTTCCACTTTCTTCTCCGCGTTTTCTCGTATCCTATTCGCTTCTCTTTTCTTCTTCTTCCGCGTACTTCTCCTCGCTCTTTCCTCTTCTTCTCCCCCGTCTTTTCCGCGTCTCTTTTCTTCTCGTCCGCGTCCTAACGTACCTTGTGCCTCGTTTTACTATAACAATGTTTCCACTTCAATTGGACCAATTGCTTCTAGGTGGCGTACAGATGGGAAAAACTGTATCGACTCTGGTCTATCCAGCCGGTCTACCGCAGTTTGCTCTTGATGGGTTCGGTGCGCCATGCATTCGTGTTCACGTTGCATATGACCATCATCTGCTGGGTACTTCATTCGAATATCCCGCGAGCAGTACTTACGGTGTACGGGGCGAGGGCTCCGAAACATTCCTACTCCTTGCAAAGGGAATGCATCCGCACTATTTTGACTTCCTATTGGGCCATGACAGTTCTTATATACGTGGAAGCATTTGGGTTATTGCTGTGTCTCGGACATGTTTACTGTGCAATTACGCTCACTCTCTATACAGTTGGAACATTGCTGATTGCTCGAGAAGTTTGCTGCTACAAATAATGGGTTCAGCCGCACCATTTCTCGGATGACACCTGCTTTACGTATTGCGGCAAAGGTACACTGGCGGTAGGCGAGCGTCATTTAGTGACATTTACCTGGAGGACATAGTTTGAGACGCGGACATTGAATTCGCATGCGGCAGTATTGGCGCGATCTGTAATACTACGCGGATAGCTAAGGGACGTGTACGCGACGATACGGCAGCGATACATACTGTTACGCGGATAACTAATGCGATACATAATGCGAGGACTACGCGGATAGCTCGGCGTTGTGATGAACTGATCGTTCGAGACTGGAGCGGAATGCCCGCGTTATCACGGATGAGTTATTCCTATGTGTTAGGGCGCGGACCGTGAAGTCGTATTGGCAATAATGCAGCGATACGTGGTATCGCATGGCGGATTTTGATATGCATACGAGACAGACAGCAACTGGATTCACCCGAAGAACTCCTACACCATACCGTAGCATTCTATTACGCGGCTGGACTGGGAGGGGCCGCGTAAACTTCGGCCCAAGTACCCCTGAAATCAGCCATGGAAGCGTCACCCCGCCTGTTGCAGTGAATCTATCCCACCTGTTCTCATCAGTACGCCGCTCATCGCACGACTTGTTTCGCGGCGCAACCAAGGTGTTCAAAAGAAGTCTCAGTAAAAAAAGTTTCGCTGCTATTGCGGTTCTTGTCGGAAAGTCGTGATCCTGATTGAAACACTCTGCAGAGGTCTGGTTGCGATTCGATAGTTATAGCGATTGATAAGAGATAATCCTGCTATTTAAACAAAATACGCGGAGCAAGGAACAAAACAGCAAGCCTCAAAAGCGAAAAAAAGAGAGAAACGGGAATGATCGAGATGGGAGAGCATCGAGAGCCTCCTTCCTCCTACACCACTTTGTCAATCACGCATGTGAGGAAGCCTGAAGTGCCTTCTGCAGTCACGTCAACGAATCATAGCATGAGTCCACAACATAGTTTCGGAATCGGCAACGACAGAGTACAGAGGCGGAGGGTGAGTTGCACGGGGCCGATACAGGTCTACTAGAATCAAGGGGTCCACCTCACCTTTTTTTTTTTCATGTATTACAGCCTATTAGCCTCGTCCACTTCTGCGGGATGTCATCTTGTGGACCAATGTTCTCAACATTGATTTCTCAGGATCTGAGACACCGACGCCGGTCATTTAATCCAGTGGCAAACCAAATTAATCCGGGCAACAATCAATTTAATCCAAGCACTACCTAATTTAATCCAAGCAACACGTGCAAATGTATTCTCTATGTATTCAGTCATGTCGTGATTGAGACTTTCATGGTTTCACTAATGTATCATGAGTTTATGACTAGTGATTCAAAGATCCCTGGATTTTGCAGTGGATGCTGTGTTTTATGACTGCTTTTTGTCGTTATGACATTCCATGACTATTTTCACGATATGTGCCATGAATCAATTTTATGGGACTACCGCTACTGCAAACAGTGTCGTGCAGTGTTTTATGACTAACCGACGGTCATTACAACATTCCATGACTATTTTCCTGGTATGTGGATTGAACAAATTTTTTGTGACCACCACTGCTTCAGACAGCGTCATGCTGTGTTTTATGACCACTGACACATTATGACATTCCATGACTATTCAATGGTACGTGTCATGAATCGATTTTATGGGACTACCGGCGCTTGAGACAGTGTCCCATTGCGTTTTATGACTACCGGCGGTCATTACGACACTCTATAACGATTTTTGTGACATGTTCCGTTAATCAATTTTATGGGACTACCAGTGTTTGAAAGGGTGTCATGCAGCGTTTCCTGACTGCTGATGATCATTATGACATCCAATGACTATTTCAGGTTATGTGCCATGAATCCATTTGATGGGACTAGCACTGCTTCAAACAGTGACGTGCAGCGTTCTATGATTACCGATGGTCAGTACGACATTTCATGACTATTTTCATCGTCTGTGTTATGAATGAATTTTATGGGGCAACTGCTGCTTCAAACAGTGTCATACAGTGTCTTATAACTACCGACAATCATTATGACATTCCATGACTATTTTCATGTTATGTACCATGATCCATAGTGTAAAACCCCGAGACAAGGGAACACGAAGAGGCAGACACAACACGAAGGCTCACGAAGACTTCGTGTTGTGCCTGTTTCTTCATGTTCCCAGTCTCCGGGTTTTACATTATGCATCATCTTCACCTCATTTGCTTCCTACCCAATTTTTCATGTGCCATGAATCCGTTTTATGGGACAACCGCTGCATCAGGCAGTAGCTCAGTACTATAATAGTAGCATAATATAGTCAGTATAATGAGCATCAGTAGTCACAAAACACTGTATGACATTGTGTAAAGATATGGTAGTCCCAAAATGTCAGTTCATGAAACATGAAAATAGTCATGAAATGTCACAGTGACCGTCGGTAGTCACAAACAACTGGATGGCCCTGTCTGAAGCAGCAGTAGTCCCATAAAATCGATTCATGGCACATATCATGAAAATTGTCATTGAACGTCATGATGACTCCCAGTAGTCCTGAAACACTACATGACACTGTTTGCATCAGCAACAGTCCCATAAAATTGGTTCAATGCACATATCATGAAAATAGCCATGGAATGTCGGTAGTCATAAGACACTGCATGAGAGTGTTTGCAGCAGCAGTAGCCCCTTCCATGGATTCATGGCACATATTATGAAAATAGTCATGGAATGTCGTAATGATCGTCGGTAGTTATAAAACACTGTATGACACTGTTTGAAGCAGCGATAGTCCCATAAAATTTATTCATGGCCCATATCATGAAAATAACCATGAAGTGTCATAATGACAAGAAGCAGTCATAGAACACTGCATGACACTGCAAAATCCAGGGATTGTTGAACCAGTCATGGTACATTGGTGAAATCATGACAGTCTCAGCCATGACATGACTGAATACACGTGGAATACATTTACACGCTTTGGTTGAATTAAATTGGGTAGTGCTTGGATTAAATCGGTTGGTGACTGGATTAATTTGGTTCACCACGAGATTAAATTGGGCAACGCTTGAAGTACATTGAGTAACCAGTAGATAAAAGTGAATGGGAAAAACCCGTAGTGCCATGGGAGATGTATGCACGAATGAGGTGGTTAGTTTATAGCAAATCACTGCCCTCATCTCACCGCGCACCAGAGAACTGCACGCTTGTGCTTTTTCCATAATATGTACCACATAAATTCCTCCATTCGCTCCACCTTGCAAATGCACGTCCCGCACCGGTACCACTCACCACCGAAAAAAAGGGTGAGTGAAAGCACACAATTTCCATGTTGAATCTAACACTGATTTCTTTGTTCCGCGGACAAATCATTATTGGAACCACCTCCCCATTTGCCTCCCATCCATTTGACCCACTAATAATTTTAAAGCAGCATACTGCAATTACTTCACACCAGTATAACATTTTGTGACCAGTGTGGACTCTGTTTACTACTCAGTTTTTTAACTATAGTCATAACAAAGAAATAACTTTGTAATGTTTCGTTCTCGCATTGTGTATGAATAAATACTATCGAGAACAGGGCACAGCATCGCGGTGCACGAGAGGGTACCACACTTCTTACTACTAGGAAGAAACAGAAGCTCTCAATATATTAGATAGGCAGCTACATGTACTAGCCAGCGACCAGTATCTTTACTCAACGACTTTGTTTCCGACAAAAATATAAGGAGGGGGACACGAGCATTATCTGCCATGCTATGCACTTACTGCCCTAAGTTCTAAGTGAATAAAAAGGCCAGATTTCAATCGCAAAGGGGTGCTAATGGTGATGGGTGGACAAGCAGCATCGCGACCCAACAAAATACCCCAATTTCATGTGAAGTTACAAGGGACACCAGGTTCTAGGTTCTACCTTTTTACACATATGTGTAACATTTAAGTTATGAACACTATAAGCACGTGTTACAGACACTAAAGACGGCGGTAAATAGGGCTAAAGAGAATAAGCTGGAATAATAGCGCTTTTAGTTGAAATGTGCTGCTGCAAAGTGAAGGAGTGAAACGCTTAAGTGATGCAAGACTGATTGAAATACTCACTCAGTGTCACTCGAAACCATGCAAAAGAGATGCCCATCCTGGGTCTTCTTTCAGCAAGTCATCCAAGACCAAGCGTGTCTTGGATGCCTTTCCACGCGACTTGGCCAAGAGGGATGGTGTGCCCAGAAGTGACCGTCTGTGCTGGAATAGATTGCAACCAAACAAATTAGGCAGCGGTCAAGAAACATAAAACGTGTTCAACGATCACGACATCGTACAAGTAACACGACACTGGCAAGTAGGAGGGGTGTTCAAGTCAAACCAGGATTTTCTGTCTCCTGAGTGTACAAATGACTCGCGCTAATACTTTTTTTGTCATTTTCAAGCGCGACAAGCCTCCGCGTTGACCACGCGATGGTCCGAAGTTTGTGCAAAACAGAAGATACGTGCTCGACAAGATGACCGACGAAGACGTGAGCGCGCACATCGAACAGCAAATTGTCATGAAGTTTCTCGTGGATGGAGGCGTAAAGTCATATGAAATTCACAGAAGACTTCAGGCTCAGCATGGCCACGATACACTTTTCCACAGCAAAGCGTTTGAGTCGTGCAAACGGTTCCGAGACGGCCGTACATGGGTGCAGGATGATCCCGGCCGGTGCAGCTCAAAGCCGAGTGTCAGAGTTCCTGAGAACGCCCAACTTGTGGAGCGCCTGATCCTCAAGGGCCGACGGATAACATGTCTCGAACTGGCTCGAACGACGGAACTTTCTGTGGGAACGTTCAACACTATCATTCACGAACACCCCCAGTTTCGAAAAACTAGTGTCCGCTGGGTCCCGAGGCAGCTCTCCGTGTCTGACTGGCAGAAAAGACTGGAAATCTCCCAAGAGCTAAGGTATCGTTTCGACGCTGAAGGACAGTCGTTCCTTGATCGGATCATCACATGCGATGAAACGTGGGTGCATCCTGAGTCTGAACGCGCATCAAAACAGTGGAAGCATCCGGGCTCGCCAGCTCCCAAAGAGTTCCGAAGCACCCCGTCTGCGGGTAAGCTCATGGCCACGGTTTTGTGGAACAAGGCTGGCGTTGTTCATGTTGATTTTCTGCCCAGTGGTACCACCATCAATAGTGCATTTTACTGCCAGGTTCTCAGGGATGTGCATAAGGCGCTGAAGCAAAAGGGCCCGGGCCTCATCACCAAAAGAGTCCTCCTCCTACAGGATAATGCACGCCCCATACCGCGCATCTCACGACACGCACCTTACAGCAGACACGGATCTAGGGGGGCGGGGGTCCAGGGGCCCGAACCCCCTTCAATTCCAGACTTAAACATAGGGTTCAATAGACCAATCCCAGCATGCACCTGACACTTGTCCATAGCGGACCCCCCCTCCCGGAAATATCATAGATCCACCCCTGCTTGGAAGGAACTTGGCAGGGAGTTGCTGCCACATCCCCCTTACAGTCCAGACCTCCCCCCAGCCATTTCCATCTCTTCGGGACACTGAAGGCATTCTTTGGGGGCCGCCACTTCAGCTGCGACGACGAGGTCAAGAATGCGGTCCGATCATGGCTGCCACCCGCCGGTATGGATTTCTACACTGCTGGCATCCGAGCCCTCGTGAAACGCTGGGACATGTGCATTAGTGCAGCTGGATATTAGGTTAAAAAATACAACTAATTTCTCGCCTGTAAGTTCATTTTACTTTTGCGCGCAAAATGACAAGTCCCGGTTTGACATGAACACCCCTCGTACATACGCATATGAAGCACATGGTATGTCCTACACGCATGTTCTTAGATCTTTTCACCTAGAATACAAAATTTACAACAAAACAGTTTAGCATTCAGTATCTTGAGGCACTGGAGTGGGACCGAGAACTAAATCTAACCCATCAGCAAGATAATTTACCTCCAGGCTACATCAGTGGGCATATGCACACGAAGCTTGCTGAATTTCTTTTCGCCGGCAGCTGACTCAAGTAACGGTACCTGGAAATAATACACAGGACCATTTTGCTTCTCGCGTGCAATAAGGCGACAGTACGTGTCTTCTGGGAGTACAGTATGTTAATATTTGCTTTCCTAAAGTGGTTTGAACTTCTAATCTGCTCGGTGATGCGCCTCCGTTGTGTCTAGTAAGGATGATGTAATCGCGCAGTAATTAACCGTATACATACACCGGATACAGGATACACCTTTCGGCAATGCGAAATATGATCACAGCGCAATATGGGGTGAGTGCTAAGAAACAACAACACCTTATACGTATATGAAACCAACTGCATTTGGATACATGGAACTTGCATCGACTTTCCCGCCGGCATTTGCAAACGCCGTCTGTCAATTGGGAAAGGATGTTGGTGATGACGATGTGTGCGCCTTTCGCCATCGTTGGCTCTGCAAATGCCGCCGGCGCGGCTACATTGCTGCTAGCAACACTACACGCTAAAGCCCTGTTCAGTCTCTTTTTGGCACGTGTTTTTTTTTGTCCTTTTTTGTATTTTCTGTGCATATTAGAAATCCGTTATCCTGTTCCCAGCGTAGGTAGCCTTTGTAGTGAAGGAGCTGGCAGTGCAGGCTAGGCTCCAGTGTCGTTGCGTTTCTGTCGCTAGTGCGCAAGTGTACTTTGTCATATTAAACGTTCTGAACAGTAAACGCTCTCGTCTGTCCGTGAGTGTTTTTCATGTGTTTTTGTCTCAGAGCAGAGCGCTAAACAATGATGTCCACTTTTTGTACGACATGTTGAAGGGTGTACGTACAGCAGCAGATCAAAGTTATTGAAATACGGAGTTGGCCTCTAATGAAATCAATGCATAGCAACACTGTGCCAAAATATGCATGTAAAGGAGTCAACCATTTATTAAATTTCACTGTTCCCAGCAAGCGTAGCACAATGTCATATACTGGAAGGCAATGTGACAATATGACGGGCTACCATAAAATTACAGCCATTTGACCGTAATCACGATTACGGACACACACAGTCTTATTTACGGTGCTAACGTCATAATTTCAGCATATTTCATAGGTGTCGTATTAATTACACTACTTGGACCGTATTTCTCAATTACGGTAGTATACTGTTCCTTTTACCTCAAAAAATGGATTTTGACCCTAAATTTTACGGCAATTTCTTTACAGTGGAGTATCACCGTTCATTCCCTCTAGGGAAGAAGAGAACATTCGCCCAGGAAGATAAAGCAGCGAGAGTTCTTTACGAAATGCTGGTAAAACTGGTTTAAGCACTTAGGAATCTCACATCGGTATGGTAACGTCCAAGTCACTCATCCAAGCCCCAACGGTAATCACCAGCATAAACCCATCCCGTATATTGCTTCATGATGCCAATGTACCTGCTGATAATTGAACGCATACTATCGCAATTCAGCAAATGTAAATCGTAATGATCTGCATTCACTCGCCATTCATGCGAATATCAAAATTTCCTGACGAGAGACGACTTTAAATATTTCGAGAAATTGAATGTGTATAAGTGGTTATTGGTATGAATACCTATATACCTGGTTTATACGCCTGTGGTGCCGGTGTGCATGTACAATACATGTATCAGTCTTCTAGTGGCTTATATAAAGGGAGCGCCTCAGGACTAGAGCCGCGTATATTTCGAACAGAGACCGTTCTTAGCAGCGCATATGTCACGGGAACCAATTTGTGCAACCGAGCGCACGAGTTGCAAGCTTCAAACGCAAGATTCAGTCGTTCTTGTGAGAACAGCAGCATTTCCCCCGAGATATCCTGGAACATTCGAGCTCGAGAGATGATAGGATAATACGTCGTTATGATCCGTCCGCCGAGCTGTGGTGTGGTAGCGATGGCTGCATGCCAACACGGGCTCTCGCGACCTTGTTTGTTCACCATGCCACCAGTCAGCACTTCCTGTAGCGCATGCACAGTTTTATTCGGTCTGCTTTGACTGTAACGGGCCGTTGTCATCGCCGCATGTAGTCAGTATGATTTTGAGCGCTAAACCTGGAGCATATTAGAGGCTTTGAAATGTCGTTCCCACTTGACGGTTTCATTCTACGAACACGCCTGACATTGCAACTGTCCGTAAATGGAAGCTTTTCTCCAAACCGCCAGCCCACCCGTCAGTCTTGATTCGAATGCGAAAGAGTATAGACGTGGCCCTGGATCTGAGAACAAATGGTTCTTCGCATTCAGGATTTTTGTAGTTTCAGGTGTGTAATTAATATAACTGTGAAGTAATATGTTCGACAGTGCCATGCATTGTCCTTGCACATTTTACTAAAATTTGCAGGCAGTCTGAGAAACGACAGTGAGATAGAACGCCAGATGAAACCGTTCGCTACTGTATGCTTTGTGGAGACGCTATGTCATATGTCTCGACAGTGCTCTACATGGGGATTCCGCCAGCGGTTTTCCTGGGTTTTCCTCAGACGCTCTCAAGACGAAGGTCAGCACAGTTCCCTTAGAGGTCGGCACAGGACGCACATACCCCGTCAGTCGTGACGTTTCCCCCCTCTGTGAGGCCGACAACGGCGAATCCTTTCACAACCACCACCACCACTATCTGTGCCCTGGCGGAAGGCTTTCCAATCCTCACTCTGCCTATCACTATGCAACGTTGTGCCAAAGTTGGATGGCCGAAAGAGTCGTTGGCCAACTGTCATCCGACCTTTCGCCAACCGTTGGCCATCGGCCACTGCTTGATAGGGAAGACGTAACCCAGTAGACCCAGATATGTCTCAGAAACATCCACACGATATCCCACTTGAGATTTTGGGATATCCCAGGAAGTAGGCTCTACAGCCCGTTGACGTAGCTGGGACAGACAGATGACCCGTATTTCTTCCGCATTTGCTGATTCAGGGAAACTTTCTGGAATGTCTCTGAGGGATATTCTGACATATAGAGGGCATATACAGGACGTATTTTTATTATTGTTGTGTTTTGGTGCTTTTTTGGCGGTTTTCACTTATTCCCCAGAAAATACTATTCTGCAACATAGAACATCGTATCAACGAACTCTTCTTTATTGCTCTACTCTTTGTTGCACTGTAAAAACGCTCATTCTAACAGTACAAAATATTATATTACAACATAAATAGGCTGATAATTAGCAATATAGGCTGACACTGATAAGACACGATGCTGCTGGCACATTATATTCGAAAAACTCCAAAATCCCGAGATGAATATTGTCGTATGACTAGTACTGCACTCACAACAGCACTGCATGTTTTCTCTCTGAATAGTGACCAACATACATAAGTAACTTTGCAGCCGCCACCCGCCATTGCTCATGATGTAACGTAATATGCTTCAACTTTTCACATGAATATATAACAATAATATGACTTGCGTGTACTTTAGTATCAGTGTGCTTCAACATTCCCCAGAGTCCACTTGCAGGGTGTGACGCACAGAGTAATTCAAAAAGATGAAGCATAACTGTAATGAAAAACAAAACAAAAAACTACCTGTCTAACGGTGTCCATCCTTCATCAGGTCAACAATTGTTACTAAAGTTTGATTGAAGACTAAAAAGGGCGACGTCATTTATTGTATGACCAGTCTGTTTGAAATGACCAGAAACAAGAAGATTTCGCTTTTTGTTAACGTCCGACCGGTGGTTTTTGAACCTGATTGGAAAAGATGTTTTGGTGTTTTGGTGCTGGTGATTGTGCTTGACACACGTTGCACTGAATCGCATAAATGACGTTTGATGAATTACAGTCAAAGTCCGCATGAATTTTGACGAAGAAACTAGAATTTGTGCTCTAAGCACGTCGGCACTTTGCATTAGTTCCCATATTTAACACCTGTGGCCGTTGCACGCGAGGGCGGATCTAGGATTTTCCCGTGTGGGGGCCCGCTATGGACAGGTGCCAGGTGTATGCTGGGATGCTGGGATTGGTCCATTGAACCCTATGTTTAAGTCTGGAATTGAAGGGGAGTCCGGACCCCTGGATCCCCCCCCCCCTAAGATCCACGCCTGATTGCACGGATGACAGCCTGCTGTCTGACTTGTTGGTCGGTTGACCTCGCAGCTGAGTAGATTATCATGGAGGTTTTGTGTGCGCCTGTCGGTCACAGTGGGGGTTCCGAGAAGATTTGTCCCATGCGCTCTGATTGACAAAGAATACTGTGGTGACGATTAAGTATACTGTTGATGTTTGAAACGGTATTATGGAATGTTAAAACGAGGTTAACGGAACCACTGTCTGATTTGGGGTTGCAGTTTTGGAAGAACTTTGCGATCTACCCTGCGAGCCTTCCTTATTGCGCCCTCAACTAAACTGGGTGGGAAATTGCGACTGATGGATGTTTGCTTAAGTTGTTTCAAATTTCTGTCCAGATTACTGTTACTGGAACAGATGCGTCTATAACGAAGTGCCTGGATGAAGGTGATAGTAAGTTCAATGTGCCGCGGGTGGCAACTATTCAAAGCTAGGTACTGCTGGGAGTCCGTAGGTGTACGGAACAGGTTCGTAGTTAGGACCGCGTCCGTTAACTTCACCTGGACATCCAGGAAGTTAACAGGTAGTGCTCAGTAAGAATGAGCGAATTTGATAGCCGGATGCGCATGGTTAAAATCGCCAATGAAGATATTTAGGTCGTCCTCTGAATTTGACCAAACCATAAACATATCATCCAGAAAACGATTGTATAACGTCGGCTGTTTGTCGCGTTGGAACAGAAATGCCTCATCCAGATCACCCATAAAAACGTTTGCATAATCTGGTGCCATCTTAGCACATAGCCCTGACTTGCAAGTAATGTTTACCATCAAATTCAAAGTTGATATTTTTCAGAATAAGGTTAAAGGGACTATCGCATCCATCTCGGTCGATTCCGAAACTTCAGTACCACAATATTTCTCAGTGACCTCTGACAAGGGCCGCGAAAACCCCAAGTGAATAGGTCGCGTATGTGCTGAGCAATCTAATGAAATACATCGAGAGAGCAGACGACGCATAATGAGGTCCCTCTCCACCGTCTCTCCACAACGCCTTTGTAACGTCACGCTCAACAGCGCCAATGAGAGCGCTTCTTCCCGCACAGCTGATCGGTGGGGCCGCGGGGCATCTGGATGCGAGGCGGCCAGCAGACACCAAGCGTAATGTCGGAATCGTCGTAATACGAAAGTGACGTCGCGTCGCTTCCAAGCGATTCTGGGGATTACAGCATTGAAGAAATTGTGTTAGATTACGACCCTTACTCCACAGACCATCTGCCACTTGACCCTGCCGCAAGTGAAAGTGCAGGCAGTGAAAACGAACCGTCCGATGGCGACGACACTTTCAGGTAAGCCTATCATATCCGATCGCTCATGATGATTGTGCACTGCCGGGCATTTTGACATTTGTCCACTTGGAAATGACAGATGCCTCTGCACTCGCTGTACTCCAGTGGAACCTGACGAACACGGTGTCGGTTGCCTCGGAAATTGCAGGGACAGTTGTATCGCCGATCACCTGCTCCTCAGTGGCGTTTGTCTGCGGAGGGAGCTCGCTGGTTGACGCACCCATCTTTTGTCGTGATGACCGCCGCGTATTTTTGAGCGACTTGACAGTAGGTACAGTGTCAAAACACTTCTCATACGTCGTAAATGGCGTGATTTCATTCCCATTTCATTCCGAGCACATGGATAATGCTTTACTAAAACTTTACTGCTATTAGTCAAATAAATAATTACTTTTCTTCTTTATTATTGTTTTACACAGGCGCCTCCGATTCACTGCGTATTGTTTCTTCACAAGCTGGATTTATGGGTACCTTGGCATAAGAAACCGAAGGCGGATACCAGGATGTCATGTGCGCAGGATCAGGACGCTGTACCCATCAACTTCATATAGTGGATCATACGAGCAACATAAGTGTCAAGTGGGCCACTGTATGCAGACCAGGCATATCCATTGTAGGACTTCAAGTACAGTGGAATGTGTAAATAATTTTCATTGCAAGTCATTCTGGAGTACAAACCAAGGTTATCACACAACGAGGACAAGCAGTGGTACTTGTGTAATGCATATTTTGAATACCACCTTTCAGCTTCACCATGGAGAGGTTTCTTTTGTACTACGTTTTGCACCTATGTTGGGAAAAAAAAAAAGAAACTGGTGCGTTTTGCCCTGAGCATGGATTTATGCTTCATTTCTAAATGGAGGATAGAGGTTAGTGCCAATGTGTGTATTACCACAGTTTTATCTCCTCCTGTGTACATGGAAGCTTTGTGAGCATGATACAAATATTAAATGTGTCAAACAAAAGCTGATAACATTATGTCAATAGATTTTATTTCCCTCCTCCGTGCTATCTTTTCAGTTGCTGTGCGGAGAGCTGGCATTTAGGTTCATGTTGACAGGGTGGCAACAGGGTCTTTCCTTCTATACAATATACGAGCAGTGCAGATGTGAAGCTTGATGTGCTGAAACAGGAAAAAACTTACTATCATGCACATATCAAAGCCCAATACCACCATATTCTTGAACCCTTGGAGTGTCCTCTGTGCACTGTAACTGGAATTGTACTAAAAGTCACAGGTGTGCATATATAGTTCATTAGACGCCGTTCATAGCCAGTTACTAAAATTGCATTTTAAAAAAGTTCATTAGAATCACAAACACAATTCAGAAAAGTGTTTGCAGCTGGACCAAAAACAATAATGTGCATATTGGAGGGTTCATAACGCAGTGTTTGTCTCTGCATAAAACATGTGGTGGCCCTGGAAAGGGTCTTTTTTCTACTTTAGTTTCTCTGGCTCATTCAGTGTGTGACGCAGGGGGAAGCCTCACTACTAGAACCTAAAAATAAAAATTCGCTATATAACAACATCAAGCCTTCACAGTATGTGAGCAATATATATCGCTCGTAGAGGCTGATACTCCGCATGAGCTGCCGGTTTCACAACATGAACGTTCACTCTGACTCAGAATTCAATTCATTCACTGTACAACACAGATATTAAACTTTCCTAATGAATAGAAGCTTGTGATACTCACCACCTGAAGCAGATTGCTGCTACCATTACCATCAAGCTGCTTCTCTCCACCTGAGATAGAAATTGAGCACTTGATGTTGGACAATATGATGCATAAAAGTATAATGCCGAATGGGGCTATTCTGTTGGAAAGCTGCCTCATTGGCTCTCTCTTGCTCACAAAAATGATGGTGAGTGCATGCTGGGTTACATGAGCAAAGAAAGATGGGATAAACTTTTTCTTAAACTTTAGTACCTTTAATTGATAAATAGATAATTTGATAATCTTTTGAATATTGCAACCGGAAAAGTTAGAGGGATGCCGTCAAAAAATTACGTGAGGTGCTAGTGGGGCCTAAGGGGGTCTGGTACATCATTGCCGGCCTCGGTTTATACATATTCCGATGTACATTCGGAAACAACATCTGGAAACAAATGCTTACCTGCTCATCCGGTACGTCGGTGGTGTCCATTTGCTCATGGAACAACGTGGGCACAGCGTAGGGCTTTAGCCTCTTGCATTTCGCTGACACTCCCATACGGGATTGCAATAGGTCCGCCTCCATGTACGCTTCGTCGGCAAACTGCGAGGAACAAACGTGCCGAACGTGCAATTCTTCTCCCACAACAAGAAGCCTGCCGGCGATTGCTGCTTCCAACTTTCGTTTGGCGTCTCTGTCCTTGGGTTCGTGAAACGTCATTTCTGGGTTCGCCCCAGACGATTTTTTGCCGTCAGGAACACCACGACGCGTTCCCGAACTCAACGACATGTTGCAATTTCACCACTGAGCGACATTCACAGCACTTTCGAAGAAATAGGTTGTTTCATACACGTAGCCATGCACGAAGCCATCTCCAAAGCAGACGATGTCTCCGAGAGAAAATGGGGGAACGGCGCCGGCGGCACGCCGCCCTCGCATTGGTCCTGTTGGCTTCTACGTCACAATGATGTCATCGGAGGTTTCGCTGATAGAAAACGCTCGTTTATTTAAAACACAAACATTTCTGAGCAGTGAAAATCGGTGACATCGATTGTCGAATGATGCCAAGCATTCTCGTAACCATTTCCTACCCATGTCTCCGGATGCGATAGTCCCTTTAAGGAACGTGAATAGAACAGAATAATCGTATGAGTTGTCCGAATATTTTAAAAACGCCCTTTGAGCTGCAGCAATGCTATCTTCGTGGGGAATGTTGGTATAGAGGGAAGAAACGTCTACCGTGACCGGCAAACTTACTCTATCCTCTCGTTATTGAAGGAGGAGGATGGTACTGACCTACTATTTACAGGAAGTGATTTGTATCTTTAATGTAGGTGGAAGTTTTTGGGGTAATATCTTTGAGAAGATAATCTACAAAACTGGAAATATTTTCGGTAGCTGTACCGTTACACGAAATTATCGGGCGCCCTGGGTTCCCATGTTTATGGATCTTGAGAAGCATGTAAAATCTGCGTGGCACCGAATATCTAGCGAGCAAGTAATCGTGCAGAGTCTAACTTTTTGCTGGTTTTCAGATGTTTCAGGCTACGGATAACATTCGCAGTGGTCTGTTCCGTAGGGTCAGCTTCGAGGACTTTGTAAAATGGTGTGCAAGATAACTGCCAAGAAGTACCTTTGTTAATATAACCCGTTTTGTTCGTTATCACAATTTGCACCTTTATCTGAGATCATAACTTGTTTGAAGGTCGGAAAGGCTACGTTGTTGAGTTGGCGATAACTTAGATTTCGATTTTCGATTGGACGAATGGCTGTACACGTTAATAGTATCTGTTTGGACTGGGCGTATATGCTGTATCGCGGTTACCGTCTGGTGTAAAACCGGACGGCTGTTTGAAAGGGTTGGGGTCTGACTTGGATTTGTCATGTGTTTACTTATCGGGTGACCATGCTGAAATGTTGCTTTAAGCCCAGTTGGGGCAACCTGGCTAGCTCACGAAGAGGGGTTTTACGGCGAATAATTTTATCTTCCTGGAAAATTTGTTGATAGCGTCATCGCAATCCGATAATAACACAGCGATTAACGCAGTGGAGGTGTTGTGGAGAATCTCGTTCCGCTTGTCTTGGCGTTCATTTTTGAGGGGGAACGTGGTTTTAAGGTATGGGGGGGGATAGAAAGTCCATTGGAAATTGTGTTGTGTTGCTTGTAGAGTTGTAGACATTCACGATGACAGTTGTACCGTAGCTCTCATCGTGAACGTCTACAGGGAGCTTAAAAGCGCTAAAACCCCCAGTGCCGGGGAGCTAAAAAGACAGACACAAACACATGCACTGTGCTTGGACTTTGCGTACCTCCTCTACAGGGAGCTTTTACACGTGTCTACAGTAACGTCAGAATCAGGAGGGCCCACCACCTGGCGGCTGTCAGTAGGTCAAGTCCAGGAATGCTGTGTCAAGTCTTGGAGTGGGGGAGGGGGGCGTTGTCAGGACCCCAGCTGAAACAAAAAAAAAACGAAGCAACAACAACTTTATTTTCAGAAGTAGAGTGGCGAGGTTCATCGCCAGAGGCGATACTCTACCCCATTGCTGTTGGGGATGTGGGGAATAAATTAATGAGCCCCTCCACAATAACGATCGGAGTCCGATGGTGTTGAGAAATGTTAAAAGGGCTTTGAGCGGTGATCGTTGCTGGGCGGGATTGGGCCAGGGACCAAGCAATTTCGAGAGGGAGAAGGGGCGAGAGTCCAGCTGACTAAGAGACTCGGAGAGTGCGGTTCGAGAAGGTTGCTAGTGAGGGCAATGAAGAAGAATCTCCTCCAGATCCTGTAGAGCACCACAGTGGCAGCAGGTGGGAGAGTCAACTTGTCTCAAGCGGTAACGCCACTGAGCCGTAAAGGCCACATCGAGTCGCATTCGGTGGATTAATGGAGTGTCTTGACGAGAGGGTGTTTCGTGGCATGCAGAAAGCGAGCGATGGATCAACTCTGCTCAACATGGATGGGGGAGAATGTCGGTTGTCCATTGGCAGGAAGCCAGGGGTGTCACGAGGCGTCGCAGAATGGAACGACAGTCTCGATACGAGAGTGCTGCTTCTGCGCCGCTGTCGGCCTGCTCATTTCCCACGACACCACAATGGGCTGGAACCCACTGGAGAACTAGCCTGTGGCCTGCTGCGTAGAAAGTGTGGTAAGCCGTTAACACATCTGTGACCAGGGGTGCGGATGGGCCTCGTATGTCGGGATTTTCAATAGCTTGGAGCGCAGATATGGACTCTGTGAAGACTGCATTCCCGCGGGGTAAAATCAGCGATGTGTTGTAGAAAGAAAATGATAGCATAGACTTCCGCAGCTGATGAGGAGGTCTGATGGGAAAGGCGTCGCCCTTGCACTACGCCTTCGCATGGTATGACGAATGCTGAGGCGGACTTGTTGTTTCGGGATGGAGATCATGAAAATGGGCTCGAAGGACCTGAGGCCTGATCTCTTCTTTCAAGAATGTTCGGAAGGCTTACGAAAGTCGGCGATACCGGCGGTATAATGTCCTTAGATATGAAGCCAGTGAGAGTCTCGAATGTCCTCTCCGCTACTCGATAGAAGTCACTTTCAGGGCGGTATCGAATTTTCCTGAGGAGCGGGTGACGGGGAACGTGAGCTCACAAACGTAGGAAGTGCCGAGCCGTTTCATGTTCACGTAGAACCTCAACCGGTAGTTCACCGCTTCAGCCAGGACTTGCCGTGTTTCAGCCATTCTTAGAACTCCGAGGCAGCGACGAAGGCTTCGAGCAAACAGGGACCGAAGGTTATTTAAATTTTTAAACTTCTTCCCCGTTTAAACTTCTTATTGTTGACGGTACACCAGGGTTTCTGTTTATGCTTACTGGAATTTGTAGGTAAGGTATGATTGCCGTTGTTCTCGGCATCGATCGGTACTGAAGTTTGAGTGAGGAATAAAAACTGAAACATCTTCAATTGAATGGCCCCACTTGCTGAAATGGCGCGAAACTGGAAGATTAGGTTTTTTCGTCACATCCGATCGGCGGTTATTGAACCTAGTCCTAAAAGACGTTTTAGCCCGAACCACTGTGCTTGGCACGTGTGAGATTCGATTACATATAATACGTTAGAGGAGTTGCAGTCTAGATGAGTCGAGATGTCTTGATTTTGACGTAAAAATTTGATTTTGTGCTCTAGACTGATTGGGTCATTCGCATTAATTTACAAATCTGGCATCTACGACCGTTCTATTGGAGGCAGCCCATTGGTGAATTTTCTGGTTCGGTTACTTTAGAACGAACTAGGCTGTCTTGTAAGGTGCGTGCACGCCTGTAAGTGAGACGAGGCGGTTCAGGCGTGTCACCTACAGGCGTTCACGCAACGCACTAATGCGCTTAGTTTATTCACTATGCTGGGATACGTGATCAGTCGTTACAAATGTGATTAAAAAGGGCAATGCTATGAAGGTATAAAATAAATATTATTATTAATGGATGAATTCATGAGATAAATACCACATCAGACAGGCCTTCCCCTACATGCGAACGGAATAATAGAATGTAAAAAAATGCAGGCCGAACAAATTGGGTGTGCAGTGTGTTGACAAAAGACGACAAGACTTTTTCCATTCGTGACAGAGGTTGACAAGATGTTGAAGGTAAGTGTAGAACCCACGCAAATATTTCCTGCATAAATCTTCAGTTGAGTGGCTCGTGGAAAATCAATATTGTTCTCCACCATTGACCAGGTAGAGTTGTAACAGCGTTGATCCAGCGCTATCTATCTACATACAACATTGTGCAACATTAGTCAACATTAGACGAAGTAGCTTCTACGTTACACCAAGGGTCGGTGTTGACTCGCAACATATTCTGTGAGAGCTTTTTTATTTCTTCTGTTGAACATGATGGAATTTTGAACTTATTTATTTAAAGATAGTTTGTAACATTTTGGTGCAAAAAATGGAGCTGTCACGCATTGTGAGACTGCCGGAAATGGCTGCTATTGCCACAAGAAATCTGTATTTTAACGTAAATAAATGTCATTGCTGTGATACTCGTAGCACATCCACAGAATATTAACTGGGGGATATTTGTGACGTCTCATGGCGGATATACAGCGGACGCTGTGAGCATGCACATCACATCTGTGACGTGTCCGATCAATGTGGGAGATCTGTGGGATATTGATGGTTTTGCTGGAAATCAATATGGCCGAGACTGAGGCACGTCATCACAAAGTTTGGAAGTGCTTTTGCGGAGATAGTCAAGGTGCACCGGAAATAAGAACCTAGGTGTGCTCTTTTTCGTTGTTCATCGTTCGATCATTACCAGTTTTGTGCGCCCATGAGTTCAACACTCAGGTGTGTTGATGATAAATGAATATGCTTTGAAAGGTATGTACTCGTGAGTGGTGAATAAAGTGATTTCTTGCTGCTGTCAACTGTTTTGTGTGGGTTCTTGCGGGTACTCATCAACCGTAGACATGAGCGGTTTTCTTTGCAGAACATTTCAGAAAACAAAAAGACTGCAGCATTTTCAAGATTGCCATAACCAGCATCAATGCAGCTCTCATATCATCATCAGCATCAAGACAGCTCTTATGTTAGCATCAGCCAGGGCAGGTGTGACGTTAGTATGACGTTAGTCAGAACATGATCCCCCTGTATTGGTATCCTGTCAGCATTGCTGACACTTCATCGGAAATCAAGAGCTGCAACTACGATTCCGGCTATCATCGGTGTCTAGTTGCTGTTCCTTCTCTTGTCTGGCTTTTCTGGCTGTATTTCGACATCTATAGGCACCCTGATGCTTGAGTTAAGTTTCAACATCTGTGGGTCCAGAGTCATAGTCAATACTTTCCATCACGGTGTGAATGTTTGCATTGCAATGTGACCGGAATTAGTTACATTCAATTCAAAGTGAATTAGTTACATATCAGTTAAATGGTTCCGCAAAGAATGACTATTAACTACAAGGGAAGGTCATGTAGTTCAGTCACAATGATCACGTCTTTGTCCGGCACATCGTCCAGAGAAAGCGCTCTCATTGCTTGTGAAGACCCGTCATGTCGCGAATCGTACATGTCACGGCTTCATTGCATTCGGCTACTTTGCGGGAAATTGGCCACTTACGGACTTCCATGACGCCGGAATTTGGGCGTTCACGACTTGGCTATTTTCTCTCTCGCTGCATTGAGGGTACTTCTTGGCGTTACTTTGGAGAACTCAGCATACCTTAAACAGAGTGAAAGTACAAGATAACAGGGGCTGCACAATGAAACTCACCCAGGTTGACTAAAGCGTTAACAGTAGCTACTCTGCGTTGCAAAATTTTCTTGGAATGCGCTCCAGACTACCCCTGCATTCTCTTTCAAAGCATTCCAGAATACCCTTAAGTTCTGTTTGAATGCGGTCCAGAATACAGCCTGGTCGGCTGGTTATCGAAACTACCCATTCTCGAAAATTCCGCCTCAGCACGCTCTCCTTGAAACACCCGTGCTCAAAACGGCTTTCTTTTTCCGACCCTCATCAAAAGACCCTTACTCAGAACAACCTCCTTCTTTCGACCCGTGGCAAAAGACCCTTACTCAGAGCAACCTTCTTCTTTCAACCCGTATCACAATACCCTTTCTTTTTTCAACCTACATCAAGAGGCCCTTCTTCAAAGCGGGTTGTCCTAGGAGCTCTGCACAGAACTCCGTATCTGGGTCATGTCGAAACATGTGCATGTAGGTTCAAAGTTGAAACACTCATTGCTGCTGTAGACGTGTCGACTGGAGGACCATGGCGGACTTTGTGATTCTAAAGACCCAGAAGGAGAACCCGTGCTTACATTTGAAAGGCTATAGGTATCATAAGAAACGGACGAACCAAAACGGAAGCACAGCGTGGCGGTGCGCATCGTACCTGACTGGTAATTGCAAAGCTAGCGTCATCACCGAAGGCGAGCAAGTGCGACGACGTCTCCGTAAGTACCAGTCCATTGTAATGAACTGCAAATAATGTGCAGATACGGCTTCAAAATTAATAGAGCATGGCTTCCCAGCCGGTATAAATCGTTGTAGTATTTGTTATATTTAAATTTTATGCGTGGGTGTGCACGCATTGCAGACGAGCACAACCATCCCGCGGACAGTGCGGCAGCGCTTAAAGATGAGTTCCGAGGAGTACTGAAGGACAAAGCAAGGCAAAGCCCCCATGTTGCAGCCCCAGAACTGTACAATGCCGAGCTTCTCAGGATATCGCAAACTGTGAGCATTTTATTCATCACGTGCTCATTCATTCATTATTTTGTCACGTGCCGAAAGCCGCGTAAGTGCGCGCAACTCTGTGCCCTTATTGGAGTGCTTGTTTTGTTCATTTCCAGGCAGACCGCGTCGCATTAGGGGAGCTTCCTACGTTTAATAGCCTGAAAGACACTATATACCGAGAAAAGAACAAGCTTCAACCACCACTGCCGAGTTCGGCTGCTGACGTTGACCTGCCTGACCACTACAGAGTAACGGAGGACGGCCAGCCCTTTCTTGTGATAGATCAGTCGGTCGACCAACGGATTCTGGGGTTTGCATCCCCCACGGGCCTGAAGCTAATTGCTCAGGCGCATGAGATTTTTTTAGACGGAACATTCTTCGTTGTTCCCCGAGTGTTCGACCAACTTCTGACTGTCCAGCTGTCCGTTGGCGGCAGGTTTCTTCCCTGTGCCTATATCCTTTTGCCCGGGAGGTCGACGGCGATCTACTCGTGCGCACTTTCTCTTCTGAAAGACGCTTGCATATCAGCAGGATACGCTAGTCCTACTCCAACGCTATTCTTCACCGACTTTGAACAGGGACTTATCCAAGCATTGAGAACAGTGTTCCCAAGCGCCGTGCATCGTGGATGTCACTTCCACTTTTCCCAAAGAGTGTGGGCCCCAGTGCAGCGACTTTCGTTGCAAACCACGTAACACGAGGTGCCCGCAGTCAAGTCGCTGGTCCTGAAAATGGTGTCCCTCGCTTTCCTCCCACCCCCTATGGTGCCGCGTGCGTGGGCAGTGCTTCGGCAAGATGGACAGGAAGCTGGAGAGCCCAACGTCGATCGACTAATCGACTACTTCGAAAGCACGTGGATGGAAGGAAACTTCGAAGTTCATCAGTGGAATCACAACGGCAACCGTGGTCCGAGGAGAAACAACCACCTTGAAGCGTGGCATCGAAAAATTAATGCACGGGTCAACAAAGCGCACCCAAATATATATTCGTTCGTCGATCTTATCAAGAAGGACGAAGCGCTGAACAGCATCCACCTGCTGCAACTATCTCACGGAGGCAGCCTTCGTGCCCGGGATCGAAAATGGGTGCATAAAGACAGAAAGCTGGAGCAACTCGAATCGGACCTCAACAACGAGAGGCTGACGATGCTCCAGTTTTTAAACGAAGCGAAGCAATTCTGTGGTCTGTAGCCCTTCTCAGAAAATTTTGTATGCGTCGTACAGCGGTTACAATAAAAACAAAATGAGCAGAAAAATAAATAAATAACAAAAGCTATGTTCCATTGCCTATTTAAAAACCCGCACGCAGAAAGCGCAAACTACCACCGTTGGGTTGAAATAAGCAGGGTAGTTATACGAAAGGGTTATTTTGAGAAAAACCGGTATGGTTAGTTTTGAGAAGAGCGTGCCGCGAAGGGAGTTTTGAGAACGGGTAGGGACGCGGAGGGTACAAACGAGAATGGGTTGTTTCAATATACAGCCCTTTGGTCGCCTACCAGAAGGTAGCGTCTCCGCATCAGCTCGCTGTGTAAAGGGGCCCCCCAAATCCACCATTAAGAATAAACGTTTAATAATAAAACAATCAAGAATAATCCGCTTAAAAAATACACGGTTAAAAATATATCTCCTAAAATAAACCGCTTACTATCCCCGCTTAGAGATCACCGTTTAATAATCCACCATTAAAAATAAACTTTCAAAATCCCCTCACCATCTAGCACGGAGGCGGACTGATTGCAATTTACGCCGAGTTATATCATGTTATGTTAGGTTAGTTTAGTTTGGTTTCAGTTAGTTTGGGATAGTTTAGGCTAGTTTGGCCCTGTGAGGTTAGGTTAAGCCCCTTGCTTGCAGTTCACCCTGATTTGGGCCATACCACATGACTCTAGCAACTGTAGGGTGGATTTAGGGGGATTCTGAAATGATTTATTTTTAATGATATATTCTTAACCGTGGATTTCTTAGCGTTTATATTTAAACGGGGATATTTCGGCGATTATTTTTGTGTTTATTTTTAAGCGTATATTCTGGGAGATATATTTTTAACAGTGGGTACTTACGCGTTTATTTTTGAAAGATTATTTTTAATGGTTTCAAATGGGATACACCACTGTAAAGTCGCCCACGATCAGGTTGGCTCGTGACTTCAACAAGCAGCTTATCATTGTACGAATCATCATCAAGTTTCACTTGGGTTGGCTGTGACCGCTATGCTCGTTATGGTTCATTCGGTGGGCACGTTGAACGTGGAACTGAAACCACGTCGACACGACCCCGTTTCTTTTTCCTGATATATGGTATACCTAAAAAAATCAGCCCGAAGATTTTAATAATTGTTCAGTGTGCGATGCATGTGTTCTAGGACAACCTGAAGTTCCGTATTCATGGTTTCGCTCATAGTAGAAGAGCTCATCTTATTCCATGTGGTGTTGTGATCTCAGAAGCCCTTCGTGTTGTGTTTTCTCTGTCCTCTGAGCGTTGCTCAGTGACCTTCAATATGCACACTGTGTTATGATCCTACTGGAGTAACCCAGAAGACCAAGTAGGGCGAACGGGCAGCTTTCGTGAAGCCGCAGCATGTAGACGCCCAGCGATGGTGCTGCCATTGCATTCCCCTGAAGGTTTTGTGTTGTCGTCTGCTGCGCGGTCGCTCTGTTCCTGCGATAATTCGCGTTGTTGTGCTGTTGAGACTGTTGTATTGGCATCTTTTTTTTTTTTTTTTTGCTTTCACTTCACTTCTCCACACCAATCAGTGAATACTGCGTTGGATGGCATAGACAGTCGACAAGGTATTTCTAAACAGGTAGCGTAACCCCCATTGGCCCCTGCGCCATCAGAGTGACACCATGATAGGACCGTTAGAGTCATCCATCCGTTGCGCGAACTACTACGTTTATAAATAAATGACGTCAAAGGTTACGTGAATAATAAGCAGTGCATATTTATTCATAGTACGTTTACATTCGTGCGCTTTGATTGCGTTGTATTCCCGTTCCTTTTTGTGACCGAACCATACAACTCACCAACGACAACAACACCAGACGAGAACAAAAAAAAAAATATAAATGATATCAGGTTTAACGGGGCTTTCGCATCCGGAACTGTGGTTACGAATCCAATACCAATCTGTTCGGTACAGTACCACCGAGCTATTTGCCAAATTTTCTCCTTCCAAAACTGCCCGGATGATGAGAAATCGAATTTAAAAGATCGGGTTTCGTTTTGATCCTCGAAAGCGCCAGCGCCAACAACATCGTGTGACGCAAGGTGGAATCTGGCTAATCCGCTGTGAAGAACGCTGTCGTCTGCCCCCAAGTGTCGGGCTGCTTTGTTCTTACCTGCACTAGACCAGCACGTCGCCCGCGTTCACATGTGTGAGGTTCACTTTGTGACGCTGGGTCACTGGGTGACGCGGAAACTCTTTGTGAATCGGGATAATCTCTACGCTTGCCTCGTTCGCGTGAGCTGCCGTTCGGAAACCGCAGCGTTCTCGGCTGCAGGAACACTTCCTTCGAAAACCTTGACGTTGATTTCGCACGCCTAAGAACAGCCAAACGAAGCGAAAGTTGGAAGCAGCTATATAAATAGCGGGTATCCAGATATCCAGATGAAGCAAGCAGTATTCGTGCTGTCCGCGTAGGCT
Source organism: Ornithodoros turicata (assembly GCF_037126465.1). Taxonomy (NCBI): domain Eukaryota; kingdom Metazoa; phylum Arthropoda; class Arachnida; order Ixodida; family Argasidae; genus Ornithodoros; species Ornithodoros turicata. The sequence goes on from NC_088201.1 coordinate 162,609,697, forward strand.
CCTCGCATTTCGCCGATGATGCGTGGCTGGATGAGAACATCATGCAAGTACAACTTGGATTGACACAAAAAAGGAAATAACTAAAAATTGACGCCGTTCCGACATTGTTCCACGAACAAAGAGAGCCAGCAACTTCGACAGTAAGTCACAATGTTTACGTAGTTTCCTAATCGGATCTGTCACTCTTGCGCATGAGTAACTTAGGAGCAAACGACGAAATCGGTACAACATCGTATCCCCTGACCTACGATTAATAAATACATAAATAAAATAGAATAAACAAGTAAAAGAACGTGATGTCATTCATTGTCATTCACATGATGATGTCATTCAGGGGCCACGGCACGGCTAACGGAACATTGCACTCATCGTTTCTTTCAATTCAGGTTCTGCTTCTCGCCTCTACCTTGTCGCAATCAACGTGTCATTCCTCGGTGTTGTACCCACCGTTTGAAGCCGTCCTAACTACGGAGTCGATCGAGGAAACGTCTGTGCTGCGAGCTTCTACAACTACACCTATCGTCTGTCAACATTGGTCACAGTCTGGAACTTGTTTTCTACAAAAGGCGCACTGTATCTGGTTCCACTCGGGGCACGACATGGCTAACGGAACGTTGCACTTGCCGTTTCTTGCAATTCAGGTTAGTTACCTCCGGGGTGCTTACTCAGTCCGTACTAGTGACATTTTCCTGTTTGCTGTGCCGTGCACAGAGTACTACTCGCGACATGGTTGTCTGAAATCTCCAGCTCGTGGCCGACCGATCCCCTACCGACAGTGTTGCACGCGATGGACCTACACGACTCCCTTGTGTGAGGGAAGGCCGTGCGCTACCGTACGGAGCGCTTCGCCACCTATCGGGAGAGATGACCGTCCGATACGTCGGCCGTCCCGGCGTCGTCTGCTAGCTATGTGTGCGGGAAAGAGATACAGGACTGAGAATAACAGAAGCTGCTGTAGGCTTTTTATTTTTATTTTTTTTCGAATGGAACCCTTGTGTTTGGACGGGACCACTGAGGTCATGCTTGTTTCGTGTTTCAAGAAATAATAAATGAGAAATACGAATGAATACTATCGAACTGATCAGAGGGCACTGATTATAAGCGACTGTGAAACCAGAGGTTGTTGGTGTTCAATGCGCACATTAAACATCAGAAAGCATGACATGCGTGATCTGATGTGTAATAATAATTCGAGACTTTACATTGGGAGACAACTGCGATCATAAACGAGGTCACAGTAGTTCACGCTATGAATTAATGTTGCTCACCTGAGGATTATGTGAGCTCAAAACCCTTCGGTTCCTATTTTAATTATATTTCTTCACGGTTTAGATTTGCACTGTCGTTGTCCTTAAGAAGTGAATAGAAAAAAGTGTCTTTCTTATTATGCCAGCCGCAAGGGACTGTCGAGGAAACAGACCAGGATAACCGGATTTCAAACACGGAACGATTGGTGTGGTCCCCCGAATCTCGGATCTCTTTGAATGCAGTCAGAGCCACCATTTAATAAAAACTGTGAAGGAGCGCTGAAACAACTCTGCTCCATATTCTCTGCCATATCTTCAGTTGCCCCTGATGCCTGAGTTGCCTGTCTTTAATTCCTTTAAATACAGGTTCGTCTCTCTGCAGATGACCTGTTCGAAAGTGTTGCATGTCAGGAGCATGTTCCTGGTCTCTTCCCTGGGGTAGCCCTTTTTTTATATGTATCATATCTCATTGAGCGATCATCTTTCGCCTTATCATGTGCTCTTGCTTGCAGTCAGCCCAGAGCACTTGGATTAGCCACCCAAAATTTCGGCTAACACAAAACCTGGATGTTAACTTGTGTAACGGAACGGTTTTAAGATGGTTCGAAGAATCCCAGAGACCCAACGATGGGAGATCATCGGAATGTGCCGAGCCGCAATTACTCAAAAGGAAATTTCAGAAGAAATCGGCTGCTCTGTAGCCACGGTGAACCGTATAATTAATGCGTACCGATATGAAGGGCGTATTAAGGATGCGCCTTGGAAGCATGCCCTGGAGTGACGTCGGCAGAAGAAGATGAACTTATACTGCAGAAAAGTCAGGAAGACCCCTTTAACACCGCAGCGGCTATAAAAAGGCAAAGCCGGCTCGCAGCCTCGACGAGAACCACCCAATGGCGCTGAAGAGACAAAGGTCTGAAAAGTGGAGTGGCCGTACAGAAGCCATTATTTTCTGCCAGCCATTCTCAAGTACGGCTAGCGTATGCGAGAGAGAATTTACAATGGCGGGCAGAAGACTGGGCTGACATTGTCTTTTCGGATGAAGCAACGTTTTGCACAAGATGGAATCAGACACGTCGAGTTTGGCGTCCCCCACGGTCGAGGTAATGTAGTAAGTTCGTTCGTCCTGTTGCAGTTTGTTAAACATGAACGTGCAGCAGGCAAATAATGCATGCATAAGGCATGCTGCTCTTTGCTCATTCCTATGCTTTTTATTCGCCGAAAGAAAACAATAACGCTGAAAAACATGAAAGGTTCGCTAAATGGAAAATGGAGAGGACCTTCACTGCCTCTTTGCCTTTGTGTGTCGTTTTGACATGTTAGTGGTGCTACCTCAAACAAAGAGAAGAACAACCTGTCCAAAACAATATCCAGATTCATCCCTTGCTACGTATACCGTGTGCTGCAAAGTGGGCGCCAGTCTGTGTCTGTCTGGGGCTGCCTGTCGTCTCGAGGACTGGGGCCTCTGGTACGAATCGAAGGAAGGTTCTAGGCCCGTGCTTATGCTGACATCACTTAGGTGCCCATTAGATGAGCAAGAAAATTAGTGAACCCACCTCCCTTATCGTTTTAGCCTACCACTCCCTATTTTCTTAATTTACTGATTTGCTTTATTTTTCCCAACCAAATCAACACCGTGAATTCGCCAGTCCTGGCCAGCCTGGAGTCTGGATTGTCCTGCTCGCCTGTGACTCAAAACTAACGGTGAGCTGTCCATGCTTCTTTCCATTACGCAATGAAAAAATACTCAAAACGAGGAATTGATTGAAGTATTACCCCTGCATCATTTCAAAGTCGATGTTTCTTACTCCCTCTGGTTTGGACCTTTGAAAGTCTAAGGCAGTGCCACAAAATCGCGCTTTTCTGTCCTTTCCACGAGAAATATTTGATGTGTTCGCAGACAGACAGCCTTTTTGAAGGCAGAGGACTTTACGCTGGATCACCCTTTATTTAAGAAAAATGTTATTCAGGTCCTACGATCGGCCCCGAAAAACGAAACAAATGTGTTGAGAGACTCTGAGCAGGTAAATTAAACAAAGTGATATTGCTTCTCCCGCTAGCTACCCACAGGGACGGGCACAGGACGTACTTGAATGACTCTTTACGGACAGTCCGCGAGTGTTATCCTCAGGGCGTTCTCGGGACATACCTCTAACAATGAGGAGACGATGACACTGTGGGGACCTCGTCAGGACCTGTGTGTTCTTGGTGGAGGACGCGGCGTACGTGCACGAACGCAGCGATGCTTTGAATGAGCAGGAGTGCCGCATGATTGGTGTGTGATAGTAAGGTGGCAAATAGAAGACCCTATGCACGAAACAGCTAAAAATTAAGAGATCACGAAATAGGCGCCACAACGGACGGAGGCGCAGTTCGCCTCGATCACGTTGTACTTGTGTTTTCTGCACGCGGTTGGCGCCGTGCTGACAGGGTTGTTTTTTTATATTTTTGTTATTCTCTTATCGCTGCGAAAAATGGGGTCTGGAAAGTCGTCCATGACCCCTCATAGAAAAGCCGCAACATTTTAGACAGGTCACCGAAGCTCATCCAAAACTGCCGTCAAACTAAGGAAGCCGCCATTAGGCGTCCCCATGTTGCCAGGCCAGAACTCGCGGAGCCCGCTAGTTTTGGCGGACGAAATCTGAACAATGGTTTTGGTTCATGTTTGTCGTTTTGTCACTGTGTGTACCAAACAAAGACGTGTGAAACGTGATAAAAAGCGATTAAATTTAGAGTGGGGTCATATCTTGTGGACTGCCCTCCACCTCTGAGCTTTCTAACTCGAGCCTACTTAGATTTAGGTTTCTATTCCGTGGTTGTCAAACCTGTCAAGCCATAAAACGCGTGAACGGGTCTGTAATTAGTGAGTTCATTGGCGATTTCAAAGATATCGTGGTTACCGATGCCTTTAAATGGAGCCGAAATCCGAGAGCTTCGACGCTCTGTTTCGGAAGTCAGCAACATAAACATGAAACTCCCTATTGGCCTCTGGCGATGGAACTCCCCATTCATAGTCTTAAAATAAAGTTGTTATTGTTGTTGCACAATAAATGCATAAAAGAGAACTGCAAGCAGTGCAGAGAGAGGGTGGATCAGGAGCATCTTTCCTAAAGCCTGCTTTTCCTACTTTCATGTGTGTGAAATTCTTCCACTATGTTTTCGAGTGAATTAAGTTTGTCTTTCCCTGGCCGTGCAGCATTGTACATCAGAGTGCCAATATATACAAACATAGCTTTACTTTTGTAACATTTACCCAAACTTCTAAATTTCAACATCAGAAATATTTTACTAACACAGCATTGACTACAGGTCAAATGCGGCAAGGTAGCATGCCGCTCAGCATCCACCTTATCAATGTTACTTATGTTTGTTTGATCCCACCTGTCATGTTTTTGTTCAACCATCCGAGAAAATGTACCGAAAGAAGCAGTGCAAGTTACTAAGAAAATAATTGCATTTCAGATACATGTACACACATATAGGAGCACCTTGTATTTTCCTCAAGATAATACAAGCACTCAGATATTTTCACTCTGGGAATATGGCAAGCAGATGCTGCACCATCCCCTTAACAGCTCCACTCGGGAAGGCTCTGGGGATGCATGCACCTGCAGCTGGAGATCCTATAGCATTTTCCGACACATTTGAAGGTGTATTATGCGTGTGCTACATAAAGATAAAGAGGGCACTACTTTTGTTGTTTCTGTCACATTGTTAATGAAAATTTGTCGCCCTCACAGGCTCCCACAACAACATACGAAACGATATTCGAAATGGGTTCAGCGACTTGAGGAAGTGAATGTGAAATCCTACACTGACAGCAAACACGACCTCATGTGCTCCACTCATTTTCAGCAATGCTTCTTTTATGGTGGACACAGTCGAGCTGTACTGAAGCCTGGTGCATGCCCTAGCGTTCCGGCACCAGGTCAACAAAGTATACATGTTCAGGTGATGGAGCTTACACTGTTTCATTCCTTTTAGTGTCAGTGTGCCTCTGTACTTCTCTGTGAGTTTTCTCAATTTTATCCTGCTTGTGCTTGTGTGTGGGTCATGCAAGAGTATACCAACAGCAAAGTGTGTCTCAGATGCAAACCTCTTCAAGCATTTGCCATGAAGCCATGACAGAGGAACGGCTTCACTTGAGCCATTCAGTTGAAAGTCTGCTTGCAGCGTATTTTTTGCTTGAGCACGGGTTTTCAAATCCTTTAAAAGGTAAAGTACCAATTAAAAGTACATGATTGCTGCATAAATGTAATTTGTAAAAGTCAGAAAAGCCAAAAAAGGTGGCCAGATAGTTTCTGTGAGGCAAATTCATCTAGCATATGTTACATGACTAAAATTCATGTACAAACCACAAAACTATGGCTTAAATCTTTGTGCAATTATACCAAAACCAAGGAATAATCTCCAGCAAGTGCGTGGGCACTACGACTGTCTACATCAAGCAGCTATGTGCTACAACATGTTCTACATCGTGGCTGCTCAGTCGATCATCTCTTTTATGTGGGGAGTACCGACACTGACAGGGCAGCGTGGCGTGGTAAATGCTCCTGTGTAATACAGTCGCAGCTTGTTGCAGAGAAACTCAATGCAATTGTATTTTCACTGAAACAAAATAGAATCATCTCTTGATTGATGAAATTCACAAATTCCTTTATTAACAGTGCCCTCTCAAACAAAACCCATTTCCTTATTTATTGCAAAATTATAAGCCTCGCTTTATGAATCTCAATTATAATATTTTGCAGGAATATTGACCATTCATAAATTGTGTGTTAATTGTATTCGATACAATAAAGTAGACCACTCATGATCACCATCCATTCTTTCAATATAGAGGTGTACCTGTGTCGAACAGCCTGTGTATCTACAACATTATATTTACGGTCTGACTTTTTCAATTTAAGCTCATCTCCTACTGATTATTACCCCGAATCAGTTGAGCCCCAATTTTGGTTGAACATGATCTCCGTCTGAACCCCTATCATGTATCATATCTACTAATTAGTGGCAATATGAATGCGTATGTATGTTGTAAAATTAATTTAGTGCAAAAATAAACTATGCAAGGCACGTTTGATATCACAACATTCAGCATTTGTGACCATTAATTGTGACAACTGTATATTTGACTTCCTTTACCTGAGGTCCAGTTGCACAGAGAGATGAGAAAAATTACGAAGCTTATAACACCCAAATGCATCAGCAGCACCTGATGCCATCCTGATTTACAGATGGAAAACTGAAAGACTGTACCTCCACATTTTTCTTCCCTTTTCTAGGGAGCATTCTTAAAAAAAAAAGACAGACGCAAGTATAGTTTGCTCAGACGTAGCGCTGTAGAACAGCATCCCATCCACAACTACGTTTTTACATGCTCCTTGGCAGCAGCAGCTACATGTCTGTTGGCTACCCCGTGAAACAGCTTAATTTTACTGTACTGTTCTCTAATGAAATCGTGACTCGCATTAATAAACAGATTTTCTTTGTTGCAACAAAGTTGTGTGTTGCTCTGTCATTCGCCTACACGTTTCCCTCTACTTCGTGCATTCGTATAGCAATTCTGCCTGAATCACGGCAGATTGTGATATCGCACATCGATCTACAGAGCTGTGTGCCAAGTACAGTCAACATGCGCAGTTTATTCGATGCAACCAACTTGATGCATCTGCATCGCCGGAAACTTGCACATTGTTTTTCTTCACGCTCTACGACATCTGTTAATAGTTCAATTGCATGATGCAACTAGCACGATGATCCATATGCTGCGTACTTCACTTCGCTAAACTTGAAACGAATTCACAAAAACGAACGCAGGTCATCGTTCATGGTAGAAGTGGTAAATGGGACGCAAATGTAAAGGCCACAGCATCGACAACAGTACTCGAACAAACGCGACGACGTAAACAAGGCTCGAAGCCCGGAAGCAACAAATCACCAATTTCACAATATGCTGTGCAGCATATTGTGCTGCACACAATATGCTGTGCAGCATATTGTAGATCAAAAACTTCGAAAAATACGTTTCCTCAATTCAGAAACCGACAATTTCGCATTATCTTCGCCTTCGCAGTGCTTCTTGTTGACATTAGGAGCATTTAGGCTTGGCTTGGACAAGTTGCCAGTTGGATGGCTTGGATTGAGTCTGTAATCCACTTGGATCCAAACAATCATCCAACTTTAGGCACAGTGTGCCCAGACACTTTATACTTTGCGCCACTTATGGGGAGAGATATTTCTGTACTAATAACTGTGGGACGTCTGATGGCTGCCGCCGACGTTTGACGCGCTGATTAGGGAGAAATGCATGGGAAGATGGCGACTTACTCCCACCTGATTTTAGACGACACGATAGATGTCACATTTTTAAGAGCACACCCTCATCGTTCTGGTGCACGATACACCGGGATCCTGTAAGGAGATCAGCAAGTTCTTTCTAGTCAACATTTCCAGTTACTCTGCAAGCAGCACCTTCGCGGAAAACTTGAAGGAACGCAAGATGTCCATGATTGTCATATAACTTCCGGCGGCCCATAGTACTTCCTACAGGAGAAACAATGCGATTTTTCTCAGCTCACACTGAACCGATTTGGACAAGGATGACTTTGTTCGACAGCTTTTCGAATTTCCAATCGGCATTGTAGAAGTTGGAACATTTGGACTCGGAAGTTGGACCTGTCGTCGCTTCACTTTCACCATAATTCATCCTCTCATATTAATCACTGTGAAGTGGGGTAAGGTCCTGTGGCTACCACGGGGAAACATCCCATGTCATCATCACTTCTTCAGTTATTGTTGCTGTTCTTGGAACATTTGTTAGCATAATTTTTTATAAACCTTACGAAAGCTGCAAGATCTTGGTATTTTAAGGCCACTCATTCCGAAAGTCTATGAGGCTATAAGGCTACTGTAGCACATGCGTGAAATGTAATCAATAGCATTTTTGCGGAAGCCTTTCTGGAATATTTTCATACCATTATCATATGTGTCCCTGCCTCCCATCGTTCACAATAAAAAAAAAAAAAAAAACTGAAGGTATGCACGGCTCTGTGTACCGTGCCATTTTGCTATCGTACAGTAGTGTCGCATTGCCGGTTACAAGAGCACTAACGGGCGCTCCGCGGAACACAGTTAGTGTTTTGGCACCCTGTCCCAGAAGGGGTTTCCCCGGCAATGGAAACGTGAAATTCAGTTCGTGAAATCTGTTCGGCGACATCGGTGTTGGGTTGCTTGCAGCAAGGGTTTGACAATACACCTCTACCGAACAAACATCACCGTGACGTAATGATAATGTCGGTACACATATCGAAACCGAAACGGTGCGGAAGAACACCGCCGTTTCACAAAGCCGTATTCCTTCACCAAGGTCACGGGTGGCATCTTGGTATTAGTCGCACACACAAATGAGGTCACGATTTTACTGGCTTTGGTGTCTTAATTTGCTTTCCCAGTCCGCTGCGCAAAGAACAAAAAAAGGCTTCGTAATCCTGTACGGAGTGTGGTTTCTTATTGCGGCTTAGTTCACTTAGTATGCATTGTATAGACATGATGTGCACTCCGAGAGATACTCGTGCCCTTCATGCTACAGAAGATGGATTGGGCCGGTCGTCATCCCTAGAAAGGCTACCGGTAGAATAGTGCAGAACAAGGCGATACAAGCAACAATATGCGAGGAATTACAAGAAAAATATGTTTTTGAAGCCACATTTAGATGTGGCTTTCTTATGACTTATCAATATTTTGATATAGTAGTTCGAGTCTATGGACTTGGCGGTGCTGCTGTACCATCTGACGTCATTTGTTTGTAAAGAGTGTAAAGAGGGAGAGCTCTATAGGGACAATAGGAGGCATAAACAACGAAAACTGTGCTAGCGAGCGTGCCAATGGACTGCAAGACTTACAAAATCTACAATGGATGCACGTAGAAACAAGGGTAGAGTATATGAATGAAGTGTGTCATGAACTTTTGCAGCTGCTGTGCATACCCGGGATTGTGTTCTATGACACGAAAGTTGTAACGTGCCCGCAAATACTAGCGCAGAAGCCTCGTCACTTTTACTTCAAATGTACATTGACCTTAGTCTATTGTCAATCCAGAGTAAGGAAGTTGGCCGCACTTAGTGAAGGGGGAATTTAATGCTGGTAAACGAAAAAACGAAGGAATGGTCAGCCTGACCACGCGCTCGCACCATTTGGCTGCGTTGTGGCTACCACTGAACTCACTAAAGACACATGGGATGGGGTAATGTATTTATTACGAGAGACAGAGAAAAACAACAACAACAACGGAAAGCCAGAAGCTGTGTCTACCTGGTATTATGAAAAACATAAAGAAAACAGACAGAAACTAATCAACTAAAACGATCACACGGCTCAATTTCACCAGTGTCACCTAGGTCAAAAGTTGTGTAAACTTGCTGCTGACGCTCAGTTTTTGTTTGCAATTATTTGCGACCTAACAGGTGACTTGAAAAACTGGAAAATAGCAAAGGTAAAAAAAATGGTTCAGGTCTTGATTGACATTTGTAAAATTGTCCCATTGCGATAGACATGGCCAATAGCCGTCGTCCTTTCGTACACCCATATGCCGGACATCAAGTAGGACACAAGCTCTTACACTGTTGTAGAAGTTATCTGCAAAAATGTTGCGCTGCCTCTTATCCTCCTTCCCGATTGTGACTGTCACAAATAAAGGACAAATAAGAAAAAGAATAACATAAACCGTAAGCGTAGGCTCGCTTGCTCTGGTGTTTTGTAAATTTGAGATATTTTGTGTGAACAGTACACCTGTTTAATCATTCAATGCACCACACCTTTTTCTGTCAATATACACAGTTGGCTTTGCGAAAACATTCCGTCGACAATATGTTTTAGTGTGAGAAATCCGAGCCAAAGAAAAATTAGCAGGTGAATATGAACAAAACGGCGATAAAACCTGAGACACGGAGCAGAAAAATAACGACACGACACGTTCTCAAACTCAGTAACAAGGTTATTGGGAGTGTAGGTTGTGTGATTAAATGGATTGCTGAGTTTGAGAACACGTCGTGTTGTTATTTTTCTGTTCGGCCTCTCAGGTTTTATCGTCGTTTAAAACTGTACTAGCTCGCCTGCACCCTTGCACTTCTACCATTGAATATAAACAGGCGTGGGCGAATGAAACATAACACTTGGAGTTTGCACGGTGTCGAAAAAGTCAGACATGGAAAACTAAGATGGCACAACTCCGAGAAATCGGGGATCGGAAAAATGCTCACCGGCCATTTGCTGACCAATCCAGAGCTGAGACCGGATATTTACTCACCCGTTCTATTTTACTATGAGCCCACCCTGACAGTTTCATAATTTATTTTCATCTGCTCCACTTTGTGAAACAGTGAATGACGATATGCCTCGTATATTTAAATCACAATTTTAGTTTTCGAACCCTTTAGGAACGACCCCATCATCTGACAGCTGCTAAATAACCAGCTTCGGTCTTCTCTCGGTGCAGGTAATGACTTCCACAACGCAATATATTACAATTTTACACGCTGTCGGTCGTTTTGACCATTTCTATTCGTGGCCACAGATCGCTTTTCTTTGTTGTTTTGAGGTATTGAATCGAAACTTCTAAGTCCCCATTTGTGTGGTAGTGGTTTTAAAGAAAAGAGGAAATAAGGGGGTTCAAATACCCTTCCAGTGCTCGTTATATGTACAGGAAGAAGAACAAGCACCTCACATACGCAAAGCAGGACCGCTCCCTCAGATATGAAGTACAAATAGGCTTTTCTGAGACTCACGTCCCCACGAAATTTCAATTTCTTGCACGACTACGCTGTGAAGTCACCCGACATAATATATGGATAACCTTCCCAGCATCTCACCACATAATCGCCGATGAAGCATACTGTATATATATATATATATATATAGGGTGAGGTAAAAGGATTATCAAACGGCCACGAAGTTTTACAGAAGTTCAAAAAAAGACGCGGAAACAGATTTTAGGGAAGTTAAAAACACTAGTTTATTACATGGGGAGACGTTAAAAAGAAAAATGGGCAAGGGGTCGACGTTTCGACAGTGGCACTGTCTTCGTCAGGACAAAAAAAAAGTCCTTTTTTTTGTCCTGACGAAGACAGTGCCACTGTCGAAACGTCGACCCCTTGCCCATTTTTCTTTTTAACGTCTCCCCATGTAATAAACTAGTGTTTTTAACTTCCCTAAAATCTGTTTCCGCGTCTTTTTTTGAACTTCTATATATATATATATATATATATATATATAAAACAGAAAACTAATTTCGCGGCCCCAAATTTTCACAAAACGACCGCAGGTCTTATATGGGCGCTGCACCATATTTCGCGAAATAAGGGTTATAATCTGTGGCTGGATTAGTTTAGTTGAGTGTTATAGATTGTGTCTTCGTCCGGTCATAAGGAAGCAAGTGGTTGCCAAGTACGTCAGCCACTTCAATCTCCACACGCCTCTGCTGTCCATCATCGGAGAATGCTCGATGAGCTCATACCCCAGCAGCACAAAATCTTGGCCGAAAATTCGTTCAATCTTGGACCAATGTTGGGCGAAGATTGGCAATTCCGGCCCGCGATTGGACCAATATTGAGCCAATATCTTGTGCTGCTAGGGTGAATGCTATTGCATTTCATCTGCAATCTCCACAGCGATTTCTGGCGCATCTTGTCCCCTGGATGTGAAGACCCGATGCCCAGGAGCGCGACGACTTTGGAATAATGCCGAGGTTAAGCAGCTGGTGGCAGCAAGGAAGGTGTGCAGTAATAAATTACGGGGCAGGTAACTGGCTGTCCCCTCGTCTTCCTTGACGCACTACAGGAAGTCGGCCCAGGACGCACATTTCCCCAGGGCGTCTGTCGTGACGTTGCCCACCTCTGCGAGGCCGACAACGGCGAGCCCTTTCGCCACCCACCACCACCATTACAAGAGATTGGTTTCCGCAAACTTGGTTGTGTGTTATGCGAGAGTGACATAGAGGGTACCATTATTCAATTCAAAACAATTCAAAACAAGGGAAGCATTATAACGTGATTTATTTAGACCCGTCGTGTCCCTTAAACACGCGAACATATTATACATATTCTAGGACGTACATATTTCAGTAGCACTTGCATCTCGTTTTCAAGAATCCGTCGCAGTATCCGCCCTTGTATCCTGGAAGGGACTTGCACTTGTACTGACACTTAGACGGGGCGAGTGGACAGTCAAAGCCACCTATAACGGTACATGGAATATGTAATCAAATGGCGACCAAACAACGCATTGTTTGCTAGGACATAGGACGCTCTTCTCGGTGTATTGCGGAAGTGCAGATATAAAGTAGACCTAACCTCTCGCACGAACGATGACACGCGCTCTTTGTGGAGTACTTTACGAACATGCACGAATTATAGAATACTCGCAGTATTAGCGTTTCAACATTTCTGTTTCTTGTTCAACTTTTAACCAGCGAAACCAACTTGTCCTTTAGAGCTTGAAGGTTAACGGGACCTCAACTTGGGTCTGACTGTGATTGATATCAGGCGGCTGAAAAACAACCCAATAAAGAGCTAAATAAATAATTGTAGTAGTAATAAGAGTACGATGCAGTTCCCTGACATTTGATTCAACGTGTTTCTTTTCTCCGATCGCTCATCAGGTTTGGATGTACCAAGCATCTTTATGCGTTGTGAAACGTTGACAGATATTCATGATGCTGTACTTACGACGAACTCTTAAGTGTGAAGCATCTTCAGCTTCTTCGTGGGACTGGGCCAATGTAACTGTGGAGAGACACGTGAATTAAAGAGACGGCACGCTGAAGGCCACATAATGTCTAAGTGCCACATATCTGTTTCTATCTCTGTAGATTAGAAAGCTAATTACGGCTGTATGTAAGAAGTGCTATGAAACGAAGGTATGCTCTGAGAGCCATTGCCAACTCCTTAACTGTTTACTCTGAATTACTGAACTGAATGTGGTTCGAGCTCGCGTTGACCCGTTCTCTTTCCCGGGCGCTTGGCGGCATCCACTCCCCCCTCCATTTACGAGAAGAGGCTTTGAACATTTTCTGATATTATCAAGCAATGTTTCAACTTGATTGGCTGTGTTAATGCATACGCTTGGCATGACCGGCTAAGACCACCTGCTACCTAGCTAACTGATGCGCTAACGAACGTTGGTCCAATGAAGTTGATGATGATGTTGTTGATGATGATGATGAGTTCTGTTTAAGGGCGCATAAGCAAATATGGCCCTTGATGCGCTAAATAAATTGCTCAACAACAACAACAACATAGATGAATGGATGATGATGATGTGGGATATTTCCCTGCGTTGAGTGCTGGACCCTACCCCATTCCAAAAAGGTTCACATGAAAGGATGACGAGGGAAGGAAATCCCTACAGTTCGTGAAGGAGGCCGGTGGCCCTCAGAAAGGAAAGAAGAGCGCCAAGTGCACGGCACTGGTGTCCAGGGTTACTCCATGGGCCGAGAACTTTGCAGATGTTGAATGGCCTCTGATCCAGCATTTCAAGTTGAGATTTAAAGGCCCGTCGCTCGCGTACGTACTGGCTGCAGTCTTCATGAATGTGTCGGATTGTTGCCGGTAAACCACAAGTTGTACACAGCGCCGTGGTGCTGTGGCCCAGCCTATACCGGAGTGCAGGGGTGAATGCGAGGCTAAGTCGTAAACGACGCACTATAGACGTAAAGAGGCGAGGGAAACCGCTTGGCATGTCAAATGAAAGCGTTGGGTCAACAGCATACAGAAGCGACCACCGGGTGATGTCATGACACCATTCCTGATGGGCCCAGGGCGACGTCAACGCGGACAAGAGGGTGCGCCTATCTCCATTCGAAAGTATGATGGAGACTGCTGAGCGGCGATGGTGAGCTGCAGCAGCTGCCCGATCCGCTACCTCATTGCCTCTTATTCCAATGTGGCTAGGGACCCATTGGAGGGTGAGCCGGTGGCCCCTGTCTTCTAAAACCTTGAGTGTCGTCAGGATGTTCACTACCACCGGAGCCATGGAGCCACGGATGCCCATGTTGTCTATGCACTGCAGCGCTGCCCGCGAATCTGTGTAAACCACCCAGAGGCGGGGGTGGTGATCCAAAATAGACCTCAGGAATAGCAGGATGGCATACAACTCCGCAGAGGTGGCCGAGGTGCGGTGCGATAGGCGGAACCCACGTGAAATTGACTCCTCTGGGATTACAAATGCCGCAGATGAGCCGCCTGTAGTGGAGGAACCGTCCGTATATACAGCGGTTTGGTTTCCGTATGTAGCGTCCATCCACTCCAGAGTAGCCTGCTTGAGGACTGGAGCAGGGGTTTGGCTCTTCGGCCCCTTGATCCCCGGGATGTGAGAGAAGATGGATGGTTTCGGCAGTGTCCATGGCGCTACTGAAGAAGCGGATGGGGCAACAGTGAAGGCAGGTATATGGTCCGTTAGTTCTTGCGCACACTGCGCGATTTTGCTGTGGTTTCGCTTACGAAGCTTCTGTACCAGTGGGTGACGGCGATGGTGAGCGCGCAATCGCAAGTAGTGGCGGAAAGTTTCTCTCTTGCGGAGGACGCCAATTGGGAGTTCCCTGGCCTCGGCTACCACCATCCTCGTCTCAGCGCAACGCGGAACGCCAAGACAGGTCCGCAAGCTGCGCGCCAAGACGCAACGGAGCTTGTGTTCGGACGTCCGTGATAGTCCGTGCAACACAGGAAGGCTGTAGACTACTGAGCCACGAACAAGCGCTTTGTGGAGTGCAAGAAGGTCCCGCTCAGTACATCCCCAGCGCAAGCCGGCAAAGTGACGTATCACATTTCCCCAACGTTGCGCCTTTGAAGAGAGATAGTCAATGTGTCTTGCCCACGACAGGTTGCGGTCCAACACAACACCGAGGAACCTGTGGTGCCTGACCTGCCTTAACGGGGAACCCCCAATGTGTACTTGGAACCGGCGCATCTCTTTCCGGGTAAACGGAAGGGTAGCACTGTTCTCAGTAGAGATGTCCATCCCTGCGTTCAGGAAGTAGACATGTATGGCATCAAGTGAGCTCTGGAGCCGACGCTGAATTGCAGGGCGGGACTTGCCAACAGTCCAGACGCGAATATCATCAGCATAGATGGACAGACGCACTCTCCGAGGAAGGCACTCCTTGAGGCCCATCAAGACAATGTTGAATAACAGGGGGCTAAGGACACTTCCCCGAGGAACTCCCTGTGGCACAGTGATCTTTTCCGTGTCCCCCTCGCCTGTAGTGACGAAAATCTTCCGTTGACGGAGGAAGTCGGAGAGCCACGTCAGTGCCCTATGAGGCACCTGGGCCAGCAACAACCCATGAATAACACAGGGATGGCTTACGGAATCGTACGCCCGTTTGATATCCAGGAAGACAGTCATCGCTATTTTCCTTCGCGCCTTCGCTTCTTCGACCGAAGAGACTAAATCGATCACCGAATCCATGGAGCTACGGTGCCTGCGGAAACCCGTCATTTCCTGAGGAAAAACAGGTCTTCGCTCCAGCCACCACTCGAGCCGGTGCAGTATCATGCGTTCAAGGACCTTGCCTAAGCAGCTGGTGAGGCTCACAGGTCGGAAAGACGCCAGGTCGGAGGGTTGTTTTCCCGGTTTCAGGATGGGGACTACACGTGCCTCCTTCCACGCGGCAGGGACCTGCCCATCCCTCCATGACGTGTTATAAACCTCTAAGACTGCCAAAAGGGATGCGTCGTCCAAATTGCGGAGCACCACGTAGGTGACCTTGTCAGGACCCGGCGACGACTTCTTGTGGGAGAGTGCCAGCGCAGCCTTGAGTTCGGCAAACGTGAGGTCTGCGTCCATGTCAGGGTCAGACACTGACGGGGCTCGACTAATGGTATACTGCAGCTCCAATGCATGGCTCCGAAAAGCTGCACATTTAGCTGCCTCGGACCTTGCTGCCAGAATTTTGCAGAAGTCGTGGGCAACTTCCTTCTCACGCCTAGATACTGAGAGTGCCAGAGATCTGAGGGGGTTCCTCGCGGGAGGAGCTTCGCGGAGACACCGCGCAATCCGCCAGACCTTCGCAGGGCTTGAAAACGGAGTCAGAGACGCGCAAAACTGACGCCATCTTTTTTTGTCAACAGCCTTCAAGGCTTTCTGTACCGATGCATTCGCACGACGCGCGACTTGTGCATCTGCAAGTTGGCCGGATCGCCGAGCCTTCCGCTCTGCCCGTCTCCGAATGGCACGCAAACGCTCCACCTCCGGATCCGTACCTGCGTGGCCAGCGCTGATCTTTGCAGTCGCGGTGGAAGACGTCAGAGAGTTCACAATATGGTCGGTAAATTCGCCTGCGGTGATTCCCACGCGCACGTCCTTTTTGCACAGTTCACGAAAGGACTTCCAATTTGTTAGCCGTACGGTTCTGCGGCCTGCCCCGGATGTGTACTTGGAGTAGGAGACAAATATAGGAACGTGGTCACTACCTCTTCCGTCCAGGTCCGTGGACCAGGTCAGGTACGGAAAAACGTCCCTCGAACAAAGTGAAATGTCTAATACGTCTGTTGAGTAGTCCCGGCGGAGGAATGTTGGAGACCCGTGAATTGCTCAAGCAGTATAGATCATGGCCCAATATTAGAATTCCGGCCCAATATTGGTGCGAGATTGTACCAATATTGGCCGGTATTGCCAATATTGCGCCAAAATGTTTTGCTGCTTGGGTGGTTTCTTGAGATAGAGACAATCAACAACCAAGGGGATCCTGTGGGATATCGTAAACACGACGTCTTTTCCTGTGTTAGGTAGACGGTAAATTTCGACTACCACTTCGCATCTGGCCTTTATTGCTGCAAAAGGGAATATGAAGATGGACCAAAAGCCAGGAGACATGTTTCTTTAATAGTATGAAGTAAACACTGGCTTGCATACGAAGCCGTTTTAAACCCCGTTTCATTTTCCTGTGCTGATGATGACGCCCGAATAGGTGTTGAAACGTTCACGCATTTCTTTTTACTTTTTACTTCTTATGCAATCCAGTGTTTACTTCATACTATTAAAGAAAACGGAATATGAAGGGAAACCCCCAAAATGTGACCCTGCGTGTGAGCTTGCTCGAAACAAGGAAGAATTGTTTGACACTTACGGTTGAGACAGCGCGTATTTGAAATATCGCAATAGAGCCTATAGCGCGTATTAAGTCTTACAAATAAGTCTTACCGGTGGCAATGGCCAACGCAAGGATGATAACCATGGCCTTCTGCATCTTGATTTGTGGCTGGAAGTAACGGCCTATCTAGTGTTTAGAAATAAATAACCCACAATCAGCAAGGCATATCCATAAAGAACACTAAGTATAACCGCCGCTGGATGACGGCGACAGGGACAGGGCACTTTTATCACATTGCATTGGTGTATTGCATTGTAAGAGAGGGATAGCTCTGAGGGATACCAGACCAAACCAGGTCGAAGATGGAATGACGATAGACGATGAACCACTGCACTTTCAATGAAGATTTATTTTCGACTGCCTTTTGTTTTGAAACACGAGTACAATAGTTTTGCTAAGCATGTGGAATATCAAGTTGCATCACTTCGTGTATGACCGGTACATCCCAAAAATATGTGAGCTTTCTATGAATAATAAATGGAAGCTCTATTTTTACACAATTGTCACACAACTTCTGCATCTGTGTGACTCCTTCGAATAGCAATTCCCCGTCGTCTCTACAAGTCTTCAAAATTTCAGTTTTTTTTTTTCAAACAGAGCTTCACACATGCACTAGCTGCGTCAAGTGATCTCTAGGCCTGCTTTTTTTGAAAAAAAAAAAAACTAAAATTTTGAACACTTGTAAAGACGACGGGGAATTGCTCTCTTAAGAAGCCACACAGATATAGAAGTTGAGTGACATTTGTGGAAGTAGAGCTTCCATCTATTATTCAGAGAATGTTCACAAATCTTTCGAGGCTACCGGTCACACAAGTAGTGATGCAACTTCATATTCCACATGCTTATTAAAACTATTGTACTCGTATTTAAGGAAAGAGGCCGTCGAAAATGCAGTTCCTCATCGTATATCGTCATTCTGTCTTCATCCTGGTTTCGTCTGGGTTCCCTATACTATAGACTATAGGAAACACCGACTAATACCGTGTAAGTTACCAATCTTTCTCACATTCGTTCGACAACAACAACAGCTTCATTTCGGTTCACATCCGTTCCGCTGTCCGAATTTGACAACAGCAACAACAATAAATGATGACGATGAGATGGGGTGTTTCATCGCGGTGGTGCGGTACCCTACCCCATTGCACGGGAACACTATGTGAAAATGATGAAGGAAGCATGAAAACACAAGAACTTGAATTAATAGTGTATGTAACCTATATTGCGGTTATAATAATCAGTTCATGCCTCATATATGAATTCGAACAGAAAGAATCCCGAGAAACCCTGGAACGAAAATTCACTTCCGATAAAATAGCTGGTTTGATAAAACGGCTGGCTGCAGCTTTGTTGTGTATTTTCGTCTAATTCGTTTAACCATGTTCGGGCTTGTTTCATAAGGGAAAGTTCACTTTGCTCGCCATGTCAGAAGATGTTGAAGTGAGGCAACTCAATTGCCAAAAACTCCAAATTCTATTGAGTGCATTTATTCCAGGAAAGGTTGCCACTTTATGTACATATCTGTTCAACGAATGAGAACTCAGAGAATCCCTCTCGCGTAGGAAGCACATTTATGGAAAGTATATTTCCTTTACAACGACATCCTCGTGATATAAATCACTAGGGTCACGATGCGCAACTTTTGGAGAATCCACAACGCGCAGTGAATGCATCACGTTCCCGTGATTCGTCGCGAGCTCCATTACGATAACCAATCGCGGAGTTTATTTGGAACCGCAGCCTACCAAAACGTTTTTCCCGTAGCGCCTCGTGACATTTCGAGTGCGCCAGCTACAAAAGAAAGAAAACGAGCGGACACCGAACGCTACCTTCGTTTTAGGATCCGGGGCCCAGGCGCATCTACACACATCAAATGTATTTTATTCCCATCATAATAAATACTTCGATAAATAGTTAACTACTCAATATAATGGCTATGAGTTGAAATTTCTTCTGTTCAGCGATGTGGCACGCATGCAAGAAGAGATGATGAGTAAATGGAAAATTTCAGCGATGCAGCGTTCGTTAAAAACTTTTATTTCTTGGATGGCGCTGAGGAGCGCAACAAAAAGGTTCGTTGCGTTGCCCTTGTCTGACTGTGATAGCCAGGTCGGCATATGTAACTGGGAAAACGTTGGTGTACCCTTCCAAAGGGCTGATAAGGCAATCTCGTTAGCCTCAAACTGGTATACCTCGTTGGCAATATCATCTGTAAACCAACTTAATAACAGACGATGGATGCGTTGGTGAGAATTTTGTGCCTCTAGGTCGCTGACTATGGCAGATCTTCAAACATTCGTTGAATGTGTACAGGGAACAGATTGTAAAGCAATGTCAAGTACAGAAAGGTAGTTCCAAAAGTTAGGTTAAGCGCGTCTGCATCGGAAGGAATTTTAGTCTCTGACTTATTTTTTGATGGGGTTTGTTTTGTTACCGCGCGAGAGAAGGCGTCCGACTGGGAAGCTAAAATAGCCTAAAATGATCATTTGAGTATTAAATGTTTTTTTGTTGGTAATTTCCAGAATAAAAGCATTTATAACGGCCGGTGAACAATTCCGTGTTTTACACAGGCAACACCTCACAGGCGGCAACGTGCACGAGTATAGAATGCGCGAAACAGGACAGCAAGATGTACTCACCAATGAGTTGTGTGGAGTGGAAGTGATAGAAGCTCTACTGTTCGGAGATCCTTTTTATAATACGCTCGATTAGGGATATTCCTGGAAAAGCCTGCTTCCGAAGATAAGAGCTGGACTGTGATGTATTTCGTTCCAGGAAAAACCCGCACGCGATAGCAGCCGAATTCGCAGAACACATGATGTGACTCACCCCCATTGTTATAAACCTGCGTAGATCTTATTGGTATCAGTTTCACAAAAGCAGGGGGTGTAAAATGAGAATCATCGTGGCATGGAGAATTTCATTTGCCCCGAAAGGTAGATTCACAAACCACTAAACCTGATGCAGGCAAAGTTGAGACACCGGAATAGTCAATGCAAATCCGCATCAGAGAAAAATTTACGAGGCTCCTCCAAAGTACATATGCTAAACACAGACTATTTCGGGGTTAGAAATGGATGAGTGAAAAAAAAAAAGAAAGCAGACATACTTTTCGAATAATAGGACTTTTGAAATATTTTCAAATATCACCTTATTTTTGCTTTCCACGCAAGACCGCGTTGATCAGGCACGACATAACAGTGGTTATTTTATAGGAAACACAAGGGGCCAGTAAATGCTACCGTGGTGGAGTCCACACATTGAGCCACCGCGCATTATGGACAGGGCCGGAAAGAGAAATTGCGCGCTCCCGGGATGTCTCCGGATGTGTCTTGCCCGGGCCCTCTCCTGACTTCTCCTGGTGCTAGCAAACGTCGTGCCCCTAAAGAGGCCCGGGCTCCGTGGCTCTATCCCCTGCTGCGCCCTCTCGCCGACCCTGCATGTGGCTCCACCCCAGCTCACATCGACACCACCGGTTTCATGTGAGAGCCGCCACAGTAAACGTATAACGAACTAGCGTGGAGAACGCAGTCCATGGTTCATATCATCAAGTCTTGCTAAAATCTAGTGAAGAAATATTTTTCTCTCCCGCTTTCCTGGCCTGCGTTGTCGGTCATGTGTTTCGACAGCTGCACGGGGTACTTGAAGTCTGTGTGTGCCACCTTTAGGATGTCTATTTTTCATTTATTTCTTCATGCGAAGTTGGGATGCTACACATATATGGCATGCTGATGCTGTCTGTCGAGAGAGCTCTCCTCGTTTTCTCAGTAGCATCACGTGCTATTGTCGCTTTGTTGTCGCAGGGCCTTCGTCTTCTGGCGGAGTACTTGTGCTCCACCGGTCTGGCGACGGCTCTTTTAAAGCCCCATCATCATCCCTTCATCCTCCTCCAACGCGAAATAGGGCAGTGTACCGCCTCAGCGGCGGTGAGTCGCCCACCCCATCACCATCCAATGTATGTGTGTGTGTGTGTGTCTTTGTCTGTGGCGCTCAGCAAACGCATTATTTATTGTCTGAATCTAGGAAAGAGACAAATGGGAGCCGGTCCCGCATATACTGGAGATGGGCCCCTTGATAACGGGGTCCGCCCCCGAGTGGGCCGTGTCGTCGGGGCAGCGTCGCTTGCGGTGCTGTTTCCAGGATAATTTTTGCTAAAATCTGCATATATTCTCTTTCAAGATACTTCTGTTTAGTTTCAATGTTAGCTTAACTTTGCTCGCCAACGTATATTACTGGTGTAACGCGCACCACCCAAAATTAGCCGAAATTAGAAAGAGTTCAATGTATAAATAGGGTTGTCAATCGGGGTATCCAAAATCACGAAATCCCGGGATCTCGGCCAATTTTTGACGTCCCGAAGTACCCGGATTCCTTCCGCAAAATCTGTGAGAGCCGACATGACAGAAAAATCCAACATATGTAGGCCATCAGGCACAGACTCACTCCTTAGTAAGGTAATCGCACTTTTTATGGCTGGAGGTGGCAGAGTACCGCTGCCTACACATGCGTACAGGTGTCTGCTGACTGTCGTTTCTTCCGGCGCAGAAGCTGATCAGACCTTCCGTTCAGCAGCCAGTATTTGTTCGCACAAACGTTCACAAACGTTCGCTCCGAACTGGGGGACACCACCCTCGAAGCTCTGTGCTTTCCCAGGTCGTGTGTTAATCGTTGTACAATGGGATAAGCACGCAGCGACGGTGTTGTAAACCGTTTAATGTTTTGTTTCTTTCCATTCATCTTTATTGTTTATTTTTGTTTTTTTTTATTTTTGTTGCTGTTCGTCATTCAAGTGGAATGTGATACTGTTTGAGGAAATTATAAAGTAACATTTCCTTTTACTTCAAGCGTAGTGAGACTCGCCTTCTTTTCAATTGCAAAAGTGAAATGCAGATTAATAAAAAAGGAGTGGCATTATCGTAGAAAAAAAAAAGGAAGAGAAAAAAAGAAACCATTTCGCCGTCACTACCTTACATGCTTAAATGCTTTCCTTCAGGAAAAGGTAGAATTGACAAACCGCACATGAACTGCGCACAGCACGGCGATATAGTCAATTGAGGTAGATGGACTTGGAAGTAGACTTCTGCACGGCCCGCGGGATCTGCGTGCACCCACCGGTGACCCGCGGCGGCGGGTCTACGTTCTCGGTGTCGTGCGAGCAGTGGATCGGCTGAGGTCGTCGCATCTTAACAAACACTATTAGAAAGCACACCGAGTTGCTCAATCTCTTACGCGTCTGTACTACAGTCGCTCGAAATATGACGTAGAACGCCGCTAACAAAGGTGGAACAAACGGTCACACTTTTAAGGTGCAACAGCGCCTGTGTGTTCTTTGTTCGTGTCGCGTTTCGTATGATCATGCCTCAAGTCACAAGCCAACACGCATTTGCACCTTTTTGCCCCCTGAGCTGATGTCGTATACAATAAACTGTGCACACAGACACATCTAATCATAAGGCGTGGACCAGGGAGTACTCTCAGTTTACTCGTGAACGTTCATCGCGTTGCGGGTAGCGGGTCGGCTGCGGCTGAGCTTTTGAAAAAGAGAACAAAGAAAAGAACATGGGGCCTGCGGGCGGATGCTGGTCTCAATTTGTAAAGGATTGCGTGTCGGGTGCGGATTTGAACCTGCGGGTCAGATAAGTCTGACCCGCACAGGACTCTATTTGGAAGCACCATCTGTGCTCGTCACAATCCCGAAATCCCGTCCCGGGATCCCGGAACTGCAAAAATGGCTCGGGATTGACAACCCTATGTATAACGTACACCGAAGGATAACGCCCACCAGACACCAGATGATCCCTACGATGTACTATTGAGCAGGAACTGAGTTCTACATCGCCCTTCATGTATACAGTAATCAAAATGTGTTATTGTTTCAAATCAAATCGTTTATTGCGTCTTAGCCGCAATCACACTTTACCTCACCCTACGCTGGCTCACGGGTGCGATGTCGCCCTCAGTCAAGAACAATAGCGCTGATGCAGAAAAATATCGCTCAAGTCGCTACCCATGAAAGCCCAGTGTCGTTTTCTGTCAGAGGTGAACCTCCTCATAATCTCCTAAGAGATTGATGCGATTGACTCGTTTAAAAAGAGTAAGGAACCGATCTATTTTGTAGTCCATGATAAAAGCGTTAAAACTCGGTGTCGTGTCGTCTTTTTGATATTCCCCTGCACTGAGTTTTAACGCTTTTATATATAGTTTACGTTGCCCGGCATCCTTGCGGAAAAACTCCTATGTATACATAATACGCAACGGTTGCTAATGAGCACTGCCCTTAGGTTTTTTCGAGAAAACATATCGCAAACCGATGTTCTAGTCGTTACAATATTCTAGACGGGTTCTATCTATTCTTGACAACATTACCACGAGGTGAGGTGTTGAGCATGGCGATGGGGTAGAGCACTGGGCTGTTATGTATGTTTCGCGACTCGAAGGCTTGAAGTGAAATTATGCTTTATTTACTAATCGATAGCTTTAAATTGGCACATGAATTTTGCGAACTAACTCTGGGGGAATGGAATATTTTAAATGTGAAATTGTTTGATTTAGTGAGCGATAATTTCAAACTGATATACCAGTTTTCTTAACTAAGCCGTAACTTTGCGATAATTTTGGTACTGTGCCTTCATCCTTTGGTGTGATCTGCAAGTTAAAGCGATGTATCGAAAATTGGAATTTATTGACTACAAGTGTCGCAGTACTACGACCGGGTCTTTCACGAAAATGCCCCAGCTGACGCTACCGATTTCTTCTTAGTAAGCATATTAGAGTCGTCGGTCAAGAGTTGTCCAATGAGATGCACATTTGAACATGCTCGTTAATTAAATAAAATTCTTCAGTTTTAAAGTAGCACAGTAGTCTTAGTAGTAGTCACAGTAGTAGTAGACATTCAGCGAAAAATATTGCAAGAAAAAAACTGCATCGGCACTTAGTGATTTTTTCGAGTAATTAATCGGTTTCGGTATACATATTTCTTGCGCGGAGGAGTGCACCAATGCGCTCTTTGGATCAGCTATCCGGTTGTCAATTTCATGTTCACCCGCCTGGTTGACACACGGGGTTCACGGAAGATTAGGAACAGCCGCAAGAGACGCTTTGATATTCCTTCTCAAAGCGACTGGTAAACGGCATTGCCGGTTCTGTCGTTCCGTAGGTGAGATAGCGTGCTGTTATCATGGATGATGACGAACGCGCCGCGAGCTCTGTGAACTAGTGGGCACACTCTTAAAAAATAACTGCACCAAATAAGCACGCTCCTAGCCAACCATCATCCCGAATGACAGCGTTCTCGCCCGATTTGTTGAAGACGGGAGGCGGAGCCTTCTTTTTGTCCTTATGTACGGCATCACCAGTACAAAAAAAAAAAGAAAAAAAAAGAAACAAACGAAAGAAACGCGTACGCCTCCCATACTTATCCAATCCAAGGAGAGAAACGTTGTCGTCCGGTATGATGGTTGGCTAGGACAGTGATGTGTGGTGAAGTTCATTTTAAGAGTGTAGATAAGGAGACGGAACATCAAAGCGTCTCCTGCGGTCTTGCGGGTGTTCCTTATCTTCCGTCACCCCTGTGTGTCAACCAGGCGGATGAACACGAAATTGACAGCTGATCCAAAGAGCGCATTGGTGCACTGCTCCGCGCAAGAAATATGTAAACCGAAACCGATTAATTACTCGAAAAAATCATTAAGTGCCGATGGGGGTTTTTCCTTGCAATATTTTTCGCTGAAGGTCCCGATGCGTAAAACAGTGGTTCCGTAAGCGTGCGAAGTAAAAGTTAAAATGTTTATCTAATTAGTGAACGTATGCAAATGAGTCGCTCACTACTCAGTTCATGGTCGATGTCCCAAGGACATTTACCGAAGGGAAATTTCTTCGATGGCGCCACCTGTTCACGAATTATTCATCTGGGAAATTTTCGTGAAACACCCAGTATACTATGTGCCTGAACCATGTTCATATTTTTGTAATCCGAAGAAGTGCAGTCTCGTGCGCGAAAGCCTTGCTTAGCAGGTGTAAATAAATAAGTTGCTCCTACAGTTGAATATCACTCTTCAATAGCGACTAGTTCATTTTTGATATGAACATGCTACATAAAAATGGGTTGCACTTCCAGATGACGCGTTAGCGTTATAATCGAGGCGCATCTTTTCATTTTTTGTATTTCTTTTTTGCAATTTAAATCATATCCTCAGGGAGGGATGTCGTGGGCATTGAAGCGGTCTGCTTGCCTAGATTGACGGCAGTTGCTCGGGGAAGGGATGAAAGAAGGTGCTGTCGTTTGAAAAACAGAAACAAATGCATAAAAAAAAGTAACAAAGAGGTCTTGTATCATTTTTTTGTGGCAACGCCTAATTTTCTGGCATATTAGAACCTCCAACCTGTTCCGAACCTGTTTACAGCCTCTGAACCGGTTAATCGAACCGATATATGTGAACTACGAAACTGAACCGGAACCGAACCTTTATGGCCGAACCCGAAAAAAAACGAAAAAAATAAGTTTCGGTTCTGGACGTTCCGGCCAGAACACTTACCACTTTCTCGGTGTTAGTAGCTAAAGAACGCTTCGCATTAAAAAAACTCCCTCAGTAACATAATCGTTACGTTTCTCAAATGCAACATTTCAAATGCTGCATCAATATTGAAATAGAAGCATCGCAGCAACATTATATTTGTGCATGAAACGTTGCCGCAACGTCTGAACATTTGATCGTCAAGCGGCATCATAGCAAATGGTGTCACTAATGAGCATGGACATCAGGGGAAGGTCCAAAAATTTCATTTTAGGGGAGACATTGTGCCCCATCCCTCCATCAAGACATGGGTGCTTGATTTTATTGAAATACAACACCGTTTCCGGATCCCTTTCAAGCAATAGGCATGAGCACACTTTGTAATGCTTCCTCCAGGGTCTTCCGGAATTTTCGAAACAGTACAGAAGATAGGTTCTTTTGTACGCTTCGTCTGAGTGTCTGCCTCACGTTGTCTGACTGGGCGAAGTCGCTGAACCCTGTATCTTTGAGCTTCAGGTTCCCCTTTGGAATCCTGAAGTTATTCAGCACTGGAGTGCCATCTGAAACGGCACAGTTTAGAACAATTATGAAATTAAATCAGTCCCGTAAAAGGTGGGGCTCGACATAGAAGGTGCTTATGGCAGGGTTATCATCGCTGCCAGATTTTGATGCTCGAGTCTGTCAAAGGGACGAGTAACGTAGAGTTCTGGACAAAAGTTTACGAAACATCCAGAGCATTCCTTCGTCAAAGTGACGCGCTAGCTATGCATACCACCGTACGGACTTGCAAACAGGCGACTGGGTTACCTAGGGACGTGTCTGTAAGTCCGTACGGTCCCATTCGCTGCTAGCGCGTCACTCTGAGGAAGGCATGTTCCGTAAACTTTTGTCCAGCCCCGTACATGTGTGCAGGGTGCCCCTAACAGCGGTCTGTATTTTGTACAGTAGGTAGTTAAGTTGACCAACTTGTGACCGTACGAGCAACCTTCTAGGACGTTGTCCACGAACAAGTTCTGTGCAATGGTAAGTGCAAGCGTAGGTAGTATTGATGATGGAACGGCTTGCGGTAGTCAGCCACGCTGAGGCGCGCAACGTGACGACTATTGCGGGTGGAGTCGTGCGTCCTGGGCCCACTTCGCGGAGGACTCTACCGACGTCTGTCTTTAAATGCCACAGGAAAACCCACGGAAAACATCCGGTACAGGAACCAGACCGACATCACCCCACATCAAATGAGAATGGAGAATTTTTGCGCGATGACTCGCGTGCCTGAGGCTGGTAATGCCCCTTATAAAATCATAGCAAAAGCCACATCCTAGGTGCAACATGTGCGCAAAGGAGCACGAAGAGGCTTTTGCAAAGTAGCTGTGCGGTGTGTGCATTGTTCCACTCTCAGTGTAGGGGCCTGAACTCCACTCAAAGGGCCTGAAGTGGATCGTGGGACAGACCCTGACCCATTCCATAGAAGTTCCGTTGCTGCTTCACGGGACAAGTTAGTCCCACTTTTTTCTCGGCTGCGAAACAAGTTTCTCCGCGTTCGCGTTTTTTTTTGTGTGTATGTTTTTGTATATACAAAAAGGCCCCAGAAAAGGAATGGGAGTGTTCTTGATGATGTGGAATAGCACACTTTCTAGTGTGCAACAAAGGCTATGGAATGACGTCACGCCGCTGGAGCAACACCACCTAGATAGAGAAAGCCTGCTTACTCGTCGACGTGACGCAACGACTCAGAGTCAGCTAATCAGGATCGTGTTTTCAACTGCGGTAGCCAATTACGAACGTGTTTTCAGCGGTGGTAGCCATGGAGGGAAACCGCCCCCGTCTGCGAGCAGTGATTGAACATCCCCGCGTACTAAATGAGAAATCTTTCAAATAAAGCGCAAAACGGTCTCAACTATTTATCAAGACTGATTTTCAGGAAAGCGTGTTGCACTTCTTGTCTACAGGTTCCAAGTTAGTTACGATAATTTGCAAGTTCTTCTATTCGTGGAACGCCGACAAGCAGTAGCAGACGAATTCTGACTTTATATATGCACGTAGAGAAAGAGGGAGGCATTAAACCGGCCTTCTGTCTCAAGGTGGCGTGGGCTGGAGCCTCTGCGGCAGCAGAGCTGATCTTTAAAAAGGATCGTTTATTTAACATATGAGCACAGTTAGTCGTAGGCATCGGCCGGTCGTATCTGTTTCACAGATGGATTTCTGGATACCACCGTCCCATTAATGGGTCCTCCAACACTTACCTTCTTTTCTGGTGACTCGTACGACGGCGTAAGTGTTCAGCACAATCAACTCCACAAAAATATTCTGCATCTTCCCGTTGTTTCCGGGAG
The DNA here is from genome assembly GCF_037126465.1 of Ornithodoros turicata. Classification (NCBI taxonomy): domain Eukaryota; kingdom Metazoa; phylum Arthropoda; class Arachnida; order Ixodida; family Argasidae; genus Ornithodoros; species Ornithodoros turicata. Next base: position 162,637,931 of record NC_088201.1, read on the forward strand.
CCCTGTAAGACCTGTTGTAGCTGATGGTGACGCCGTCTAATGTCAGCTCGCACTCCAGAGTGACTCTCTCAGCTAGCAGCCTTGGACGTGTGCAGTGTCCATGTCGGCAACCCTTGGAGGCCAACCCAATAAGTCGTCCACCAGAGAATTCAACCGTGGTTCTGTCGGTGGGGGCGTAATAGTCAACAACGTCAAAACGAATATCGGCAAGCGAGAGAGGATCTTGCGAGGCGTTTCTCACAAGGTCAGGAAGGAAAGCCTCCAGAACGATGTCCAGAAACAAGTTGGAGTCTTCGGTACTGTCGGCAGATACTCCTAACAACCGAAATATATCATGTTAACCCTTGCAACACAACAAAACAATTTTTTTACATAATTCGAAGCATTTATTGGCTGACGCACCAAAAGAAGTTAATAAGCATCAGGACAAACGCAAAAAAAATATATATATATGCAGCGGAATCAATAGCGTAAGCTAGTAATAGACGCCACAGCATATATAATACTGTGTCCAGTCGTCCATCATCCACGAGCCGTCCTTATTCTCCTCTTCGTGGTATCGACGCGGAAGTTTACCGCATGCACCGCTCTGGATCTCCGGATGAGAGTGATGTGGCGGCCCGTGGACGACGACAACGCGCCTCTGCTGCCGCGCGCTATTGCGCCTGGCAGCCAGTTCTACCGGCACCGTCCTGGTGTGAGGCCACGTACATCTGCCAGTTGGGACATTCCATCACCACCGGTCAGGACTCAGGCAGAGGGACTTCACCTTCTCTACATTTGGGAACATTTGGTGCGAAAAGGAGGTACATGTACACTTAATAGAAGTGTCTGGAGGTGCTGACAATATATCTTCTCAACTCTTCTATTAAATGATTGCTGTGTATCAGTTCAGCAGGCAGAGAGGTGGAAAGCTTAGCACCGTAACAAACAATTAATCGTGTACCATATATGCTTTTTGGTCCATATAGCTTAAAATAATGAAAAGTGCCACTGCTAGTAAAATTATTACACAGTTGAAAGAGTGAGCTATTAAATGATATATTTTTTGTGGCAATTGATGTTATAAGTAGGATACAACACCGCACGAACAAGATCAGGGAAGGGTAGCTCATTCAATAGGCCGCCGGTAATTTCGTGCGGAAATGACGTCAGTGTCCTCGCTTCCGTGACGAGCGCCTCGCAGGTTACAATAGGCAAGGCGCTTTGTGATCGCTGCATGTTTAAAATTGGTTTCCCAGTCGCTTCTGTGGCAGTATGGGTGGCTGTTATGCTGTTGTGAAGGGCTGACTATTCCCTTCAGGACTACAAGGCCAGGTATTCGCACAGCGACGGTAATGCTGCGTTCATCTCCTACATATGAATGTATCGAAGAAAATCAAATCCAGAACATCAAAAACGAATTTTCTACATTTCGATTTTAAAAATCAGTTTGTCAACTGCAGCTGAAAATCGCTGCTTATACTCCTGACGCACGCTTGAAATTTGCTTGTTGTAGCCGTTACACTCATTGTTACATTACGTGCGTGCTTGCAGTCGTTAAATTCGCTGATGTACACACACATAAAAACACAGACTATTAGACACAGACACATTAGACACAGACTTCCCGCTTTCTAAAGATGTTTTAGAGCCAGGCACATGCACATCCAGCACTGATAGCGTGCGTCATCTGCTAGCGTAGACACGGAAGTCGACCCTTTTCCCATTATTCTTAGAAAGTAGCGGTCACCTATTGGCGAAAGAGTTCGACAGAGGATGACCGGTGACTCAAAAAACTTGAACTTGAAACTCAAACTCGAGTCTCAGTGACTTTTCCGTAGTTTATAGACATTGCAAGTAGGAGGGATACGTACTGCTCCACGCTGCAACACAATAAATTAGATGTGACTGAATCAGTGAAAAACACAGCTGTCGCAAATCATATAGAGGAAAACACCACCGGGCGAGGAACATTGCATGGCATGATCGCGATATCTTTTTACAAATGTATCGATGTTCGGCTTCAAAGAAAAAAGAGAGATCAAGAGTTACACCTAAATACTTGATTTCTTATGTCTGTTTAAAAATATGACCGTTAAATGTGATCGCTATGTCGCTCATAGATGGTTTGTGACAAACAACACATTTTGTTTGTTTTGGTCATATTCACCGATAGGTGTTTAACTGTAAACCAAAGGGCGAGTTTTTGAGTTTCACTACACATTATGTGCGCTGCCTCTGAAGCACTTTCTGAACCAATAAATAAACAAGTGTCATAGGCATACATGTATGTTGCTATTTTATCAGAAACTAGTGGGAGGTCGTTAACGTAAAGTGAAAACAGTATGGGACCTAATACAGATACCTGAGGCACGTTAATACTTAACGGAAACTTCACAGAAGGCACACCGTCAACCCTTGTGTACAAAAACAGTGACGTCAACAAAACTTTGGAAAAACCCTAGCTATCTCCACGGACACCACAGCAAAACAATTTTTTGCAGCAATACACCATAACCAACTTTATAGAACGCTTTTCATAGGTCGACAAAAAGTCCGATGGAGACGTGAGGTTTATCTAAAGCTAGATTAGTTTTATCAGTAACAAAGAGAACGGCGGACGCTGTCGACCAAGCGGCTCGGAAACCGTGCTGGGCGCTACTGATAACATAATGTTTCTGAAAGAATGATGAAGGTTGGTCGCAAATTATTCTTAATAACCTATTTATTACACTAAGCACTGATATCGCTCTATAGTTTTCTACGTTATGCCTGTCACCTGCATTAAAAATAGAGACTACACGCGCAACTTCCTTTTGATCAGGGTACACTCCTGCGGAGCAAGCATGGTTGAAAATGCGATGCGAGGGCACAGCCATGATATCAATGCAGGATTTGATTACACGAACTGAGATGGCATCTGGTCCAGGGGCTAAACTATTGCTTATTTTATTAGCCGTTGAAACAACATCTTGGATAGAATTTGGGGCCATCAAAATAATTTCGTAAAGGTGTCTTAGTAAAACTTGAGGGAGCGACAGAACATCCATCTGCGAAAGGAGAAGCAAGATTTGGGCCAAATGAGGTGAAGTATCTAGTGAAGTCGTCGTATGTGTTTAGTTGATGCCTTAACCGCAGGCAGTATATTTTTTCTGCTTGTTAGATCTGACAACATAATTTATGACATCCCACAGCATACCTGTGTCTCCTTGGGATTGCAAAAAAAGATTAGAATAGTAGTTATGTTTCAACTGGCCTGTAAGTTTCGTTGCCTGGTTACGAAAATATCGAAAATTTGCCTCAAAGATAACACTGAAGGACGACGCTTGCGCCTTCTACACGAATACGTTTTCAATCTCAACCAGTCAAGTAGTTGTTTATTCATCCGTGGCCAAAGGGGCTGGTCGTATTGTCGACGAAAGGTGATATAAATTGAACTGCGAATAGATTTCTGAATAATTTCAATAGAACTGTCGTATTCACGATTGACGCCTCGATCCTAAACATGGGCCCTATCGATCGAGTTTAGAAGAAAGCGGAGAGTTGAGTAAATAACTCTGGTTACAACATCGCTTACAGTAGCGGAGACAGCGGTTCGTCCTACGTGGACAGCAGAATGACAATGATGATCACTACTAATAGGTAAGTCCAAAACACGGCAGATAGGTGCGGTATTTTCTCGTGTAAGAACATGATCAATTATTGATGGAGAATTCCTAGAAATTCTTGTTGGTGCTTTTATCATATCACACAACCCATAATGTTCCAGGAAGGAGGTATGGGTATAATCACGGTTCGTAGACTTCATTAGATCTATATTAAAATCGCCCACGTTCATAAATTCATCACGGAATTCATGCGCGAAAGAACATCCTCAAAGTATTCCACAAACAGCAGGCTTTGAAGTTTTACGACTTCAGGCTGTGCAAACAGGCTGCAGGCTTTGAAGTTGTACAACTTTGAAGTTGTACAACAAAGCCGTGCAATCTCTGAGAATGAGCAGCATAAGGGAACGAGGAAAGCAAAAGCCAGGGCCAGTTTACTGTTGTGTTCTAAGGTCCACAAAAAACGCAGCAAAAAAAATCATAAGCTTTTCATGCAACGTAGAACCCCTTATGAAAATGAAATTTTCCCGTCTATTGACATCTTTTGGATATTCTTTGGCTTCTTTGACTTTTCTTTTGAATTTGTTTTCCTATAGACAATGATGCAAACAATTGCTATAGACGGCCTTTGGTCTTTTTTCTTCCTGAAAGTCTAAAGTGGTCACGCCAAAGTAAATCTATTGACTGCCTTTCGATTTTCCGTTTCTTCATTTTCAAAATACCAGTCAATAGGTAGTCCAAAGACCGATCCAAAATTATGGTGGAACTTTAAAGTGAGTAAAGTGCTGCGGCAATAGATTGCACGATAAGGGGTTACACATTCCTAGAGTAGGAAACAGAGAAACGCCCGGGGCCTCCACGTGATAGCACAAACGTATATCATCCCGTGAATGGGGCTGAGTATCATTAAAGCTCAGCTACACCGATTTTCGAGTGTTACAGAATAGAATGGTACTCAAACGATGTGTTCATAAGGGAACACTGATTATGTCTGCAAAATAGTTATCTCAAACTCCTTGCCATTTTTCCAAAAAGTGAATTTTTAGTTTACTGACATTCCATCTTATGGCCCGCAAACCCTGTGTCGACGACATATTCGTGGTCTGCCCGTGCTCCGGCTTGGCATGATTTTTGTCTTGGTTTCTTCCACCAAGCCGCCCAGATTCTTCTGCCGAGCTGTCTGCTAACATTGGGGAAGTGATGAACAGTTCGCTATTAGGGAGCCAGTATATTTCTGGACTTCACTGAACCCACGAGGGACGTGAGTTTTGCTTCCTTCGACTGCAGAGCACTTTCTAGGCCAGTACAGACTTCAAGGTGTGTTTCGTGTTCTGTGCTGCGTGCCGAGAATGCGTGAGTGTTTTGCTCCCGTCTGCAAGAACACTTCAGCATGCAGTTCCAATGTTTCAAACCACAATTTCCCGAAAGGCGAAAGAAAAAGCTATTGACTGCAACAATCGATTACAACTCCGACTGGGTGCCACCTTCGAAAGCAGCGATTTGATCTGTTCATTTGGCTCATACGAATGTTACGGAAGCAATGCACAACTTGTTTCGCACGAAGCCGGAGATGTCTTGCCGGGTTGGGATGGTGTGCCAACCTTATCTGCGGCAGGAGATTGCAGGGGCAGGACTAGGCAGCAGATAAAGGTAAGACGCGTACTGTTAGAGAAGTCAGTCATGCGGTGCAAATGCCATCACATAGAAAAGAAAAATACGATCTGTCAGTTACTGTTTCATCCTTTAGAGATTAGGCCTCAGCGGGTGTATTCCCAGTACAGATTTGGAATTGCCTTATTTGTTAAATGATTTCGCGGGCATTCTCGCACCACCGAAAAGCTTGCACTCCACGTCTCAACTATCACCGTCGGGGTTTCAAACTGAAGGCTGTCACCAGTGCCAACCAGACGCCCCTTCAAAGTTCATCTGTTTATGTTGGCGGAACAGTGACGCCTGGTACTGAGACATTTCATTTTCTGATGAATCAAGTGCATTGCATCACTTGTGCTCGACTTCTTTTATTCGTATACCCTTGCTGTTGCTCGCTAGCTTAGAGCAACCATGCCTGAGGTGCTTGTGTTCTTACTCCAGCGCTTTCAGAGTACATTTAAGCAGTATCATCGTATCTTATGCACGGCAGCACACGTCGTGTGTGTTTTGAGTAAGGTATGAATTAAGAGAGAGAGAGAGAGAGAGAAATACATGATGACGATGATATGGGGATGACTTCCGCTCATTGAGCAGAATGCAACCCCATTGCTATTGGGGGAAAATGAGAGGATGGTGATGAGGATGACGCTGACGACGCTGACAGGGTTTTAGAGAGAGTCGATTAGGCCGGTAGTTTGCAGGAATTTGATGAAGGGTCGGAAGACGGACATCTGCTTTCGTGTGTCCCATGGTCCCAAAATGAGTCTGAGGTCAAGGGGTCGGCTGTCAATCCACGCAAAGTCGTTTGCCAACAAGTGACGCTCCCTCCGATAAGTGGGACATGCGATAATCACATGGTCCGCGGTCGCTTGTACACCACACTCCGTGCACAAGGGACTACTGGCACACCCTATCTGGTAACGGTAGTACGGCGAAAAGGCAACATTCAGCCGTAAGCGATGTAGGAGGGACTTAATGACGCGCGGTAAAGATGTCGGTAAGCGACACGAGAATGTTGAGTCTACAATTCCCAGTATGGTACTGGCCGGGACATCCCAACGCCATTGTTCGACGGATGAGGAGGCAGCCCAGTCACGAAGAAGGGACCGTCTGTCGCCCCTTGGGAGAACAATCGGAACACACTTGCCCTGGTGGTGAGCGGCCGCTGTGGCAGCGTCGGCAACGTGGTTGCCAGAGATTCCGCAATGACCCGGAATCCATTCAAAAGCGATGGTGTGGCCGTGGGCAGTTATGGACTTCAGTAGGCGTAGAATGTTTATCACAACGGCCAGTGAGCCGCGGAGACCTGAGGTTTTCAGGCATCGAAGAGCTGACTTGGAGTCCGTATAGACTACCCATCGCCGTGGATCGCAGGTGGCCGCATATTGTAAAAAGACCAGGATTCCGTACAGCTCGGCTGAGGTCGAAGAGGTGCGATGAGACAACCGGCAACCCCGGGTGAGCGGTATCGAGGGTACCACAAAAGATAAGGATGACGAAGTTTTCGTTGAGGAGCCATCCGTGAAGACCGTGCAGAACCCGTCATATGCGGTGCCGATGAAATCCATAGTCAGTTGCTGTAGTACGAGGTCGGGGTAGCTCCTTTTGTTGTCCGTGATTCCTGGGACAGAGGCGGTGACGCTTGGCGACGGAAGTGTCCACGGGGCCGTGCTTTCAGCGGCGGGGCTGATCACGAATTTCCGAACGCGGGATTTGAATGACATTATACATCCGTGGATCGGCGTGCGGTATGAATTAAAATGTTGGCTCAGCTGTTGTATTTTGGTCACAAATAAGGTGTTCTTCCAGAGCGCTCAAGGGCAGTTCAACCAATTTCATGTGTGGAACAGCACATATCTTTTCTCAGTTTTGAGTGAGGTAAATCGAAATCTTCCAGTTGATGTGTTTCGGTCATAAATTATGTTTTTCGAGACGTTTCAGGATTACATTCAAACAGCATCATGTGTGCAACAGTACCTTCTTTTTCTCAGGTAAGTAAGGTAAATCGGGTTTACGGATACTGCAAAGCGTAGATGATTTGTGAGGACAGTAATTCGTCGTCAAGTGGATTTCCGACAAGATGCATTGACGCTTATATTGTTGCTACATGTGAGACTTCTAATGTTTTATTTATTTCAACATATAAAAGTATAAAAGGTATAAGATAAAGCATTTGTAGCTGCTGCACGTAGTGAGCTGCAGTGCACGTTGTTCTGAGTTTGCGCTCAGCTCAACTTTTTATTTTCGGAGCGTGTACAAAGGATTTCAATCGCATACTTAATGGTTGACAGTGGCCTATTGGTTGACAGCGGAGGGGACGCATAATACAGTTGGAGGACTTGTTTCTTCCACTATTTGTTACGATGATGGAATGACATAACTGGTGCATGATTAATCTATGGAAGTGTTTGTAAGTGTCAAGTATTCGGCACTGTAATGGTCATCTTTGTCCCCATATGGGGGTAGGGACAGACTTGAAAATATTCAGGATATTCTATGTTTTCAAACAAATGCTGAAAATTGTGATTTCCTTAGAGGAACACGGTGAAGGTAGACAAGCACCAGACTAAGGTAGACCAAAGAAAGCCTCGCGTCAATGCTTGCGAAAATGCAGTGACTCAATACGGTACACCTGTTCACATGTGAGTTTACGTTCCTGGCCCTTAATACTTCACCGCGAATTGAATTAAATTTGTGGCCAAGGCAACCAGAGACAACGTAGTATGTGCAGGGGGGAGAAACTAGGAAGTAATCAAAAGAAAAGTAAATGACTTTCAATAGATCTTCAAAGCAAATAATGTTGACTTTCAAAAGGAAGTTCAAAGGAAGCCCAGAGCAGAAATGTCTTTTGAAATCTTCTGGAGAAAAGTCTGTCGCAAATGACCATCAGTTGTCCAAAGCAGTTCCAAAGGATTTTTCATATCAAATCTATAGAATTCCAATATAATCTCTGTTGCCCTGTAACCGCTCTGTTGTCTATTCTATCCCCCTTGAATGCGGCTTTTGCTATGTAGGGCAAACGGGACGCTGCCTCAATGACCGTTTACGGGAACACTCGCGCAACAATGAACGGAGCTTTGTGTCGAGCGAACTCGTGCAGCATCTCCGTGAATGCAGAGGCTGTAAGCCGGTTTTCCCTGAGACCCAAGTTTTGTGCAAAGAAAAGAACACTTGGCGTAGGTTGCTCAGGGAGACCTCTGAGATTAGTACACGTGGCAACTGCGTAAGCAAGCCTTCCCTCCTTCCTCTTCCTCCTCTCCGGAGGTTTTTGAATATATAGAGCTCTGGTAAATAAAAAAATTTTTACTGTGTTCGAGAATTCTTGTTGTGTCGTCTCTCTCCCTCCCCGTCTCGGGTACCGCCTCTCCCAATCTCTGTTGACTCTTTTAACATATTTCTACAGAAATGGAATAGAATTGCTATAGCATGGACAAATATTTTTTCATAAGGACTATCTCTGGGGCTGTATAGTAAATGAAAGTCATGAGCATTCTAGATTATACATTTTTTTGGTTTCGTTATTATGTGCTGCAGATTCGACAGATATACAGGGAGTTTAACGAAAATTCCCCGGCTGAATAATTCAAAAACGGTAATAATATAGGGAAATTTCTTTTTGTGTTAGCATCGTTCATGCGTCGGCCACAAACTGACCAGTCAGCTTTTGGTTTTCATGCGCTCGTTAATTGAATAAATTTCCAGCTTTATTTTGCTTCGCTGGGCTTTCGCACCCGAGCCGTGGGAACTCCGAGAAAGTGCCCATCCAGTAAACAATGCATCGACTTTCAATTATCTTTGGGTAATTAACTAGTTTCGGTTTACAAATTTCTTGCGCGGAGCAGTGCAAGGATACGCTCTTTCGCCTAACTACCTTGCGCTCAAATTCCTGTTCATCCGCTTGCACTGGTCGCGGGGGTGCCACAAGATAAGGAACAGCCACGAGCGAGGGCTATGGATATGGCTTCTCGTTGTCTACCGAATTCGTAATCAGGATCGCAGTCGTGTCATTGGAAGGGCAAGATGGTGCGCGTTCATCGCCATAATGACAAGTACTTGTCAGTCGCGATAAAACTATTAACCGCGGGACATAAGTGGGCTGCTGTTAATGTGAGAAGCATTGTCGTTGGATGAGACCTTGTGCACAATTTTTGTAGAAATAGCATGGAAATACATGGATTAGCCTTTATAGTGTTACTTACTTCCCCCTCCCTTTCCTCCTTCCGCGGAACCCAACAGCCCCAAGGAAGAAGTTATGAGTAAACTACTGAGCGAATGCACGACTATTCTACCGAGATGGGGAAGAGACACGCTACGTGAACGTTTGAGGCACTGCTTTGTCTCGCCGTAACGCAGCTGTGCAGGAAGCGCTGAACCGTTAAAAGCTATGCACGCATGAAATTGTCGAAATGTTTCACTCATTCTTTCTTGAAAGAGTACGCGTGGCACTATAGGAAACACCCGCGAGTAATGGGCGGTGATAGGAGTATGAGATGCAGTAACTGAATCCGAATCATTCAAAATGTCTAAGCAAACCATGTACATGCAGGACCCGACGAGAGTGGATGGTTCTTAGTATAATACAAGTTGTGACCGATACACATCTTTCATGAGATTTATGAATATGAGTGGAGTCCAAGTTGAGTACAAGTTCATTTACCGTGAAGTCCAAGTTGGAATCCCCCATTAGACCGATAACAGTATCACGTTACCCCACACTAGCTAGGTAATGATTACTGGACAATGTTCCGAATATAAAGAGCGAAATAACCGAAGGCAAAGAACTGTGTCCTTAGGAGCGGTGAGCCCGTGTTTTACAAGACTGCAATGAGAAGACACCCCTTGTAGCCAATGGTAACCTCACCCGCACAGACCATCTAAATGTCCAAATATATGTTCCAGACTTCTTTACGGCAGAAGTTTTGACTTCCATATTCGTTGCTTCGGGAACGATCATGGATATGTGAAGGGCGGCCATAGTGCTCCCTGCATTCATTTAGTAAATCGCTGCTCCACCGACTCCGGTGCCCTCTCGCTTAAACTGAGTGATCTATTTGAAACCGGAAACATCGTACACGTCTTTCGTTCCCTTTAGGAATCGACAGTCCTGTTGTTTCGGCCACCGCAATATATTACTTAAATGTTCGACATTTTAGGGGTTAATGCTTAGCCTTTGATGACACAAGCAAGGCATATTTTTCTGAAGCAATTCCCAGAATGACCTGTGGCTTTGCGATTTCCGATGAGCAGTGAACAGACCATAACATCCCTATAACACGCTCAAAATCTACCGCAGCAAGCGGCATTTAGGCTTTCTGGTAGCGGGGAGGGGAGACTATAAGGTTGAAACTAATGCTTTGGAGAGACTAACGCCCCCTCCCCCGTTTTTCTGGGCCCGCCCCTGGTTACACGTGGAGCAGTCGACCGGTTGCCTTGCTACCACGCTGTAGCAGATGGCTCTCGGCGGCCAATAAAGGTGCTTGAATGATCTGACGTCACAACATCCCAGAGGACGGCGGGTGATTTGACTGCGGACCAGCACGATCTGGTGGACAAACTTTGCCAGAAAATGCGCGATTTTTCAACACTGAGCCCTTGTGTATCGCTTCTGTGCTACCGCATATCACCCAACACGCATGGTCTGACCTCCAAGGGTTCTGCGTAGGAATATGAGCAGTGGAGAGGCATTTCACCGCCCGTTACATTCATAACGACACACTCGCAATGGCGGAGAAGAACAGCTACGGATATCTGGAAGGGAGGAGGAAGACGAAATGACCACCGTTCATTATCTCCAGACTCTCAAATAACGACTACTTTACGCTCTGGCTAAAGCAGTAGTAAATTCCTTACAGCAGCGTGCTGGCACAAATTTTTATTGCGTCAGATGATCCCAGCGCACGAAGGTAGAATCAGAACAAATCGACCCTGATCACACAATCATGAATACTGCGATATGCCAGATTGTTCGAGAAACCTGTCGAGGGCACTACTCGAATAACCAAATGTGTTTCATTTTCGCTTTTGGAACAATGGCTTTTTAGGTAGTAGCTTCCCATTTTTTACATCCGGCATAATATTCGAGCAGTACGATCAGGTATGAAATGCAGTAGCCTGTAAGGAGCAGCGCCGCGATGACCAGTCGGATGCCATCCATGAAAGTCGTCCTTCCTGGTGCAGTTTTGATCCCTTCGAGCCGAAACCTCAATCATAAAAAACACGGATAAAATAATCTGAATCATAGGCTGTGGGAACAATAAGGGTTGAATTGGCTGTCTGGAGATTACATTGTTTTCTGCGAACGAGGTCTCCAGGTATATCTTATTGGCGAGAGGGGAATGTTTCACACCGTGGCACCGTGGCGTGCGTGTCTATGTGGCAATCAATCGATGGAAGGCTACAACACCTTCCAACGAATTTTGTTATCTTTTATTTGTCGGCTTTCTATCGATAGGCTTCGAAATGGACGCTGGAATAATAGGACAATTGTCTGTGAGATATATGTATCATTAAGTTAGCCATTAATGGTACATATATCTCACAGACAATTGTCCTGTTATTCCAGCGTCCATTTCGTAAGCCTATCGATAAGAAGCCGACAAATAAAAGATAAAAAAATTCGTTGAAAGGTGTTGTCGCCTTCCATCGATTGATTGCCACATAGACACGTGAGTCATGCGTAACTTCTTCAGTTGCCCGTCAAGTCTAGTATACGTGTTGAATCCCGGTAATTGCTATGCATTTACAGAAGTCGCTCAACGAGCTGCTGTCTCGCTTCAGGAAAGTTGTTTGGAGGACCGTCCTTCGGTTCCGTCACTTATTTGCCATCCACCACAAGTACACTCTAAGAACAAATGGAGTGAATAGGGAGTAATTGCAGGCTTCTAGTCCCCTAGACTGCCAGTTACTCCCCATTTTAGTCCCCTAACCCCTACATTTACTCCCCAGGTCTGTAAATTGTCACTGAACTTCGCGAATTGTCTTCTTAATGCAACGGTCTACGTAAGTATGTGCTATTGGTCAAATTGATGGCATAAGCCTCTGTACCTCAGCCAAGTTCGAAATTTTCGACCCACACAGAGTAAGAAATAGCTATATTTCCTTCGCAAACTGTGCCCAATGCATGTCACAAGATTTTATATCACGCGGTATACGGTTAACGGTTTGATTCAAGGTATTTTCATGCTTGCACACGAATTATGTACCTCAGACTCCTGAACAGAACGTGCAATGCAGTCTCCACTCTGTGACATTCATTTACTCCCGTAGATTTACTCCTGAAAGGGACTATTTTTAGTGGCAACGCATTTAGACCCCAAATGGAGTAAAATCACTCCTTTTTTTAGAATGTACTTTTTTCCTGAAAGAGCTTATGTCGACATCAATATGATTATGACTAACAGCTGCAGATTAGACCGCGCGCCTTTGCAGTCCTGATCCCTCTCTCTTAGCCGGCGTCCTTTATGTGAAGCCATAAGGCCGGCCGGCATGGCGTGTGTTTCTGTGAATATCGCGCTGCGTAGCACTCTACATGACCACGCACCGCGAAAAAATACGCCTATCGAACCGCTTGGGGTACAAATCCCGCTGCTGCGTACACACCGGGTTTGGAGTATGTGCTTTACGAAGTCCTTCCTGTACTGTCCTGAAATTGTTGTTTTTGTGTGCGTTCCTTTGTAACTGATTTGCATTTGGTAAACTCTATGGTCTAAGTCGCTTTTGCGCCAAAAACCTCCAATTATCATCATCATCATCATTTGGTAACATAGACCTTCACGAGCGAAAGTTTTTGTACTTGGAGATGTCCTTCAGGTTCTTCGTAAGGGCGGCCATTGCTAAAAAACGAAGTAGGATGCTGGATCAGTACCAGAAGTGACTTGCTGTGCCCTGCCTGGTGGCTATGGACGCCCGTGAACTGACTAGTGGTGGTCGTATGATGTTCTAAGGAATAGGAGCGAGGAACGTGAACTGACTGCTGCGTGAAATATGAAACTTTGTTGCAGTGAACCACGCGATACGAGCCACTGCGATGTGCAGAATTTCGCGCTGGGCGTGAAAACTCAGCACTTACGCAGGAAAAACGCACCATGAGGGCCGTCATATAGTCAGGGACACGTAGTCAATCTAAAATGGCGTCGAAACGTGTCATCCCCTTAAGCACTGTGGCTTCAACTGCCTTTTACTGTACAGTACGATATGCGAGCAGGTCAGATGTCTGCGCAGCTTCCTAATGTCCCACTTTTCCCTATGACGCGTGGATAGAGCTCATTGAACCCTCTCCCAAATAAGGGGTTACAGCAAACGGCTCTAGGTTACGAAGCGCCCCGTTTCTTTTGTGGATCCATGCGGGGAGCCATAACGAACTACGAATACCCTTTTATCTCAGCCCTGTGATTGGACAGACACTTTGTCAGATGCTGCCTCCAAACTTTACCCTGCAACCCTGCCGCAGAGTACTATACTCCTATACTCCGTACTATATTCCTGTTTCCCTAATGTTTCCTGTATTGTTCCTTAGCAGAATGCATGCTGGAAAGTGATGACACCTGCAACACAACATTTTAGTCATGCATATTTTTTTTCCTAGAGATGCCGTAACCGCTATAGTGAGCATTAACTTCTCAGAAACGATTCATAAACATAGACACGAGGCAGAAAGTGAAAAAATAGTCTGTTCATCTGAAAACGATGATATGAACTGAAGTTTCGCATACAGGGTTTACACTAAAATGAGCCAAAGTTCTTAAAAAAATGGTTCATCGTACACCAAAAGGACGGACTGCATAGTGTTACCAGTGGTGTGAGGAAACCCAGATTATTTTCCTTTTGCAATTAATTACTTAATTAAGTGAAATTAATTAGTTCATTTTAATTACAGCGATTAGAGCGAAAATGGCAAGAAGAAACTTGTAGCGGGCGATACAATAATGCGAAACCTGTTCATTACAACATTGCAACATCGTGCCACAATCATGCCAGGGGCAACTCTCATCTCCGAGGCCTAGGCCGTGGCAGCTTTCGTGAAGAAGGAAAATAACTGGCATGCACGCACAAGAATTGCCATAACAACGCCCGACATGCACAGGCACACTAAAACTCGCTATTGATTCAAGGTTTGTTGCAGCTAGGGTGGCCACCAGGACGGTATTATACCGGCACGGCCGGTTTTTTGCGCGCTCTACTGGTTGCCGGTACGAAGGTGCTACCGGCAGCCTTTTGCCGGTATTTGTGGCTCAAGGCCTTTCATGAGGGTTTTTACGGGATTTTTCCTTCAGCGTCCCACTACAGCTTGAATATATCTGGAGCACAGACCCAACTCCGCGGCCACCAGTCGTTTTCTTAGTTACCCATTATAATTATTAATCATTGTTCTTGTTATTAGCATTGTTATTCATTAAGCCTTGTGTTCGGAGGGGACAAGAGCAGTGGTTTTGCAAAGCTGTTGGTAGTTGTGTCGAGCCAGCTAGAACTTAGGTCGTATAAAACCTTCATGAGATCTCTGCCTGCAAAGAAGGGTTTGTCTGTGGCGATGCGTTTTTCAAAGTAAGTGGCAGTCCAATCCGGTTGCTCAATACGATCCAGTGTAGCGTTCATGCCTGTTTATAGTAATCTCTAGCATCAATGATCCAGCCACACACAGGAACACATGTTTCCTCGTATTATCTTGATCAGGTGGTGCTCTCTCTCTCTCTGTGCTCGTACACCTCTCACCCACTTCCCTTTCTCCTATTTCATATCCTGTCCGTCAGCCGGTATTTTTCACTACCAAAGGTGGCAACCTAATTCCCAGCAAGCAGTATACATTTCCACCAGCTTACCACGGATGCGGTTGGCTACGTAGACGAGTGATGGAGGAGGGCAGAGACGTCTCCCTGTTTGTGAACAAATGACATCACAGTGTTCGGCAGCGCCACCAGTTTGGTAGAGTTGAACTACGCTCGAAGAACTACGCTCAAATAGAATTCAGCTCATCGCATTCACCGTAAACCTTCCCTATTTACTCTCACGAGTCTGTGACTGCGCAATGAACGTCTCTCTCTTTCTCTTACGCAGTTCAAACTACTCGAGAGATCGTTAGTCTTCGGGGTCCCGTCTTCACGTTCCTTCGCGGGTACAGTGTTCCGGAAAATTCATCTTGGGTTGCCTTAAGGCTTGCTATGAAAATTCACTTGCAATAGACGGTATGCAAAACCCAGCGCCGTCTTGTAGCGCGCACGGAAACCTCCGGAATTCCGCCATGTCTGAGGCTCCCTCCCCGACGCGAGTCATACACACGACTCACGTCCAGCTGTTCTATCACGTGTCTTCCCTCACACATGTGCTGATTCACTACGTTATTCACATGGTGAGACGAGGGGCTCAAAAGGGAATGCAAGCAAGGTGAGAGTGTTTCTGAATTCCTTGTCGCATTGGAGCGCGGTCATTTTGATTTTGGGAGAGAGAATTACTATAATCTACTGCAAGGCTGCTCTTTAATGCCATCCTATGACATATTTAGACAGTTCAGTACAGTCCACTTAAGAACTATTTAGTGCACTGTATACGGCATAAACATTCGGTACAAAATAAAGCTTAGTGTGATTGCGGCAAGTAGCGATGGTCAATTATCCTAAAACAATCTGTTTCTGGACACTACCGATGACATATCGACAGCTTTGTATCATTACTACGCGTTCCCTTGGTGGTTTTCTCTCTCACTACTTCTTGAATGTGAAAACTGATGGCACAACAAATTCATAGAGACCCCGTATTCCATTTGACACGTTTCGGACAAAATCAGTCTCTTTGAAGTGCCCAGAACGCACTTTTGCTGTGTCAGCATTGAATTTATCCTTTCTCTTGATGGCAAGCAGTAATTTCTGTCTCAGGGAAGCTGTTGAAGGTGACTGTAAGGCGAGCATGAAGTGTCCTCGCACTAAACGATTGAAACAGAGTGCACTGTTTGAGAGGCACATCTGGGGAGGACTACCTCTCTGGTAACAGTCACACGAAATGCAGTGCAACCAAACGTGACAGTTATGGGGGAGATGGTCAAATAACGAAAACTCAGATTCACCGAGCTGAGAAAGACCACATTTTATACCAGTGCGTAACGATGCGGGTTTCATAGCAACAACTACAATCGTAAGCTTTGTACCAAATGTTTCTGTTGTATAAAGTGCACTAACAATTTCTCAAATGAGCTGTACTAAACTGTAAAAATTTCTCCTGGGATGGGATAACAAAACATCGTTGCACATGGTTAACGTAATTTTGTTGCCCAACCTATGTCACCGCGCTCAACGCCTTTCTATGCAATAAGGAATATAGACATTTGAGGCTCTCTTACCTAGTTTACATTGCCCTTTGAAATCCGCGTCCTATCACACAAATAGGATAGTTAAACAGCATATGTGAGAAGCATGACACGCGAGAGAACTGTCGTATGATAGTCGTTTGCATTGCTCGGGCCGGGTAGAACGCCTCAGACATGGCGGAATGCCGGTAGGTGCTACGAGATGGCGCTACGTTTTGCATACAGTCTATCGTGACTTGTATTCACAGGTGCACCTCTGTAATGTGGTTTCTCCTCTATTATCTTACAGTGTATACCTAGGGTTCTTTGTTGTCGGGTTAAACCCGACATTTCACGATACATTGCCCCCGAACAAATTTTCAAGAATTCGGATAAAAAACGCGATATCTACCCGAAATTCTTACGGTCCTTCAACTTGCCATTGTCTGTAAACCGTCGGAAAAAGTGAATCATAATACCGGCAAAGAGAGCTATTTATGACAACCTATTTGTCCTCCTTTTACAATCCCCCGCTGCAGGCAGATAATCCCCTGAAAGAGGAGCTTTGTGGAGCTCGAGCAAGTGTTTGAATACCGCGGTCATTCACTGCCCCAGTTTCGAGCGGAAATTAAAGGTACTGTAAAGCACTGTGAAGTATATGCTTGCGACGTGTCCTGAGACTCTGTCGCCTGTAAATCCCACATGCGGAACCATTTGACCGAGAACTCTCTCTAAATATTTGTAAATTGTCACGATAAATCCGGTGCAGTACAGCGGAGCGACGCCTGGCGTCGAACAAGCCCCTTTGCAGCGGGCAACAGTGTCGAATATGTATTATGTATGCGGCATTATTTTGTCACGATTTTGTTCTGTTTGTGGCTATATTATTTCGTATCATATATTACCGTAGGAGTGCAGAAACCCCTATATAGTGTGTGTGTGTGTGTTTTTTTTTGTTGTTTTTTTGCGGAATAAGATGAAAAAGAAAGGCAGCGCTGTTCGACGGAAGCGCCACCTGATCTAATTGGCGAGAAGTCACCGGATGATTGACATAACGGAAAGCAGTCGTTCTGAGGGTGATACACACAGTGTACAGAAAGCCGACACTGTCTGGCCCATTTAACGACTTCCGCATTTCAATTGTTTAGTATTGGTAAAATCCCGGTACCAGGGAACACGAAGACACAGACACGAACACGAAGTTTGTTTATCCGCAGATGTGGTTCGTTGTGTGAATTGCAGCGGCGGATTCTGTGGTGGATTGTTAGGTCGGACCCAGTGTTATACGCATTCGTGCTTGTCGCCGTGCTCGGCAGAGAGAACGGATCCCTTCCGAATACTATGACAGTGTCGCCCGTAATCTTTAATTTAAATTTTCTAATTAACTGCACCGCCGATTGGAATGAAATTTGCCCCGTTTTCGTACTGATGTCCTGGGGCCCTATCCTCGTCAAAAGTAATCGACCTCGATTACTTTACGTCACAAGCTGTAGGGCGGGGCTGCCACGAAATACTCCGCCCTTAAATCCCGCCCGTTTCAATTGAAATTTATACCTAGTTTCCCTTCGCAGCCTCTCGGCCCTAATCTCGGACCGTGACCCTACGTCATTTTGACGTAACAATGACGTAAAAGATTAGTTTCAAAGCTGAAAAGTAATCTAGCGAAAGGGGGTCGATTACTTTGAGCGGCGATGGGTTTCGTGATGGGTCCGCATGTGCATTTCCGTTTATTGTTGTATAAAGTCTGTATGTGCTCGTCACAACAAAAAATTCATGTATTTCTTCGTTTTTGTTTAATAATGAAAAAAAAAAAAAAAGCACCGCGTAACACCGTTTCTCTGCGCCGATCACGGCATCGTGAAAGCGGCGGGCTTTTCGAAGCGTCGTCCGAGCAGTGCGTCGTACAATCAATGTTATTGCAACGTAGCGGTGTGCACACGAAAAACTCATCGATCAAAGTTCACTGTTTCTTGAGTAAAACTATCAATGCTCATTTGCGGTATCATTACCACCCCCACAGCTCACGAGCAAAAGAAGCATATTGAAATGCGAATTATCATTTCGCATATCGAGCACACGAACACACAGAAAAATATAAAGAAAAGCTCATAAATAAAGCTCAAGATTTAAAGCACGACCCGATTTCCCATAAACGCGTTCACGGCTCGCGCCACACTGTCCGTTCGACCCTTTGCGATGATCCTTCGCGCTTTTATCGTTTTGTTGCCTGCCATCAGCGCCATCTCACGGGCACATACCGAATTATAAATGCAATACGGTGTCACACGAACATTGCCGTCTTGCACAGTTGTACGTCAAGAAAAATGACAAACAGCAAAAAAGGAAATTACGAGAGTACTTTTCCACGCATTTTCCACGAAATTAAGTTTTACGCCGGTAGAGTTTTCTGTTTCTGACACCGGAGAACCGAAGCAACAAGGCAGGGCAGGCAGATCACAGGTGTGGTCTTCGGATTCTCAGGAGGAAACACCGATAAGGCGGGTCGCTTTCCAAGATAATACGTGGGGCGATTGGTTGACAGAAGGTGTCAACCACTTTTAATATTCACGCCTTTTTCGATTGTACACCAATGACAGAAGAAATTTTAAGTAATCGAGGTAGATTACTTTGACCAGGATAGGGCCCCTGGACTCTCGAATAGCCACACTAAATTAAAGTCGACCGCTGCTGCTTTAGAGTACCTGTAAAGATTCTTGTTTCTCATCTCTCTCTCGGAGGGATCGCTCGCGTGTTCCGTAAACTTTTGTCGGGACCTGTACACGCCAGGAAAAACATCGAAAAATTCCCATTTTGTGAAAATCGACAAACACGGAAAAAAGATACGCCGAATCCGCCCAAAAATAAAAACTGAAGACGGGGAACCCTACATATAACTAAATGCATCGACCGTGAAGAACAGATGTTCAGTGCGACGGAACACGGAAAAGCCACGTGTTAAATTGACATGGACTGGATTCCTAGGAAACCATATCCCGTTTCCAATCTCAGCCAGCATTACGCACAAGCTGTCACAAAAGCCAGATGTCAGCACACAAAATACCTGCCCTATGCTGTACTATACGCTTCGTAAAAGAAGTGAAATAAGATATCTCCACCCAACAATAATTGGTTTCGCTTGTGTTCTGGTCACCATAAAAAAAAAAAGAAAAAAACGACGCGCCTTATTAGTTACTGGGATGTTATCGAGTTGCATGATGGGTCTTTGCCACTCTAATATAAATCGATTTCTGAAGGGAGCCACGTCATATCACTGGCTGAGGTACAGGTTGGGACAGAAGTTTACGGAACACCGGGGTGTCGCATGTCTTCACTGGAGCGACACCCTAGCAGCGAACAGGAGCGGACACACATACTGAGGGATAGATACTATGGCCGGCTACCCGTTTCTTATTCGATCTCTCCCTCGTAGGTAGCGGGAGGCCGCTCCGATGAAGAAATACGCTAGTGTCGTGTTCCGTAAACTTTTGTCCCAAGCTGTACGCCGTCACTGAACACGAAAACATTCTGTGACTCCGAGGTAACGGAAGAAAAGACGGAATCGTTCACAAAATGAACTTGGTCGTTGTCATCGTGGTGGTTCTCGTTGCGCTGGGACCTGCAGTGTGAGTACGAATTATTTAGTTTACAAAAATGTCCGGACATCAATGTAGACGGGATACCATGCGGAGCTCTTACATATTGGACGCTAAAGAATGCTGATGTACTAAACGTCCTCGTTAAATCACCTTTGCCGGTGTTCTAAGTGATGCATGTCTCTGTTTTTTTGTTTTGTTTTTCAGTGAAAGTAACATTTCGACACAATTCTGCCCAACTGCACATGAACTACATAGTATGCATTTTAAGTAAATTGAAAGTTAAATGAAGAAAGGGTCGACGCCTCGACAGTGGCACTGTCTTCGTGCCCCTTCAATGAACCAGTGTTTCTAACTTCCCTAAAATCTGTTGGCCGCGTCTTTTTCCTTCCACAACTATAGATATGTATAAACATAGAAAGAGAAGTTTGTTCACTATACTTAGTGTGGTCACGAGGTAATAAAAATAATGATAATAAAAATCTGCCGTGAAGAAACCCCGTGGGAAGAAGCGGCAAAATTGACGCGATTTAAGTTGATATTGGAATTAATCCACTTAAAGGGGCACTAAGATGCAAAAACAAGTTCACTTCAAATTATCGTCACACGCTATGTTAATTTCGTACCTGTCCTCATAATTCGAAAACTTGGATTCCGTTACGAAGTCACAATCAAAATTACACCGGACTCTTTCTTGCTTCGGGGGTAAGCAGAGTGCATCTGTGTGTTTACTCCATGCTGCGCGTACACGCGCGTGCCACGCCATGGAACACTCTCCAATGAAAAACATAGTGCGCGTTGCGAAGCGGACTGGCGTCGCTGTCAGAAGGACGTGAAGATAAATGCTGTCAGTGGAACACTCGCGAGAACCGTTCTAGCCTAAAACGCAGTGAATCGGTGGTGAAAAATGCAGCAGAACGCGACGACATGTGGCGCAAAACCGAAACACTACGCATTAGGAATCCTCTGAAGGTATTCAGCTCACAGAAAATGGACATGGTGCAAGGAGAAAAAAACGAGGCATCCAAACGTAGGTGAAAGCTCCCTATAGCTACAGAACTTTTGAAAACCCCTTCCTCCGCAGTTGCTGTGTGGACGCCGTAGGTAGACTAAATGATGGTCGTTTCATTCACATGTACAGTGGGTGCAGCACAGATGCAGAAGAGGGATGCCTAGATCACGGGGTAAGTAAATATTTGAACCAGTTGTAACCCCACATTTTTCTTTATTGCTCCAACTGTGCTACGCTGAAGCAGCCGCAGAGGCAAATCTTAAGGGCTCAGAGGTGACCTGGGTTCGGACGTTTGCATTGGAGGTCTTCTCCTCCCTGCATCGGAATGTTTTTGCAACTGTGTATTCGCACGCAGAGAGTTAATATAGGAAGACAGTAGAGAACGTCCTTGGCACGCCGTCAATGGGATTCTCCTATCCCCGAGCGTGGCCGCCCGGGCGCAGCCAACCGTTGGTCATGAACAGTGTTAGTGGACGAATTTCTGCCCCCTAACTACAGCGGAGCTGCTCCGTTTGTTCACCTTGTCCAGTCACGTGGGATAACAAACGAGGAAGCGAGCCGATGGAACGTACGACGTCCAGCGTAGGAAGCGAAACAAGCCGCGTAATTGCGTTGAGTGCGTACGAACCTTTGGGATACGTGCAGAATTGAGTAGTGTTATCGCAATCACAAGGTAAACGTTGTCATATCAAACGTGAATCACATTTTATCTATGAGGTCACCTCCGACGCCGCAAACTCTTCTTTCCAGCAACAGAGATGAACATGTTTACCGCCTATGACGTCTTGAAGTGGCGTTTGCATGCTTTGCGAGCGAAATCAATAAATCATTATCCATCGTAACAACTGTAGGCATGTATTTCTGAAGACAACAATAATCAAAAGATGAATACCCACATTAAACCGTCAACTTCGAACCAACGGGAACCGAAAATGCAAAAACGAAACAATACGCTGTTCCAAGCTCAGGTCTGTCGAGTTTCGTGAAAATAAAGCGACGAACGAACGACCCCAAGCAGCAAAATGTACTGAAACTCAAGTGCAATAGGGGTGGACGGTATGTGTCTTATCAATGTTCTTTAGTTTCAAGAGTGTGTTCAAGGCCTTCCACCTACCCGTCCACCCCTATTGTACTCGACTTTCAGTACATTGTGCTGCTTGGGACGGCACACAAGCTAGTGATGTTAGAGAGTTAAAGCTTCTGTCCCACTCCATCTTGTGAAAACTGCGATGTTTGCCAAGAGATTGCGCCGCTCCTATTTGTCTGACGTTGGAAGTATTGATGTCGTAGGAAAGCATCTTTTCTATACAAATGTGTTACGGCACCCTTTGTTTAGACATCGCTCAGCTGTTCTACTATAAAGCGAGAAACATGACCATATTCTCATTTTTTGCTCATCTTTGCCAAGGTTTTACGCGAAGAAAAAAGAAAATAGCGCTATGTAGTTTTTTGCAGCGCTGTGTCCTGGGATACACAAAGTGTGCCACAGCCCCGTATTATTGATATTTGACGTAGGTAATTTACAAACACTCCTAAGAACACCTGAAAAATTGGATTTTTCAACTTGTCATTTCGGATTGTTTTAGTGCTTGTTTGAGAGCAAAATCCGCACTGAAGAGAGACAATTATGCACAGAACAAATCCTGAAAGTTTCACCGTAATCGGAGCGTATCAAGGGAAGCCCGAATGCCTAAAATCTACCCACTCACCGCCCAGCGAAACCGAAACCGATGGGCTGTGGCAAGCGAGATTTACCGCATAAGTTGGTAACCATGGTCTGTAAGTCCCAGCCTTCCCCGAGAGATGTCACAGGCAAATACCGAAAGAAGACGTTTTGTGCTACAGCTGTTTATGGACTTTCCGTTGTCTTCTTTTTTTTCTTTTCTCTCATGAACTTTCTGTGAATTATGGCGTTCATTTTCTTCTTTTTTTTAATGTAGTGTTTTGGTTTCATTGAATTGAACTCGGGAACTTGCCGTCAGTCACTGTAAACGACCGTCTGCGAACTTTTTTTCCTTTTCAACCGTATTTATCTTGCTCGTGTTTTTATTATTATTATTTTAGACAAAACGCGAATGGTAGATACAAAAGTGGTAAACTCGCGAAATGAAAGTTCCTAAGCTCAATCCACATAGCAAACAATGCGCTTGGTGCCTTTCGCTCTCCACAAAATCTGCCGTGCACTTTTGGTTTCGATAAAGAAAACTTGGATTAGCTTGTCAATATTATCAGCATATTTACTGCAATTAAGATGAATTAAATACGTAACGGCAGATTACCGCAAAGGTTCACACTAAGAAGACTGCCTACCGCATACATTTTTCCGGCTTATATATTGGAGTGGTAATCAGTGCGTGTTGCTCGCCCATCTCAGAATTACAATATAATTGTTCTTATTCCTATCTTGCGTTTGTATCTTGTTCGTAAAATGTCTCTATTCGATGTCCGCACCCTCTAAGTTAATCCGCGCATAGTTTGTCTAGATGCAACCAACGCGATAATGTTCCGGGGTCTAGCTACTTAGATGGTTGTCATAATAAATTTAAGGGGATAACATTTCATTATTAAAGATGAATGGCGAAGTAGCAAAATTTACGTGTACCCGAGAAGGCGCTTGCTTCATTTCTATTTTACTGGTCAGTCAAATCGGTTTCTAATACGAAAAGCAAATATAAGTGTCCTCTTTAGCATAACCGGGTTGTGCCTAGAATACATAATCAATTTTGTACAAGAATCAGTAATCAGTTTCTTACAGACTAGGACTCGAACTATAGGCTAAATTTTCGTTTATTTTCATCTCATTCTCATACACATTAGCAAAACATGCTAAGAACAGTGCAAATTCCACCGGTGATTGAACCCAGATTGAAACACAATCTGGAGTTTCCTTCAGGTTCCTGGTCGACCTTGTGCATTGCAAAACGCGACAAGATGCGTCTTTTTGACCCTGTGAATTGTTTCTGAATGTAACGTAGAGTAGTCATACTCAGATTGGGGATCGTGGGCAGAGCCGAATCGACGGGTGTACGAGAGGGGTAGCCGCCCCGGGCGCCCTCGTGGGTGCCGAACGGCAGGCCCTTGCAGGTTGGTTGGACAGGATAAAGCGGGAACGAAGGAAATTTGAATTTACGATATCGGCAGTGCAAATAAGCGTTTTTATTTCTTTGTTTACAGGGCTTCTGACAGCAGTTGGAGAAGGGGGGGGGGACTGAAAGAAGAACCGGTGCATGGAAGGAGGGGGCACCACGGCAAATGTTTATTATGTAGGCAAGGGGAAGGAGTGCTGTCGCATCCATTTTGCTACGAGGAATTTTTGTCGCACGATAACTATCTTGCAATGCAAATGCAATTTCTTCAATTGAACTCTGAAGTCTGTAGACGGATCCTCCGTTTACTCGCAAGTGCAACGATAGCCTCCCAGCAAACTGTGGGCAATCAGCGCCGCGTAATGCGATGGAGACGACTGAAATAATCTAGTGAAATTGATGACATTTCGTGGCGAAAGATCACACCACTCGTCATCTCACTAAGCGATAACACGAATCGCAGCCAAATAGAAGAAAAAGTTATCTTCACCTTTGATGGCACTTTGTCACGGCCCCTACTATGCGGAATACGGACAGGCTACATAGCGTATAATCGCCGACTTCCCTATTTTACCTCGGTTATGCCGTTCCTTTGATTCTTATCATTTTGTGTGCGCATTGTGAGTTGAACTTCTAGTTTCAACAGAGTGTAGAAATTTCATAATTCATTTCTAGAAATCCTGTTCCTGTAAGCTGTATTGAGATAAAACTGCCACCAATCGGCTCGTGAACAGACTCTTCACAGCTGACTGCAATTATTTAGTATTTGCGTCCATTTTTTATGACGGTTGTTTGACCATTTTGCATTTGAGATATATATTTTTATATATCTCAAATATATTATATTTTGCAGAGTCTTCGTCACACGCTACGCGAGCGGCAGGTTCCCCCGTGCTACTCAAAACACGAAAGCACGAAATTCAACTCGCCGGCCGGCTTGCACGACAGTTTCAAAAGGATTTTACGAGACAATCGAGACAATCGTACAATGGCATAAAGGGGAGACCCAAGGTCAAAGGGTCCAGTCGCCAGCTGTCCCACGCGTAACTGTTTCTCCTTAGCGATGTCATCCACGAAAACCGCGACGGTGGCGCTCCGCCGTAGGAAGCCCGTAAATAAATTCGAGATGGCTCCCGCGAAACCGTAGTCTTAACGTGTCTCAAGCGCCATTAAGCTGTGAAGGCCACGTCGAGGCGCATTCGATGAATTAAGGCGGCGTCTTGACGAGAGATATATGCTGGAAACAAGGGAAAGGGTGCAGGCTAGCTGGTATAGATCCATGAAGAAGACCGATTTCATTGTAACCCGGGTTTTTGTTGGTCATATGGAAGCGAAAACTGCAATCTGGTCCTGCCCTACTCAAGCGCACATTCTAAACTTGTTAAGTTCGGTGGTTGTACATCCTTCTTGAATGCTGCAACGAAGAAAAGCCGTTTTCATTTTGTTTGGAGTAGTTTGCGGAAGCAATGTGAAAGACTCACGCAGGCCGGGTATGACAACCAATTGATTGCGAAGAGGGCCATGAAATTGCTTGAAAGTTCACAGTGTAGACCATGGAATGATGGAAACTGTCGTAATGTTGTTGTAATTCCCTATTTTCATGCAGTTGCTCACAACATTTTTGCTGTCGCTAAATACTACAATATCAAAGTTGTTTTTTTCCAATGCCTTTAAGTTAAGTCGTCTGACCCCCTTCAGCTCTAAATCTGAATCTTATGGCGTGAGGCAGAGGAAGCCTTTTGTTCCTTGCAAGCAGAACGTTGTGTATTCTATTCCCCTTGAGTGCGGCTTCGTGTTCGTTGGCCAGACGCGCCGGAGCCTCAATGACCGGGTTAGGGAACATGCAGCAAAAGTTGAAAGAATGGCCGGGTCTTCGGAATTGGTAGGTCGTTTACGGGATTGTAAAGGTTGCCAGCCTTGCTTCAAGGACACTACAGTGCTTGCGTGGGAACCCTACGCACACCGAAGGTTGTTTCGGGAACCCTTGGAGATTGCCACGAGGGGAAACGTAGTTAGCAATGCGTCTTTTATCCCTCTCGCTATTTTTCGCTTTTAAGTTGAGATGAACCAATAAATATATTGCTGTGTCTGAGAACCTACGTGTGTCGTCCCTGCTTTGTCCGTGTCTCTCGGTCTTCTTCATGGATATGTGCTGGCATGCTGAAAGCGAGCGCTGGGTCAACTCTGCTCAGCATGGCGGAGGGAGTAAGACTGTTAAACACCCTCCTCAAAGGGTGCATAGAGGGTGTAAAAGACGGCGTTTTCAAGGAAGAGCACCCGTTCAAAGGGTGTTTTACACAGAATACACCCTCTAAAAAGGGGTGTTCCAGACTATACGGTGTGAAAAGTGGTGTGAGTTACAGGACAAGCCATTTACACCCATACGGGTGTAAATTTAAAGGGTGTGTTTTCAGTGCATCTTTCCACGTCTGTACGCCACTCGTAGCCATCACACTCGTAAGAAAGAACTTGACCGCGCTGCACACTCCCAGCCAACCATAATCTCTAATGGTATCGTTGTCCTCCCTGGGGGCTTAATCGTTTCACACGTTCAACTTAAAGGGACTGTCGCATCCGGAACCGGGGTTAGGAATCCAATACCAATGTGTTCGGTACACTACCACGAGCTATTTGCCAAATTTTCTCCTTCCAAAACTGCCCGGGTGATGAGGAATCGAATTTAAAAGATCCGGTTTCGTTTTGATCCTCGAAAGCGCCAGCGCCAACAACATCGTATGACGCAAGGTGGAATCTGGCTAATCCGCTGTGAAGGACGCTGTCGTCTGCCGCCAAGTCTGGGGCTGCTTTGTCTTTTCCTGCACGTCGCCCGTATTTACATGTGACACTTTCTAGTGACGCGGATACTCTGTGAATCGGGAGAATCTCTACACTTGCATCCTTCGCGTGAGATGTCGTTTGGAAACCGACGCAGCGTTCCTGACTCCAGGAAAACTTCCTTCGAAAACCTCGTTGTTTGATTTCGCACGCCTAGGGTACAGCTACAGCCAGACTCCAGACGAAGAGAAAGTCGGAAGCAGCTACATCACTAGCGGGTATCCAGATGAAGCAAGGAGTGTTCATGCTGTCCGTGTATGCTCCTCGCATTTCACCGATAATGTGTACCTGGATGAGAACATCATGCAAGTGCAACTTGGATTGACACAAAAAAGGAACGAATTGAAACTTGACACCGTTCCGACAGTGTTCCACGAACAAAGCGAGCCAGCAACTTCGACAGTAAGTCACAATGTCTATGTAGTTTCCCAATCGGATCTGTCACTCTTGCGCGTGAGTAACTTAGCAGCAAAAGACAAAATCGGTACAACGTAAGGTATCCCCTAACCTATGATTAATAATTAGATAAATAAAATACAATAAACAAGTAAAATAACATGATGTCATTCATATGAACGTGATTGGCTTTTCTTCTTGTCGGACGCGTTATCATGAAACTTTCCCTGTTACTGAACGTGTGAGTTTTGTAGACTGTGGTAGACATGATTGGTTTTCATGTGTATTACAGCTGCAGGCTGCTGGACGGGGTCAAGCGCAAGTGGTACGTATATTACTTAAATAAATATAATGTGTTTACAATTTTTGGACACAGAACAATTCGCAAACTTTGAACCCCGATCACTAAAAGGAAGAACTGACACTGTTTGTCTGCTGGTGTTAGAAACAGGCACTATACAGGGTGTCCACGCTAAGTGTGAACAGATTTTTTAAAAATATATCAATCACTTTTTCCGAGATGACATCAATTGCAATATAGCATATGCTGAAGGGTAAAAAGGTAATTATTGAAATTTAATTAAGACATTGCCTTAGGAGTCTGTTAATGCCCCCCTAGGGAGTGCCCTTCAGCATATGCTATATTGCAATTGATTTCATCTCGGAAAAAGTGATTGATATATTTTTAAAAAATCTATTCACACTTAGCGTGGACGCCCTGTATACAAGCAGTACCTCTGTCCGTAACATAAGCGCCATAAACCACTTCCCAGTTTCCTTTTATCTCGCTGTTTGTGAACTGTTTGTGTGCTGCAGGGCGGCGGTTTTTGCGGTTGTCGTAGCCAACTTGAGGTGCACTTTTGACGTTCTGTGCTATAGAAGGACCAGGTGCTGCTGATCCAAGTCCCATCCATCCATGAAACGGCATCAAACAATGTGCGTGTGTGCACGGCAATTTTGCTGAGAGACCTGGTTTTTACACTAATGCCTTTACGACGCCTCTGACAAATTAGGATCTTTCAGAACAGTGCTTTCTTCATCGAAGTTCAAGAAGTAAAGAGAATGACCTCATGGCTTCTACTGACCTCTCACAGCTACATGCCAAGACAAAATAACTTGAAAGAAGGAAATGAAAACAAAGAAGAAAAAAATGTCATTTTCAGGTCCACCCAAATCTTTGTGCAGAGGCTAACAATAACAACGTTATTGTGAGATGACGAATGATGCTGATGCAGCGTTGAGATTAAGCCCTTCTTTCCTTTTTTGCAATGCTATACATTACTTCTGATTAAATGTAAAATGATGCACCTACCTCCAGACATTAAAAGGGCTACCAGAGATGTAGTGTCAATTCAACAGAAAAGCTGCATGTTCTACGAGGCACTGTCACATAAGCATTGGCCAAATTTGCTGTCCTGCGAGCTTTGATAGGATATGCCGTAGATAGTAAGAGGCCTCTTACTGTAAAAGGGAGGTGCATTATTCGAGTAGTGGAGTCTGAGGCATGAGGGTCATTTCAGGATGTACTAACCCTTCCAAAATTTTACACTTGGTTGTGCCCAGAGATCGATCCAGATCCTGTGTACCACTGTTATAATGAAACCGTCCAATTTACCGTCCAACCGTGCCGTTTTCATTGCAATTGAAGTACTTACGAAACTTATTTTTTTGTGAGTTCCCGTTTGAAATCCCAAGGGACATTGCCAGTGTGGTGCACGCTGATAACTGTCTGTGCATAGCAAATAATAAATATCTGTGCATGAAGAGCTGGATGTGGACTTGTGCAATGGCTCTTGAATGGACAACACTCAGTCAACACAAAGATTTATTCACATTTGCGTAACTTATTGCCTGTCATTATAATAATTATTATAATACATAGACAAGAGGTAATGCTCTGCCAAGGATCTCTGAAGTTACACTCTTGAAAGCGGTTTTCAAAACAGTGGTGCTAAAAAAATTGGATCAATGGCAGGTATCAAAATTTGTTTTGCTGTGTCAAGGCAGAACAATCTTCCGTGGGAATGACAAATTGTGGACTTTCCCAGACAGATGTATCACTTACTATGATAATGAGGTGTAACTGTACCATTAGTGAGTTATGAAACGTTATTTGAAATTATTTGACGTGTTATATCCCTCACATGCTATAATACTGCCAACGATAAGAAGCATTACACTACTATTAAAAGTATAACTGTCACTTATGGCCAGGTAGTTTATTGCTCCTGCCTATTTCTTTGCACTTCTCGGGACTGTGGTAACACAGATTCTGTTTCACACTTCTCAATTGGAAACTACGCAAGTCTATTATGGTGTAAGTGTGAACAGGAAATGAGGCACACTAAATATGATAGTCCTGATAGGACCGGTTGGAAAAACGTTGGCGAATCATGCGGACGACACCACCCATCTGTCGTCTGTTTCTCGGTCCAAGGAATCTCCAAACTCAGCTTGTAAACACACAATGAGCAGTGAACCTGACGTAGCTGTAAAAAGAAAGGACACTTTCCTAAACACGTTGCACAGTAATTTCCTGACAATCATCCTAATTCTATCCCGGCCCTTGAGTTGCACAGTTGGTTAGAGCCTTCGTAACTTTCATGGGACATTCGTCGTGTGTGCAAACAACGACGGCAACTACGAAAATTAGGATTGCTCAACTTGCTTACCTATCGTGGGTACAGTAGGCGACGACTGGGATCATCGCTGCAATACTGCTGTGTATACACCACCAGAAGTTCTGACCGAAGACAGAGAGCTGAGAACAAAGTGTGATGCGTGCTTACACTGCACTTCGCCGTCATTGCACAACTCTGCCACTTCACCAGCACTGCAGCATATAGGTACTCATCCGGTTCCTTGGGAGCACAGACGCCGCACAAACACTTGGATTGTTTCCTGCGTCGTAGTGTGAATGTCACGGGATTAAGTATTGAGCACTCCGATCATGAACGTACCTAAAGCAGTGGTCCTGAGGCTCGTTCTGTTGCGCTAACGCAGCTGCGGCACGTACATCACCAGCGACTTTCAGAAGAAGCGGATCCGTCGAATATGGGACTCATCAAACATGTATATTCGTCACGGGAGCTATTACTAAAGGCATTTGAACAGCGCGATTCGCCGCTTCCGCGTTCCGAGTCCGCCGTCACCGTATGTGCCTTCGCCAGGGGAATGAACGTGTAGTATATTTCTATTGTCGGAAAAAACTCACGTGACCTCTGACGTCGGGCCAATCGTTGGGCCTCGGTAGAGAAGTTTTTTGCTTTCTTTTATTTTGTCTCCCTGGGTGACGGGTGACGTAAAGCGGCGCTACCGAGGCGTTCTTTTTCCCTTTCCCTCTGTTCTCTCCCCCGCTTTGGCGGTTCTGCATTTTCGTTCGCATCCAGTGAAATAAATAAAACGCGGAAGCGTTGGCTCTTTCTGTTGCACAAGGTGCTTTATTTTTCGGGATTGGTATTTCCAAATCATACATATGCAGTCTTCTGTATCTGCGCGAAACACAAACTTCACATGAACATTGTTTCTGAAGTTCGAGTAATATATGCCGAAGCAACTTCGCCTTCACTGTTAGCTGATATGTCTCACATGGAAGATTTCACAGTAGATCAGTAAATTCACTGCACAGGCACACACATTCACAAATCCAGCATGACAGAAAACATGTCCATATTCCTTTGCTGCTTGTGTGGTGGCACATGTCAAGGCTGACCCGTCACAAAGGAACCTGTGCTGCTGCTAAACCAAAAGATGATGTTCCAACCACTCAGAGTGGCATATCCATTCTCTTGCGTCCATGCAGATGCTTTTCTGAAGCAGATATGAGTTGAGCAGTACCTAGTTGATACCTGAGCAAGAGAGGCCAGAACAGGGATCAGAAAACGTGAAAACTAAAAATTCTACCGGCCGAAATGTTGCGTATATGCCACAGGTGCGGTGCTATGCTATGTTACTCTAAGCGGCAGAATGGAATAGGAACTGACTTACCTGCCATCGAGTGGAAAAACACAGATGCTTCTTGAATCGTTGTCGCGCCAAGCAAGCGAAGCAGTCCTGCCTTCCACTTATCTATCACTGAATTTACTTGCAGAAGTATCCAAGAGGATTCGACTTTTGCAGAGTCGGTATCGACGGGCACTAAAAACCATCCAAAGCGGCACCGGCAAAGATGCTTTGCGTGCGTCCCTGCTGCACCATATATTTCGAAACTTTACGGCGACCTGCTCCGGCCGCTCCGGCACCCCAGACACGGCGGTGCCGGCTTTCCCGCGCCACGAAGAGGTTATAATTTCAAACCGACCAATGAGCCCTCGCATACCAGAGGAGCGGCCGTAGGAGCCAATGGGATGCTCTCGGTAGAGAACTCGTGCTTCGACGTAAAAGTTTTGACGTTTCATGACGTTTGATGACGCGAAAGGCTCGCAGCGCCTCACTTTAGTCCGCAAAGGAACTCGCGAGTTTCATCACCTTGCCTTCGCCTTCGTCTCCCTGACCTTGCTCATGCCAGCTGCAAGCCGCGGGGATTCCTCCGGCTCGCCGCGTTCTTATTGGTCAGATTCCTTGTGACGTTGCTAAAGTTTGCTAACTTGCTAAGTTTGCTAAAGTAAAAAGCGTTCTCAGCAGGGAGTTCCGCTTGACGACCGCATCCGACGTCTGCTGTAGCGCCGCTTACACACGTATTATGCAAAAAGTATTCCGTCGATCGGAATGGGACTTTCGGAGTCACGGTCAGTGAAGGACGGGGAATCTCATCTCACTGTGGTTTGGGAATCGATCAGTGGTCGATGCGACTGTCCCTTTGACGGCACGAGACAGCTGAACGAGCCGTTCAGGCTAACGAAACGAGCAACTTTCGCGATGCTTTGCTGTGGTCACAATCTGTACTCCTCGTGGAGCGTCTTCTTTGTCGTTATTGTGCGCGTTGCGAGCGCTCACGTGTTGTGATGTCACCGCCCTGAGCGAAGAGCAGGCTGGCAGCGAGGCTGCATCTTCTCCGACCAATAGGATTATTTCATTTGTACCGATAGCTCGCATTCTCGTGCTCTGATACATGCTCGTTGCGTTCCAATGTTCGTTCCTATGCTCGTTCATCACCTTCTTTTTCTTTCCGTCTCGATATATGGCTCGCTAGTCGTGTGAAAATAATGAACAAACAGTACGTCACTGTAAGGATAATCGTCGAATAATAAAAAAAAAATTAAATAAATTTCCTGCCCTGACGATGGTGTCGGGTGAGAATGGTCTTAAGTGTGATACGAGAACCAGTGTGTGCTTAGTTCTAGGGCACGTGGGAGTCTGAGACCAGAAAGGGAAGACGTAGTGGTATCAGAAGTATCAAACGAAGAAAGAGGAGGAGGCTGTCCGTTCTCCTCAACGTATACAGTTATTTCATTAACTGATTCACTGATTCATTTGCTGATTCGTTGAAAACGGGATCCGCGCGTCTTTTGGTGACAATTACGAACAGCGTAAGTGTCACAACGCCTCCCTTTTCAACAAATCATGGCGGATAACGATATCACTTACAGTATTTAAATACCGTAACTACTACCATAAATACTGCGAGGAAAATGTCATCTTGAATTACAGAAATAACGTTGATCGTAACAACAAATCAACAACGAACCTCGATCACTTTATCACAACGATCACAACGTCGATGCACTTTATGTTCTTTTAGGTTCCGCTCTTCGTGACCAGTGCTCTGCTGCCCGGGTTAGTCGTAGGCCGCTACGCAGCTGCGACTTAAGGAGGAAGCCTAAGGTCCTTGCAGTTCCGCGGTCCTGTTCCCGAAAGACGCCTGGGCTAGTCGCAGTAGCACCTGTACGGCTCGCGCGACAGTACGATTAGCTGGAACTATCAATGGCGTCTCATCCACGACTCCGCACAGGTTAGCGTCCGCAGTGCACGCGCTACCGCTACCTGACGCCGCGTCAGCTGCGCTGGCGGCACGCTCGGAGAGGACGTTCACGGGCATCGGCTGCAGCCGAGGTACAGGTCATTCCATGACTCCCAGCACGGTTCATGAACGAATTTCTCCCGCCGGATTACGAACGCAGTTTCTGAAAGGAGCTGCACAATATGATTTATTTGTCAGTTTATCATGACGATTTTGATATCGGAAGTTTCTCGAAGATTGCACCTTTTAGGCATCGTCTGTTCGGCCGTACAATCAGATTCGCAAAGGAGAACAGGATCTCCACAGGTGGCGATGAATAAATGCTAGTATCAAATTTGTTGAAGATGGTCCGTTCAGCAAGGTTTGCCCAGAGATGTCCCCCTTCTTCAATTCATGGTAATTAGTGGTACCTGGTACAGGGCCAGCGCCGCGTTGTGTCGATGATGGGGCGTGCTGGGGTGGAGACTCTGGGGCCCTAGTGCACAAGCGCCCCCTCTCGACGGGGGCATGGCAAGCACGCACGGATCACCTACTCAGTTAGCTATCTTCAGACACTTCAGCGATAAGAAAATCAGTATACGAGCAAAGATATCGGTGTTTCTTTGGCGTATTTGCATCCACACAAACACGTTACCAAATCTTTCCTCTGCACCATGAAAGAAACAAAAAAGATCTGTGATAACACATATCATTAGTGAATAGAACGCTCAGCGGAAACGTGGGTGAGGCTACAGTGTTTGCATATGCCTCAAACTTATTTCAGAATATTGTACCACTCAAGCTCGCCCTTCCGCAAACCGGCATTTAGATAAAGCGTGGTAGATAACGTAAACGCGCGGTTATCGGGCCTGTTTTGCGAGGGCCTAAGGTGATACTATACAGCAGGTGATCCATTCCTACCATGCCGATTACCCTGAGCTGAACCAATCGAGAGGAGGCGCTCATGTACCATGGTCTTAGAGCCTCCACTCCAGCATCGGCGAAAGGCGGCGCTCGCATGCAAGCAGGCCACGCGCTCCCGCGCTACGGTTAAGTGTGGCGACGCCTGTACATGCACTCTTCACTGATAGTCATTGCTGATTTTGATAGATTCAATTCCGTGCACATTCCACTCGAATGGCATTACCTTTGGAGCTTTTTGAACAAGGCGCTGCTTGCTTGAGAATGTAAACTCACTTGGAATTAAGCTCAATGACCTGCACTGTGAAGCGTTGGCCCGCTTTTTGTTGCTTTGGTGCAGTGAGCGTTCAAAGGCACGAGACAAACCGAAGACAAGTGCTCACACGTACAATGTAGGCTGACAGCACCGTCATTGGAGTCGACTGCGTGTTGTGCTATTTCTGGACACAACTACTATCCCACGGACAATCTATCAACTGCGGTACCGAAATGCGTCATGAGTTCGAGCGTGAAGAACAAGTTCGGGCGCCGTTGGATCTCGAGGACTGTCAACAAAGACAGGATTACGTGCCACACAAGCGCTTTTCGTTTCGCTATAATGGATGCACCGCAAGTAGCGAAGGAAGATACTCATCATGAAATGGTACGCACACATGAGACTGGCTCGGAATTAGGAGTTGAACGGTGTGTTCATTCTGCTTCATGTTCGAACTTGGTCCCAGTGTGTCAGCAACGCAGTGGGCTTTGTACGCACAGGGCACCCATGTATCAGATATTTGAATCAGTACTTTGTATCAAATAAATCCTTATTTTACCCAAAAATCGCTTTAGTTATTTTGAATACCTAATAACGGCGGCAGGCCCGAAATCCAGTAGGAGTCGATGGTAGCCAGGACCGGCCAAAGGCCAGCCAGACATTGAGGGTGCTGATTGGCCGACGGGTTGTGCATAATATCCACCACGTCGCAATTCCATCGGTCGTGTGCCCAGTGTTGTGTGAATTATCTCAAACTATGGGCTCTATGGGGAGCTGTTGGAGCCTGCTTCTGCCAGCAACTATTTCTGCACTTCTGAGCCTTCCCAACATGCCTCTCTCCATGCAGGTGGCGTTGATAAAAGTGGGCGCAAAATCCGTTGTTTTGGTCTGTCACGAGTGATATCCGTTCCGTTCCAATCCGAATCAATCGAGTTTCTCCAAAATGGTTGCAGCCAGTAAATAAGGGTGAGTGTACTGGATGAATGTAATAATAGACAACAATATATCGACCTGTGATTGACTAGATACCCTAAAAAGTGGGTGGAGCCTCAGGTATAGGCAGGTCCCACTAATGGCCAAACTTCCTTTGGCATAAACGGCACTGGCAGGCCTAATCCCCGGTTCACGAAGAATTTTTCATCAAATCTTGGGTAAGTTTTGATTGATATAGTTACTATAGATGCGCCCAGGAGACTGATTTGATCACAATGGGGCGAATATTTGCCTCAAATGTTCCATTTCGATCAGCCACCCAAGCTACTTAAACTGGTGGTTTAAGCCACATGCATTTGAACGGAACGTATTTTGAACTAGGTGAGGGGCAAGTCTAACGTCGGTCTAGGTACGCTGCAACTACTGTGAACCTGTGTGTTGAAAAAAGTATCGTAAAGTGGTTGCGGTAGGTGATGTTGCCCTTATTCCAAGTTAACTGGTAAAAATTTAGCAGAATCGTTTTAAATGCACGGTTAATACAGAAAACGGCTTGACCGGGAGCACAAAATGCGGCAGTTGTTTTTGGCAGGCGCTATTGCGAACTTTTGCATGACAAACGTAAAAACCACAGTCAAAGTGTGGTCAAAGTGAGTGACATTGACATGGGGGGGTGCCACTGGACAAAATCCATATACCAATCCAAGGGACCGAGAGAGCGTGCGGATGGTCGAACGTCAATGTGCATCTCCAAACAAAGTATAAGTGTAAGTAGTGCTGGTGTTTATTATGTGCGTCATCTCCTGTGATACGCACTGTGCGCCCCCGTCATTGTACAATAAGAGCACGACCTACTAGACTATGAAGACCATGTCGTAGGCACCCCTTCCCAGCGCAGCATTTTTGTAAGGTAGCGGTGGCGCTACTCGTCGTCCCAGTTATTGCTTCCCCAACTTCTACAATACTTTGTACTTCAGCTTACCTTAGTATTTCTGTACAAGCGGTGGATATACTCGACAGATGTTTCACTCTGAGGTTCATTATCATCATCATTCTACGCGTTTTCATAGGAGCTATTGCTGTCGTCTGCAACCGTAATCGTACATACGCTTCTGCGCGTTCAGAATTCAAATTTCCATCGTCGTGCAGATCTCACGTGCCGATGAGCAGCGCCCCTAGCGGATTGTGCGGACGGGCTCCCCATAGGGGTGGCTGATTATGCCGTGGTCATTATAATCTAGTAGGCTGTGAATAAGAGCAATAACATGCTAGATGGATGCTGCGAGCCCCGATGAAGATATTGAGGGGTGTTATCCACTGGCATGTTTATCAACCACATCGCTGTCTATCATCTCTTCGCAGTGTGTCTAATCTCCAGAAACATTTAACAGTGCAATAGGACGGATCAGAAAGTGCATCAGCGTCATGGGGCTGTTCTGTGGATACTATCAAGGCGTGGTGACACTGCGTGTTGCTGCACTTCACTGAACACGAAATTTGAGCAGATTTTACGTTCCCAGATTATGAAAATACCGGAGCAAAAGCGAAGGAGGTCCCCATTTCCCCTGGATTCACATGCAAACATAGATGAAACTGAAGTTTGTGTTTTACTTATTTCAGTATGCCACAGCAGAACAGACCAATGAAAATCAGTTATTCAGGTATCGTGTTGCCACTGCTACATTAGAAAACATTCAAAGGGACAGCTGCTTACTTATATATTGGTTTATCATTTGGTAACAGTAGATGTGCTTTTGTAGGGCTGCTTCTGCAAAACACACTACACAGCAATGTCTCAAAGGCGGCTGCAAACCTTTTGGAAGCGTCCTTACTATTGCAGGTACATAACCATGACCAATCAATGACAGCTTTTCTGCATTGTATAAGCGCATATATTCTGGAGATCCTCTCTTGAAAATTTCTGCTATTGACTCATTCATCGCAACAGCTTTGCACTCGTGAGCTTTTTGTTTATATTCAGACAATAAAGGCTATTTCGTAGTTCCACAAGGATGACTTTTTTCATAGAAGCGTGCCCTCTGTATATCCCGCTCAATTAGTCAATGTCACATGAGAACATAAGTCAGCAATGGCGCACAAGAAAAAAAAAATCCTTGCTACATTCCACGTGCTGACTCCGCTAATATATCTGAGGTGTCTGAGGTGTCGTACTGCAATATAGAGTTAAATTGCACAGGAATAAAGGGCAACGTGTACAGAAACTTTGAAGCTCCCATTGCACTGTGCTTAAAGTTGAAAATTAGATCAACTGCAATCAGTGCATACAGCACCTTCCAGATGAATATAACAAAACATACACTCTAAACCAGGTAACGCATATGCAACCGTTAAGTACCGCTTGGCCAAGAGGTACATTTTTTAAAAAATGTACCTCTTAAATTTCAGAGGTACACGCGCCCTCACATACGGTACATGCAACGGATAGCGCACAGCGATTTAGGCCTACCCGTCGGGGTGGTTCCCCTCCTCTACGATATATTAACAGCCCCAGGAAGCTACGCTGTACGATAAATATCACAAACAAATACCTTTATTCGAAAATTACATCCATTTCAGGGGTGATGCTTGTCCATCGCAAGCGTGCACTGTCATGATGCACAAACGCCGAACACACGGGACACAACGTATACGGATGAACGCTCACCATTGCATTTCTCCTTCACCATTGCAGCTGCTCTGTGGTCACGCTTCTTTATCTCTTCCACACCTTTGGATTGCTGTTCTTTCCGAACTTCTGTTTCTTCCGGAGAACGTAACACCAACCACAGATGATGATTGACTCATTTTTTCCCATTTACAACATCGCCTGCACGTAACCTAGGAGAAAAAACAATTAAAAAAAATCCAGCAACCGACATAGCTTGCCTGAAAAACATGCATACTTGCTTGTGTAATCCAGGTATAAAGTGCAATCTAGGCTTCTCTAATTCACGCATCAATGTTCGTGCATGAAGCGCAAACTTCGTTGTCTCTGTCCCTCAGTCGTTGTGTCCAGCCTGCCGCTGTTCAGGACCACTGGGAATCAGAGCGAATATGAAAGAAAATGCGTCGTGCGGACGAATAATTACTTAATATATATAATTCGCACCTTAAATCTTGTAAGCGTCGAACGAGTTTCTTCAAAGACCGAGCAGACTCGTCCTCGCTCCCCGACGTTTCAAAACAAATTGATTTGCCAGCGGTTGCAAGAAACGCATTCTTCCCAAACATGCGATCCCTCACGGTCACGGGTTCTAGTTATTGCACTTCTTTGATAGAATGATAGTGCTGATCCATTACGGCACTGCTGCATAAGGGAATTTATTCACTGGTATTCGGAATCACGCGAAATATTTTTGCAGCGCATAGAGATCGTGAGGAGGCGTTCGTACTCATGCGCTGGAAACGCGCGGTACACATGAGGTACAGCTGCTATAGACCGCGCTTAAAAGGTATCTAGCCGGTACGGATGGGTCTCGGAGCCCTTGTACCGCTTGAATTTCGCAGTGGTCGCGAACTGTACCTGCTGGTTGAGGACTGTACCTCATGTGTACCGCTTGGCCCAGGTGCGGGTCCTCTTTCATGCGGTACATATCGGGTGCCGGATTTAGAGTGTAGGCTACAGACTCAACAATAGATGGTATTGGCAATTATAATAAGTCATCTGCTACATCCAACATCAAAATGGGAATGCGGTTCTGCCATACTCTAGCATGAGCGCATGGATAAATTGTACATGGCCACATGGCAGTTGTGAGCTACTTAAATTAGAAGAAAGCTTGCCTTAATATGGGTACACATTTGTCCAGCCAGTGCAGCCGTTTATATCCACCCTGAGCAAACAAGCACGTGGAACAGCATGCACCCATGTTAACGCTTGCTATCGTTCTTTTACGTTATTGACAGCTGCCGTATGGCCGCATTGTTTATTTCTGGGCTGATGTGTTCTGTATGGGTATAGACGACAGTAGGAAAGAAAGGTAAACATGCACCCATGTTACACTAGCTCTCCTTCTTTTACGTTGTTGACAGCTGTCATGTGGCCAGGGAGTTTATCCATGTGCTCATGTTTTCAGTGTGAATATAGCATAACAAAAAAAAAAGTGTCCCTTTTGTGTCTCCTGAAGCTCAAGGCTTTTCTTTCAAGCGAAAATATATGCACGCTGTTCTGCGTAATTTTTGTAAGCAGGACTGTTAAGGATTGCTCGACGACACTACAGGTTTACACTGGTGTGATCTGTGCACTCTTGTTGTGTAACCCCATATCCTGTACATGTAAATGTTAAGAATGGAAAAACACATCCCTGTGGAATCATGCCACATTGTTTATAATATACACCTGTATCCACATTGCAATCATGCTTCCATCTATCACGAATGCCACAATGCCTCTAATTCGGCTGTGTTGTGCATGTCTTCAACCTTTTCCGAATAGCTGAGTTCCAAAATAGTGAACCAAACCTGAAACTGAAATTGTGGAAGAAAGATACACAATCATAAAAAAATTTAATAGAAATAATACAGCAAATTGTAGCTAAGATGCACCTGATTTCAAGTTGCATCCTTTTCTTTGTATGAGCTTATTTGCATTGCGTCCATTTTTCCACTGCAGATTTCCTCTTACGGTATGATACATAACAATACAGAAAGCGAGCAGACAATGATCAGTGCTGCTGCTTGCTGTGGCACTGAAATTTCATTCTAGAACGAGCACCTCTAGGTGTGCCCACATCATCGTCATCATGTACTTCTCTCTCTCTCTCTCTCTAGGTGTGCCTTGCTGTGATATTCGACGGTGTTGTTTCTCAAGAAATAGCACAACCTCTCAGTACAAAGGTGTTCAGTCAACTACATAACCACACAGTGCAGAAATGTTTTTGAAAATTGAAATGTTGAAATTTTGAAAATTTTTCATAGCTTTATCATCTGCGTAAACAATGAAAATTTGTCGAGGCAGGCCCCAAATTTCGATACAAAGATGTAAGCCTCGAACGCCCAGTTGCTGAGTTGCTTGAACTATCGTCAGTATTTCAGGATGTCTGCAATCCAGTAACGCATGGAAAACTGGGAATACTCTGAGAACTATTGCACGACTAGCAAACTTGTCGGGACTCACGGCAGGTTGTATCAAGGCCGCCACGGGTTATTTCGAACAACAGAAGTTATCAGTATGGCAGTGTCGTATTAGATTAGTCGCTCGCAATCGGAGGACCACACACGTGCCAGAGTGAGGGCGCTGGAGTGGCGCGATTGCCACGTTAAAAAGACGAGAAGAAAGCGCGGGGATATTCCCGGGAGGAGCTGAGTCACGGAACGGAGCCGAGCCAGCCTGCGGTTTGCATGGAATGGTGAAATAAACCATTGCTTTGTTCCTTACGATGTTGTCTGTACTTCCTCCGGGTCGGGGACGACCCCGAGAGTGGGACCACCGTCCTTTGAGGGACAGAAGGTAGAGAACTTTCGAAAACTAAAAAAAAAATCAAGAAAGCGGTGAAAAGCTGCTGAAGTAAAAATTCACTAAATAAGTCTACACAATTGCACAGTGGCAATTATCTTTCTCATGGCATCATACAAGCCTCTTATGTAATTTCACAGTCAAAGTTGAGTGATCTGTGTCAGAGCTGTGATAGCTGTAACTGGTAAAGTGATAGCTGTAACTGGAGCACTATGCAAATTGTTTCTGAACAAGAAGCCTAAATTAAAAAGAAGGAAAAACTGAATAAGGCTGAGTGCTCTCGAAGATCGTAGTGCATGATGCAGTCGTCCGTGTCGTCATTCTTCTGTCCATGTCTTTTTGTTGTCTGCACACCATCAATTCGTACAAACTACCCCACCTTCATTCGCTTGTTTAGTGCATGATATGCTGTTGGCAGCCATATTATAGCGTAGCATGAGCTGTCGGGAGTTTTTAGACATTGGTGGTGGTGATGGTTTGGCATGTAATGGTGCGATGATAATGCTAGTGAAATTGCGTAAATACAATGCCAGTATTGAATCGAGAGAGAAGCATGTGAAGAATGAGTATGAAAAAACAGATAAGTCCAACCAGATGTATAAATGTGTTTCCTTAATAACATATGGCTTTGAACAAATAAGCACCATGCAATTATTGAACAAAAATGGCAGCACAGGCTTGTTTGTAACTGATATTGCAGCGTTTGCTGTGTGTATTTCTTTGGTCCATTCCTGTTTGCTCCATCCTTGAAACACCACTATTGGAAACAGTATAAGACATCCTTCTTTATGAGATAGTTGGGTCACTTTAACATCTATATTTTGTGTACATGGTCTCAATAAACCACAAATTCCGAAATGCTCAGATGCAGTAGAATGGCAATAAAGTGTGGCCGTTTAGTTTAGCGTTTATTACATCTGTGATGCCAAGTGCATCATAGCAGATGACAAGTAAGAACAAATAGTTCCCATTTTGTGAAATTTGATCATAGCAGGAGACACTCGCAACGTAATTATGAATCTTTCTTGCCCGAACAGAACAATCAATTTAGTGTGTAATGCTTTGTACAGTATATAATCATATATGCTGAAGTGCAGAAATAAAAGAGGTCAGAAGGCAGGTACGCACCGCAGTGACAGTGGGGTCAAGCCACTGGCAACTTCCACGCTCACAAGCAGGGACGCCCTGGTTAACATGACGAAAACACCGCTAAACAAACAAAGAAAAGAACACGCACATAGGACGAGGACGTGAACAAGCCAGCACCCTGAGCAGTGTTCTATATGAGTCGCACTCCAATGAAACACAGCCAGCAAAGAAATGCTCTAATGCGTTGCAGATTTGTGACGCGTTGAAAGTACCACATCGATTTCTTAAAACTATAATACCGTAAAAGTTATGCGTGTAGGAGTCACCTGCAGGATAAGGCCGCCCTTGCATCAATGTTCTTTCTGTTTACATAGCCTACAGTGATCAAGCACTCGCACACACGTTGCGAACATAACAGACACTGCTGGAATGCCCCATCAGTGGAGAGGCTATCTTGATCGTTGCAGTTCACCACACATAGCAGGTCGCACAACAGACAAGTTGCGGATGAAGTTATTGTACGCAACCACAATCGACGACCGAACACCGACAAAAGCACAACGATCATCTGCGCGAGGATACGTACCGCTGTCTTACAAATAACATGGCAAACGCTCTCTATGTACAATTTTAGCGAACATATCAACCATATCTCGTAGAGCTTGTCATTATCAAATACAGAGGTAGGCATAACCGCCGATAACCGACACCTTGATGCGCAACCACCTGCAGCATAGCCAGCGCCGCCTGAACTTTTCTTCCGTTAACAAACTCATAATGAAAAAAAACTAACCGGAGCCTTCGTGCTTCCTCTTCACAGTCCTGTCATCTGCTACTTTCCCCCTCCCCTCAACCATCTCAAAACAATGCCAAAAGTGCGCATGCGTTGTTGTCAACCCTTCGGTCAACCGCTCTTCATAGACGGAGAGATCACGTGATCGATTTAAACCCGACGTCACTGAACCAATGGTTCAAGTCGGCTGATGAATACGAACTCGGAGGTTTCATCATAATTGGATAGTCGCGACCGTCGTCCGCAACAACAGTGAAAAAGTTGACATCTAAAATAGTTTGTCGAGTGCGCATGCTAGCGCAAAAACACGGCATAACTGCACCCCAAACTCGTCCTTCCTCAAGAAAGGTCAAATGCGAGGCGACTTTAAGATATGAGTCAGCATATACTGTATTTAGGAGTATTTATAAAATATTTACAAGGATAAATACTCGAAAATTGGTATTGGAATATAATTATAAATGCATTTGCTAAGTCTGTCTTTAAATGTAAAATATACATACATGATTTATATTTTAAATAGTATTTTAATTAGACTTTTATTTAATTACTGCTTATCCCTGGTTGGCTAGGAGTGTGCTCTGCCGTGAAGTTCCCTTTCAAGAGTGCAGTTCCTTAGCGATGCTTACACGGAATAAAATTCCAGAACGCTTCCTGGACGGTTTGAAGGAAGCACGATTAGGATGCACAGCTTCAACATGTATGGCCCAGTTCAATCAGGGTCCTGGATTCTGTTAAATATTTTTTGCAATAAACTAATTATGACAAAAAAAAGCACCTCCTGCGAAACGTAAGAAAAGAAACTACTCGTCGCATCTTCAAACGCTGTTACATTTTCTGATGTTGAAAGTGCAGGCAGAGAAATGTGTCCCCAGGTGCTTACCTTAGGGCAGCGGCCCCTCCCATTTACTGGGTATTCGCACGAGCGACATTCTCACGGAAGGTTCTAGTGGAAGAAAAAGCAAAACCACCGCTCACAGAGACGAAGTTCCGCCCCGTGTCATGCGAGCATTCACACGGTGAGGAACATCGGGAGTGGCGTACTGCGCACTTAGCAGACGACACTTACCAGACGATACACGGCACCGTCAGCGTCTTTCCTGTCGTCTGCTACAGAATATGTTGTGACTGCGTTGCAGGATATTCCCCACGGTTAGCAGTGTACGTGGACAGTGGACGTTGAGCGCTCGCGCTAAGAAGACTATGACGTTTTTCGCGTCTTCTGCTTCAGCATGGAATGTCGCTCGTGTGAATACACCGTTCCTGGAAACGGGCAACAAGCTTGTCAAAGGATTGCGCCGCTCGCGAGTGTTTCTTCCTG
Organism: Ornithodoros turicata; assembly: GCF_037126465.1. NCBI lineage: Eukaryota > Metazoa > Arthropoda > Arachnida > Ixodida > Argasidae > Ornithodoros > Ornithodoros turicata. The sequence goes on from NC_088201.1 coordinate 162,682,005, forward strand.
CCGACACTGACACCTGTGGAAAGATGGTTTCTTTGCGTAGGGCGCTACGACCTCCGTTTTTAGATGTCTATACACAAGCAGCAAAGGGATATGGACATGTTCACTGTCGTGCTGGATCTGTGAATGTGTGTGCCTGTGCAGCCAATATACTGTTGATCTAGTGTGAAACTTTCCACGTGAAACATGAGCTGTCTGTAAACGCAAAGTTGCTTCGCCATAGCGCTCGAACTTCACAAAGAATGTTCATATCATGTTCGTGTCTTGCGCAGCTACAGTAGACTGCTTACTTGAGCTTTGAAAATACATATCCCGAAAAATAAAGCACTTTGTGTAACAGAAACAGCCAACGCTTCTGCGTTTTGCCCCCCCCCCCCCTATTCATTTTACCCGACGCGAAACGAAGATCCACAACCGCCCAGAACTGCCAAAGCGGGGGAGAGGGAGAGAACAGATGGGAGAAGAAAACTTTCGCCAGCGTCACAGGTCGCCCAGGAGAGACAAAAAAAAAAAAGGAAGCAAAAAGCTGCTCAACCGTCGTCCAACGATCGGCCAAACGCTTGAGGTCACGTGAGTTTTTCCCAACAATAGAATTACACTACACGTTCATCCCGCTGGCATCGCATTCGCTGGCAGTCGTGTCTGTCTTCCGTTTGTCTGTTTTGGATTCTTTCACGTCTCTGACTGACCTTGTGCATTGCATTTGGAGGATGATCCGAGACAGGTACGGAAGAGAGACAGAAAAGATATCTTTCTTCCCTCCCTGACTGCCTGCTTTTCTTTTCTTTCTTTTTTGCCTTTGTGCTTTGCGAATTTAGAGCGCTCTTTGTCAGAGCATCTTCGTTCCTCTTTCTATCGTTTGGAGGGTGACTGCCCCCAGGGATTGTCTAGAGAACTTTTGAATTCTGTACTTCTAAGAAGTAAGCATCTACACAACTAGAAAGGAGGAAAAGCAGCTGATAATATTCAGCATTCATTATGGAAGTCGCTTCCTTTGAGACGCGGAAACCACTGCTTGTTCTGGTCGGTAAGGAGTAAAAAATGATTGAATTCACCAGCATGCGCACACGCCAGAAAAGGTCTGACATTCATAACGTTCATAACATAATTCCTTCACAATATATACAGGGTGTCCCAGCTAAGTGTATACAGATATTTTAAAAATATATATAACACTTTTTCCAAGATGAAATCAATTGCAATATAGCATATGCTGAAAGGCACTCCCTAGGAGGGCATTAGCAAAGTCCAAAGGCAATGTCTTAACTTTCATTAATTAACTTGTTAATTATAAAAGCTAGAAAGTTGTCCCAATGAGAACATCTGTTCCTTTCGGTCACCTGATATCGTAGCCGTTTTCAGAACAAAAATCCGTTTCATAGATCGCCCGCAAAAAATTAGTGAAGGAACGCCATTTTTTCTTTATTTTGTTCATTGCGCATCTTCGCAGACTCGTATTTCCTTCATCCCCAATGTGAGAGGGGGAAGGAGCACGTGCCCCCTCATGCGTCGAAGATGAGCTTTAACTTGCGGAAACAAAACAAAAACAAATGTATCGGGTGACTCTATCGGAACTGGCCATATCTTGGGTTGCATGTTCTGTTTCCTTTTAATCTTTCTCCAGGACGCGAGAGGCGATAGTGTGCTCCTTCTCCCTCTCATATTGGGGATGAAGGAAAGACGCGTCTTCTAAGAAGCGCAATGAACAAAATAAAGAAAAAAATGGCGTTCCTTCACGAATTTTTTGCGGGCGATTTATCGAACGGATTTTTGTTCTGGAAACGGCTACGATATCAGGTGACCGAAAGGAACAGATGTTCTCATTGGGACAACTTTGTAGCTTTTATAATTAACAAGTTAATTAATGAAAGTTAATTAAGACATTGCCTTCGGACTTTGCTAATACCCTCCTAGGGAGTGCCCTTCAGCATATGCTATATTGCAATTGATTTCATCTTGGAAAAAGTGGTATATATATTTTTAAAAGATCTGTATACACTTAGCTGGGACACCCTGTATAGTTGTAACGTGGCTGGACTTAACATGAAACAACACGCGACCAGGCCGAGATCAGGCTGAAGAAAAGACAGAATCGCGATCGTCTTCACAATAGTTTATTTTTATCGACGAGCCCAGCTTGCCTAAACTTCGTCTTCGTCACATGCCCCGGTTTTGGAAAATGTCATCCAGACCGCAGTTTATTTGAGTATATACACAGTGATGACATGCAGACTGGGTATTTATACAAATGACACGCAATGTCCACCCGTACAGAGAAATTGGCTTCAAATATGGCTCGAGTTTTTCCACATGTACGACCTCGCTCCAGGTATCCTCTTCTGGCTCAATTTCGTAGTTGACCCGAGAAAGACGACACTAAATGGTCCTGTGAACATCTTCGGTCCTTTGATGCCTGTAGGTAGGGACTTCAGAAGAACCAGCTGACCTTTTTCGAGGACGATATCCTTGCCACCATGCCCGAAGTAATGTCTTTGTTTCTCCTGTCAAACAACCTTGAAAGCTACATGAGTAACAATGCTGTTTAAGTTACATATTTAACCCTTGGACGCTGCATGCACATCCACAGAGTGGACAGTGGGGAGTCTATGGCTAGTTCTCATGCACATTCTGCTTCATCTCAAGTGCCTTTAGATGCAAATGACATTCGACTCGAATGCAGTATTTTTAATCCAGTATTTTACTACTTCGTTCATTCGACACTTAGTACTTCCGGTTCTAGGTACCCGGCGGTACACTACAGATGCTGAAACAGTATTGCACAAAGCGGGGATGAGTTTGAGTGAGCACACGCGACAGACAGTAACGTTAAAAAGATGAAACAAAATATTGAACGTCGTGCAGGCTTGTTTCGCGAACCGCTGTCGAATATAATCAGAAACGCGACATGGGCACTCTTCAATGATTACGTGACAGGAATTTTAGGAAGAGGAAGCTTAATAAAAAGAAAGTTCTTCCAATGACATCAACACCAGAAGACATTTTGGCGCAACGGAGAGCATCAGTACACTCACGCAGACATAATCCGTAAGTCTTCCACCCTTATTTAAAGTGTACTCTCAGGTGACGCTGTAGATGATGCTTCTGTTTAAATGCGCACCGACAGACGGAGCACGGGTAGTTCCTCTGGCACTCGTGAACTGCTTCCAAATGTCTGTCCAGGGAGGCCTTCTGCGAAAATCCCCTGAAGCACACTTGGCAAACATAAGGTCTCTCTCCAGTGTGAATTCTCGTGTGCATTTTCACATTAGCCGTGTAATCACTGGAGTAGTGACAGAAGCTGCACCGGTGCCTCTTTGGAGCTCCGCCAAGTACGGGGCTGCGGTCAGAGCGGTTCACACCTGCGACAAAAAGAATGAATATGATGAAGTATGGCAACCAACACTCACACATTATACCAACGAATACATTGCTCAGTAACGACGAATACAAGTAGGAAAACAAGGCAGGAGCAACGGCACCTAGACAGAGAAAGCCTGCCTACTCGTCAACGTGACGTAACAACTAAGAGTCAGCCAATCAGGACCGTGTTTTCAACGGCCGCAGCCAACCACGAACGTGCTTTCACCGGTCGCAGCCGTGGGAACGAGCCGCCGACAGCAACTGTCGTCTGCGACTAATGAACGTCCCCGCGTACTAAATGATAAAACAAAATAAAGCGCAAAATGGTCCCATATTTTTCTCGAGGCTGACTTTCTGGAAAGCGTGTTGCACTTGGGGACAGGTTCAAATTTGCAGAGTTGGCTGCAATCATTTGCAAGCTCTTGAATCGGCAGAATGGCGAATTGCGCTTGCGCTAGCAGACGAGTTCTGACTACCTGTGTCCACGTAGCGAATGAGAGAGAGGAGACATTAAGCAGGCGTCTAGGTGTCTAGGTGGCGCTGACATGGGTGACAGTGACGAACTATGTGGCTTCATATTGCGCAATCTCTGCTCCACATTTCCCTTCCTCTTCCAGGGGTCAGAAGAAGAAAAGAAGGTACTGAGCTACAGCAAAAATCAGACAAGTAACCGTAGCATCAGACAAAGGGTAGCTGGCCAAGAGGAACCACAAACAAACAAATATGTTCCTTTTCTTCGGACAGAAGAAAGCACAAGTGCAGAAATGGTTACGTTCACACTTGTCAATGTATCCGTAGGGTTCTTCGTTTTCGTGTTAAACCAGATTGTTCACGACAGTTCGCACCCGAACAAATTTTCAAGAATTCAAGTAGAACCCGATATCTACACCGAAATCCTTGCGGTCCTTCAACTTGTCGTTCTCGGTAAGCCGTCAGAAAAGTGAATCATAATATCAGCCAAGAGAGCTATTTGTGACAACCTATTTGTCCTCATTTTATGACCCCCTCCTGCAGGAGAAAAAGCACCAGCCTTTGTGGAGCTCGCGCAAGCGTTTGAATACCGCAATCATTCACTGCGCCAGTTCCCAGCAGAAATATAAAGATTATTGTTTCTCCTCTAAGCGTCACAGCAGTGGCTTGCTTCATGTGCATTTCATTTCACTCGAAGATTCCCCGACGACATATCAAACAGAGATCATAGCGTCCGATTTCTCCCCGAATTCTCGGCGTAAATAACACCTGATTCTTCCCCTAACGAATTTTAAAAAAATCGTCAAACTTGAAAACGAAGATGAATTCATTGTATCTTGCGCGCCGTCAGTTTCTCGTGAAACCCGTTATTTAAATTCAATTTCAATGAGTGCTTTTCAAGTGCTGAATTTCAATTTCATTTCATGAGTGTATGACTCAGGGAGGGGGGAATTGCTAGGAGCTTTTCGGGGCCTTTTTTTGGCAGGTGCTTTTCTTGGGGAGGGAAGAGAGATTCTAACTGTAGCACCTTCCTTGTAGCACTGCCACACAACTTCGACCCATTAAGGGGGCGCCTATACTAAACAAAAATTGTGCCTGGAATGTGCAGGAGTCAGGATATACACAGCATATCAACCTCTCTTATACAGAAATATTAACCCCCCCGCTCCCGTCACCGCACACCCTCGCGCACTCAAGCGACGTTTCATGTAATGGATAGCAGTTGTGCTATTCCCCACTTATTTGTGCTACAATATATGCTATAGTAACTATACATTTGCATGTAGTTTTTTTTTTATTTTTTGTATATTTTTGTTTTTTTAATTTTTGGTATTTGTGTCTAAGTTTAGTTTATGTAGTACTTGCGTTCGTTAGTTTTTGCTTCATCTCATGCTATGCGTATAGCTCTGGCAATTTGTTTACCCTAATTTAGATGCAGATGACATGCAATTTGAATGCAATATTTTTAATTCAGTATTTTGCTGTCCCGTTCACTAAAAGTTTAGTGTACCCGGAAGTACCCGGAGGTACACTTGAGATGCTGACACAACATTGCGCACACAAAGCGGGGATGAGCTCTTCGAGTGAGCACACGTGACAAGCAGTAATGTAAAAACGACGCCGCCAAATATCTCTTGAACATCGCGCTGACGTGTTCCGCGAACCACTGTTGAATATACTAATCAGAAAAAGTGACACGGGCACTCATCAATGACCACGCGACAGATCATGCCCATACGAAAGGGGTACTAGGAACGGGAAGCTTAATCAGAAAAGTTCTTCCAATGGCGTCAACGCCAGAAGACATCTCGATGTAGAGGAGAGAGGCATCAGTGCACTCGCTCGGACTCAATCCGTTCCACATCATTTAATGTGCACCCTCTGGTGACGCCGTAAATGATCCTTCCGTTGGAACGCCCACCCGCAGACTGAGCACGCGACGTTCCTCTGGTCCTCGTGCACCGCATTGGAATGTCTGTCCAGGGTGTCCTTGGAGGAAAACGCGCACCCGCAGACGGAACACGTGAAGTTCCTCTGGCCCTTGTGGATCGCTACCAGATGTCTGTCCAGGGAGACCTTTTGCGAAAATCCTTTCGAGCACACTGGGCACACGTAGGGCTTCTCCCCGGTGTGTGTTCTCTCATGGACCCTGGTGCGAGCCTTGTAGTGACTGGAGTAATCGCAGAAGCTGCACCGGTGCCTCCCTGGAGGCTCCTCGGCAGCAGGCGCAGGGGGCGTGCGGGCGTGGCGGCTCACACCTGCAGGAGGAGGGACGGACTAAGTATGTCGACAAATACAAGCAAGGGGGCGGGGGGCAACGAGGCAAGGGCGACAGTCATGTGGTTACATAATTGCGCAATGTTTGCTCTGCATACCTGTTCCTTACCTGCAACACACACACACACACAGACACGTACAAGAAGAAAGAAGTAAATAAACCCAGGCCTGCTAAGCCGCATCACATGAGCGAGTTGAAAAAAAATCGGACACCCACGTGTCATAGTTGGAACTTAAAAACAACGCTTTAACAGCCGCACTTCCCCCCCTGGCGATGAAACTCCCTCAGCCCTATCTTCATCATCAAGTAGAGTAAACGTAGCTTTAAAGTTTCGTACTTTGTAGTTTAGCGATTCAACTCAGAGTCCCGCATTATTGTTTTGAACGCTATTTTTTAACTGTTGGGCTTTCAAAACTCTTTTTTTTTCTCAAACAGCCGTCAAAGACGACACCAAAAGACACCGACGAAGGCAGGAAAATATTCAGGTCTTGGACCACATGCCATCTAGACACTAAGGCCATTTGGAGCACTGTGTGGCCGGGAATTTTGTGCAGGATTCCGTCTCAAAAATAGAGGAAAGGGGTTCAATTGCTGGACTTTTAATGTTTTTTTTAACTCTCCAGTACATGCTTTTTTGTATGTGGTGAGTGTGGGAGACCCTGGGTCGTGCTAAGAGGTTGGGGGCGGCGCAGGAAAAGTTGTGGTACATGATCAGGGCAAACAGCCTCGTCTTCATCCCTAATAGCCTGCCTTCACGACTCAGCAAGCTATCTTGATGCAGTAACAGTGCACTTGTTTTGCAAGTTCACACTTTTTGCTGCCTTTACATAGTATGTGTGGTTCTCGAAGCAGCCGAGTTGGAGGAACAAGAACTCATTGCACCATGGCTAGAGATGCGAAGCCCCGGGAGAAAAAACGGAAATTTTGGGAAAAAAAAACGTTTTTTTTCCTCGTCTCCGGAAAAATTGCCAAAAATTCTTAGGCGACAAACTTCAAAAATTTAAATTTTCGTGCCTTCGATGCATTCCAACAGCCAACAGTACCTTGGGTGCCCCTAATCAGCCAGCAACCGCCAACTTAGAGCTCCGTCTGGCTGCTCCAAGCGATCGCCATCGCATCGACATAATGTCAGAGTGTCAGAGTGGACGGGTTGCTCAAATTACCTATCTCTGAGTAGACAGCAGTCTCATTGGATGCTCTACTCTGAATTTATGCCTAGAGGGTGAACACTACTAAAGTTTCTAGCTCATTGTATGCTGTGGTTTGGCCGGCAATGCTTCGACTCAGCAGTAACCGTATTTGTTTCCATTTCTTCCAACTGTTGCTTCGCGGCGCTAACATGCAATCAAAAACCATTTCTTCCAATTTTTCGGAAAAAAACCCGAAAGAAACCGGTTTTTTTTCGAGCTATTCAAAATTTCCGGAAATTTTGCATCTCTAATCATGACATCAACACCCATCAAACGAACAGTGAAAGCAGCACCCAAAGGCCAACGATAAAGTTCACATCCAGGGAACTGTCACAACTATGATGCTAAGGGTCATCTGAATAGTAAGCAAAAGATTGGAAACACCTGCCTTACATACTCTTATGCATCCAATGCGTGCACACGTTTTTCACAAAGCAACTTTGACAAATACATACATTGGTAACAACATATCATTCACATCTCAACTATGGACACAGTGTACACATTTGCAGGGTCAAAATTTGTAGCTTCTAATGCGTTTCAGTGTAAATGATATTCAACGTAAATGTCCTTCTTGTCCCTTTTCTTTTTTCGCAACGCAATGTTTTACTAACTTGCTCACTCTGCAGTTAGTAATTCTTGAAGGGACTCTTCGGATGATACCAAAATTCTCGGACAATTCCCTGTTTCCTAGGTTTTCCAGGTTGGTAGACACCCTGATCCAGAGACTCGAACCCTAACGGCTGCATACCTCATGCGAGTGGTGCTGTGGTTGATCCTCCCGTACCAGTGCACTCCCGCAGACTGAGTAAGTGCGTCTCTTCTCTCTGTCCCGTTCCCAGTGCCAGTCCGTCATGCAAGGACAACAGCAACAAGCCCGATTTTTCACTCCGAGTAGGTGCGGCTCCTCTGACGCTCGTGAACGCTTCTTGAATGCCCGTACAAGTTGCTCTGTTCCGAAAATCCCCTGAAGCACACTTGGCACACGTAGGGCCTCTCCCCGGTGTGAATCCTCTCGTGCTTCTTAACGTTGGGCGTGTGGTAACTTGAGTAACTGCAGAAGCGACACCGATGAGTCTTTCCTCTGTCGCTTTCCTAGAGACTCCTCCTGCGTGGCGAATGCGGGACCGCAATGGGAGCCGTTAACACCTGTAAGACGGAGAAACAATGCTATTAACTGGTAGGTAGGGGCAGGGGCAAGAAAAAGAGGACGAAGATACAGCAGATATCGGACAAGTAGCTCTAGACTAGGTAGCCTGCTCTCTGCTAGGTAGCCAAGATGAGCCAAACAAACAGGCAATACGAAGGGAAGTGTCCGAGGGCGAGAGCCACCGATATTTCGAACAAAGACTGTTCACTGTCACTGTTCGAAATATCGGTGGCTCTCGTCCTGAGGCTCTACCTTATCGGTTCGCTGCATCTCTCCCCGTCTATACACAAACAAATGTTTCTTTTCTTCAGAGAGCAGGGGTGCAGGAATCGTTACGCTTGCACTTGTGATTGTACTCGCTGTAACTTGCATCCTGCAGTTTCTCGTGAAACCTCTTATCGACTCCTGAAACCCCTGAAACAGTCCTGTTGAAGGCAGCGCTGACTGCCGAAATGTCGATCCCTAACTGTAAATCTACTTCTAGTACCTCCCCGTTAATAATTAATGTAATAAAAGTAGCAACTTTTTAAATCCTTATACGGCTTCCCAAGTCTCTTCCTTACTTGCAGTTAGTTGTAGTCTGTTGTACTTGTACAGCTTACTTGTTGTAGTCTGTAACAAGTATATCTCTCTGTATATACATATACATAGACTACAAGAAAGGAAGAGACTTGGGAAGCCGTATAAGGATTAAAAACAGTTGCTACTTTTATTACATTAATTATTAAGAGGGAGGTACCAGCAATAGATTTATCGTTAGGGGTCGACATTTCGGCAATCAGCGCTGCCTTCAACAGTACTAAACTTGGAAATAGGTGACAAGGGCTTTGATACGACCAAGGAGAACTCTCCTGGAAGACAGCCAACGCCCCTACAAGTGCTCAATGGACGACCAGCAAGAATGCTCCTACGACATCACCAACACCGCACCACGTTTACTGCCCCCCTCTCATTCCCCCCTTTCCCTTGTCTATAAGCCCTTGTCACCTATTTGCAAGTTTAGTCTTGTTGAAGGCAGCGCTGACTGCCGAAATGTTTGCCCTAACTGTAAATCTATTTCAACTACTTCCCCCTTAATAATTAATGTAATAAAAGTAGCAACTGTTTTTAATCCTTACATGCAGGGTGTCGAACCGAACCCGAACCGAAAACCGTACCCGAACCGTTATTTTTGCCGGAACCGAACCCGAACCCGAACCGAAATTTTCATAACACTGCTGAACCCGAACCGGAGCAGAACCCTAAAAAATAATAGCGGTAACCGGTTCGCAACAAAACGGTTCGGACATAGAAGTCAGCACACATCGAACGAAGACACATCGGTATCATCATCACGCGCCTATATCATGGATTTCAGAAATTTTCACCGAGCAGTCAGACGACGACGTATAGTAAGTATACTTTCAGCATCCTTTTAACATGTTGAAGCGCAGTTGTCCTTGTGAGCGCCGCGGCTGGCGCCCCACGCACGCGGTGATGTGGCGTCTACTCTTTAGAGACGAGGTGCCACGCGGACGAATGCAACAGGAATGGTGTAGGCCAGTTATGTAGCTCTACACGACGAATATGTGATCAAATAAGCGCCCAAGATTTCCTTTTACATGTGAGCAGTAAAAATTAAACAAGTCAGAAACATGAGAAGTAGAGAAGGAGCGTACGCAGAACGGTGCCTGTTTGATTGGTCGTGGTTTGAAAAGTAAATGTGGTTCTGCTTATTCGTAGTGCAGTTGTGTTGTGATACATTGCCTTTGTGAGGTGGATTAACTAGTACACTGCTGTGAGCTCGGGCAGAGTAAGGCTGGCAGGCTTATTTTCGACATGCTTCAGTACGGTTTCAGATCGATTCACGCTGCGCAGGCAGTGTGCCGGCAAGTACTGTCCATCTTATTAGGCTTCCTTTAAGTTTATCTTGCTGGCACTGTGCGTGTGAAAAACAGATTTTGGGAACAGAAAGTAGCGGGACAACACCGCTTCATCAGCGTGGACTCTATTTGCAATAAGTGTTCATCCATTTCATATTTCTCTCGCTAAAGAGCTACCTCACCGCTAAAGACGTCAATGCAGACAACAGCAGTAAGCTGTTTCCACGCATTTCCTGATAAAAGCAGTTTTATGGAACATATAAAACGGAAGCGTTGAACCGGTTCGCGAACCGGTTCGGGGCATCGAACCGGTTTGCGAACCGGTTCGGTTTTTGGCGTGGCCGAACCGGAACTGAACCGGAACGAAATCAAAACAACGCGAACCCGAACCCGAACCGTACCCGTATTTTTTGCGGTTCGACACCCTGCTTACATGGCTTCCCAAGTCTCTTGATTACTTGTAGTCTATTTTTTTCGCGTCCATATGTACCCAGTTATCCATACATATATATATTAGGGGTGTGCGAATATTTGAGTTCTCGAATTCGAATCGAATATCAAACGCTCGAACTATTCGATTCGCGAATCGAATATTCAATATTCGATTTTTCGAGTATTCGACTATTCCACGAATATGAACGACACAACCCGAAAGTGGGCTTCACCTGATGCTTCCCTGCATGAGGTGAAGCCTGCTTTACGAAATTGCCCTTGCTGCAGGACCCTCACAGGCGGGACGGTGTTTAGTTTAGGATAACGTTATCCAAAGTTAGTTTTGTAGACATCGCCTGTGGAAGGGGTGGCGCCCCTCCCACATGCAGTTTAGCGGTGCCAACGAGGGACTTTGATTTGATGTCTGTGAGGTTTCCTTTAAAAAGTTAGGACTCCTACAGCCCACGTACAGTACTCGTACGTACACGTACTCTTACAGCCCGTACAGCCCACGAACAAGAAGGGTGTCCTAAAGATGTCCTTTACGTCTAAAATTTCAGTGGTGCAACTTCCTAGGGCGAGTGCAAAAAAACTACAGAGTGTCCATGGCAAAGCTGAGGCAGGATCCCAATTCGTTTGTTTCACAAATGGCCTGTGGTTGTCTGAAATAATTACAGCCCCATCCGTATAACATGCTACTGCCTGACATAAAATTTTGAAATGAAGGTAACCACTCCAGTACTCCAGTAAGTGTGGGCTCACCTGAAAAGCAGGAAGCAGTCTCATGTAAAATTAAAGAGTAGGGGCTTTTAGCAGAAGATGAAAGAACTGATGTTCTGAGGCTGGAACAACATAGAAGGGGCAAATACATACAGTATGTATTTGTCCCTTCTATGTTGTTCCAGCCTCAGAACATCAGTTCTTTCATGTTCATCAGTTGCCACCTGCGTCGATCCCGTCGTATGAATGTGTGTATGAGTGAGCAAAAATGTAAGAGTAAAAGGAGGATGAGTAACAGAGAGTGCACAGTACATCATTTTACACCTTTATTTGCTCAAAAAAGGTATATTCTTATAAAAACACCATTTTCTATTCCGCAAAGGGTGCAAGAAGAGCATTACTAAAGGTGTAATATCGACATACACCACGTTTTATCCAATGTCGATCATTAAGGGTGTAAAGTGGGGTGTTGAAACAGGTGTTTACCGTCTAATACACCTTTTTACACCCCATTTGAATTGGGAATATTGTGTTAAAAATGGTGTTTTATTTCGTGAGAGAAAAAATATGCTAGTTTCACAGCTCCGCTCAGCAAGTAATACATACATACATACATACTTTATTATGGTGTCTGCAAACAGCAAAAGCCTAGAATTGCAGTGCACCCTAAATTACAAGTTGAGGTTACACAGTAAATTCAAAAACACCCTTTTGGGTATAAACCGCTTACACCTTTTTGTCCTATGGCTGGCACCCTTTTTTACACCGCATCAACTGTAACACCCTTTCAAAAAGGTGTATTGTGCAAAAAACACCTGTTTAAACACCCTTTTAGGAGGGTGTTAAACACTCTTACACCCTTTCGAAAGGGTGTAAGCTCCCGCGGCAGCATGCCGAGCCATGCGGTCCGACGTTTTTGCTTGTATGGCAACAACCACCCTAGCGACGGCACAGTTCCAGCCGTGGTTCCACACAGAACCTAAACTGGAGCGCAGCGCGTCACTGGCAACCCTCATCGTCCTAGCAACACTGTGAGTGAGCAAAAAAAAAAAGAACAATTCAAATAAAATGAAAACAAAACAGTTGGACATATGTAAGGGAAGAGGTGAAGATCGCAACATCGTAACGCCGTCCGTGCTCGTGAAATGAGCGGCGTTACGATGCTGCCATCTTCAGACGATGCCTGTAATGAGCCCGAGCACTCTCGGTAGCCTAAATTAGCGTACCAGATTGATCATATACTGAAATGCAGTTCGTTGGAGTATATTCGCTAAGCTTAGTGCGATAAAACTCATCTGTAACGGTGACGAACATGTGTCTTTGCAATTAACACGTACGCCTGTAACGAGTCAAGATATCAGCGAGCTTCCTGACATCCCTCCCTGTCAAATATTGTGTTTTCAACTCAAGCTATCGTCTATAATGTGATTACCTAGTGAGCGGAGCTATCAAGCCAATGTAATTTTTCTCTCACGAATGAAAACACCGTTTTCAACACCAGTGTATAGAAAGGGTGTATATAACGTAAACACCTTTTTCGACACCAGTGTTACTTGAAGGGTGTAAAGACAGGTGTAAACGCATAAGAACACCCTTTTTGATACAGCACTTGGTGTTATAAAGAGTGTATTTTCTCATACACCTTTTTTAGCACCCTTTTTGCGGCCTTTGGTTATCTTTGTGGAATTAAAAAAGGTGTATTTGCTTAAAAACACCTTTTTTTTACCCAGAAAGGGTGTTTTTGAATTTACTGTGTACTGAGAACCTCTCGTCTGACATGTTTAAAAGAAGGATAAAATAAGTCGATTTCAGAAGTCATTGAGTTGAAGTATAACTGAATGCGGCGGGTGGGCGACTGGCTCCCACGTATGTTGTCTACATAAAACAAGTGCATGTGTCGGACAGTGCGCGCGGGTACATGAAAACACAAAGGTCAAGTATAGATCGAGCATCCAAAAGGTTGTGAACGCATTTATATAAAAAAAATAATGTCACGGCTCGATCGGCGATCACTCAAAAGAGACCCAGAGGGAAACAACGATGAAAGATGAAAGTCACTGAGAAGGTTAGCCAGCTGTAGGGATCGAACCCACATCTTCTGGATTACCGTTCCAGGGCTCCACCAATTGAGCTAAGCTAACACGCCTCTCCAGCGACTTTCGGGGTGCGTCATCTGAAGGGACGACAAACCAGCCAATCACTCTCACTCACCCTCCTCTCTTACATTCACTCATTCATACACTCACTCTTACATTTTTTGCTCACTCATACACACATTCATACGACGGAAATCGACGCAAGCGGCACCTGTTGAACAAGAGAGAAACTGATGTTCTGAGGCTGGAACAACATAGAAGGGACAGATACAAACAAAGCCTCAATTGTCTAAGAAATCAACGATGAAAGATGAAAATCACTGAAAAGGTTAGCCAGCTGTAGGTATCAAACCCACATCTTCTGGATTACCGGTCCAGGGCTCCACCAATTGAGCTAAGCTAACACGCCTCTCCAGCGACTTTCGGGGTGCGTCATCTGAAGGGACGACAAACCAGCCAATCACTCTCACTCACCCTCCTTTCACTCTTACATTTTTGGCTCACTCATTCACACATTCATACGACGGAAATCGACGCAAGCGGCACCTGTTGAACAAGAGAGAAACTGATCTTCTGAGGCTGGAACAACATAGAAGGGACAGATACAAACAACGCCTCAATTGCCTAAGAAATCAACGATGAACCAACGAACCAAAGAATGAACGAAATGAACCAAAGAATCAACGATGATCGGTAGAGCCGTGGACCGGTAATCCAGAAGATGTGGGTTCGATCCCTACAGCTGGCTAACCTTTTCAGTGACTTTCATCTGTCATCGTTGATTTCTTAGGCAATTGAGGCTTTGTTTGTATCTGTCCCTTCTATGTTGTTCCAGCCTCAGAACATCAGTTTCTCTCTTGTTCAACAGGTGCCGCTTGCGTCGATTTCCGTCTTATGGATGTGTGTATGAGTGAGCAAAAAATGTAAGAGTGAAAGGAGGGTGAGTGAGAGTGAGTGGCTGGTTTGTCGTCCCTGATTCAGATGACGCACCCCGAAAGTCGCTGGAGAGGCATGTTAGCTTAGCTCAATTGGTAGAGCCCTGGACCGGTAAACCAGAAGATGTGGGTTCGATCCCTACAGCTGGCTAACCTTTTCAGTGACTTTCATCTTTCATCGTTGATTTCTTAGGCAATTGAGGCTTTGTTTGTATCTGTCCCTTCTATGTTGTTCCAGCCTCAGAACATCAGTTTCTCGCTTGTCCAGTGGGAAACGTTGTGACATAAGAAGGGAACCCCCCCCCCCCCTCCGGTAGGCGATAATCAAATACCTCCTCAAGACCGAGTCTAGACGAGACACATTAGAACGACCACTAGAATTCCATGCAACAGATCCAAATTCAATGACAGGCAGTAAAAGACTACTAAAAAGCACTTGTAGACAAACAGGGTCACTTAAATCTGAAGTTGTTCTACATTATAGACGATAACCTGAGTTAAAAACACAGTATTTGACAGGGAACGATGTTAGGTATTTAGTTGATTACTTTGACTCGTTGCAAGCGTGGGTGTTAATTGCAAAAACGCATTCCCGTCACCGCTACAAACGTTTCCCGCCCCACAACATGTAACGAACGTGCCCCAACAAATTGTATTTCAGTATATGATCCATCCCACACGTCAATATAGGCTACTGAGGGTGCCCGAGGTCTCTTCAAGCCTTGGCACTCAAGTTGGTCACACAGTGTTACCAAGCTAACGAGGCGTGCCTGCGACGCATTGCGCTCCGGTTTAAGTTCTACGATGGAACCACGGCTGGAAGTCTGCCATGTTCAGGGTGGTGCTTGCCATAGAAGCAAGAACGTCGAACTGTATGTCTCGGCCATTGGTCTCGGCATGCTGCCGCAGAAGCTTCTATTACACTAGCTACTTGCGAGGGAATATTTGCCAGCAAACAATTCCATGATGAAAGGTGTTTTCAATAGAATACTCCCGGTTTAAGGGTGTTTTTGTTTTTAAACGTCCATTGTAACAGAACAGTGTATTAGAAAACACCCATCATTTGAATGTAAAGGCAACACCAAAAAGGTGTGCGCCATGGGACAAGCCATTTACACCAAGAAAGTGTAAAAAAGTTTACTGTGTGGCTGGTTTGTCCCTTCAGATGATGCACCTTGGAAATCGCTGAGAAGGTGTGTTAGCTTAGCTCAATCGGTAGAGCCCTGGAGCCTTGTTTGTATCTGTCCCTTCTATGTTGTTCCAGCCTCAGAACATCAGTTTCTCTCTTGTTCAACAGATGCCGCTTGCGTCGATTTCCGTCGTATGAATGTGTGTATGAGTGAGCAAAAAATGTAAGAGTGAAAGGAGGGTGAGTGAGAGTGATTGGCTGGTTTGTCGTCCCTTCAGATGACGCACCCCGAAAGTCGCTGGAGAGGCGTGTTAGCTTAGCTCAATTGGTGGAGCCCTGGACCGGTAATCCTGAAGATGTGGGTTCGAGTCCTACGGCTAGCTAACCTTTTCAGTGACTTTCATTTTTCATCGTTTAGCAGAAGAATTGCACGTCTCTCTTGTGACAGTTAATGCCAGAAAAATTACACTAAAGCCATGGGCTACAAAATGGAAACTTTTAGTGCGAAAGTAGCATATTGTAAATTTTGCACGAATATTCGATATTCGATTTGGTATTCAGAATTTTTTCCTCCATTCGATTCGATATTCGATTCGAGTTCAAATATTCGGATTCGCACACCCCTAATATATATGTATATATAATTATAATTATATATATAATGTATAATATATAATTCACTGGCTTGCACACTGGCATTGAGGAATGCTCAGTCACACTCCCAGGTGTATATCGCTCGCTTAGCGACCCCTGGTTTACCAATTGCGAACGATGCGCAGCTACCCAAAGCTGACGAGCCGCAGAAACGGCGAAACACGTGTCCTCTGGTGCTGTGGCATCGTTCCATGAGTATATATATATATATAATGTTTAAATGAAGGAATGCGGTTGACCACGAAAAATGAAGGTATTCAATAAGGATCCGAAGTGGAGACAGTGCTTCTACAGGACAAGGTATAAAAGGGGAACTTTATTATTAAAAACTAAGAGGGGGTACTCGACGTTTCGACAGCAGCGCAGTCTTCAAGACAGCGCTGCTGTCTCTCTCTCTTACCCCCTCTTACCACAGTGAAGACAGTGAAGTATACTACGGAAAATTGATAGCTCCGTATACTAGCTCCGGCTATGTTTTTCCTACAGGGAAAACAATAGCCGGAGTTTGACTTACAAACATATGCTATACGTGTAGCCAAAGAGCTCCAGCTATTTTTTCCCTAGTATAACACACTGGCATAACACACATATATATATATATATGTTTGTATGTTAAAGCGGTTAATATATCACACGGCCGCGAAGTTGAATAAAAGTAAAATAATAAGACGTGCACAACAGGTTACAGGAAAGTTAACAAAACTTATTTATTTAATAGATAATTTAACACATAGATTATAATGTGTTATGAAACGTTTAAAATAACATGGATGTTTCGGCAGCGGCGCTGTCTTCGTCAGGACAAAAGAGGTACAAGGGTTGTACATTGCTTAAATCGGTTCGGTAAGTGACGTCACAATGGGTGCAAGTATGCCACGTGGAAGTTGTCCGTGAGTCATATTCTGGAACATTCCGCAGGGTCAAGTCCGGGTGGTGATGCCATTCTTCTTTGGGCACCAACTAAGGGTGAACCGTACTGAGGCCTTAGCTGAAAAAAAAAGAGGAAAAATAAAAGGAAAAAAAGGAAATTATATCCCGTCTAGGCGACCAGATTCCTTACTGTTGAAAGTACACCGGGATCTTCGTTAATGATTGATTAGAATTTGTAAATGAGGTAAGACTCGCGTTGTTCCCTGTCCCTATCGGAGCTAAAGTTTCATTGAAGAATAAAAAGGGCGACATCATTTATTGAATGACCAGGTTGTTTGAAATGACGAGAAACAGGAAGTTTTAGCTTTTTGTTAACATCCGACCAGTGGTTGTTGAACCTGATGCGAAAAGATGTTTTGATTTGACCTAAGTATTGTGCCTGACACGCGTTGCACTGAATGGCATAAATGACGTTGAATGAATTAGAGTCCAAGTCACCATGAATTTTGATGAAGAAACTAGACTTTGTGCTCTTAAGCACGTGGGCACTTTGCATTAGTTTGCATATTTGACATATGCGGCCATTGCACGGATGGCAGTCTGCTGTCGGACTTGTTGGTCGGTTTACTTTGGAGCTGACTAGATTATCATGGAGGTTTTGCGTGCGCCTGTAGGTCACACTTGGGGGCTCCTGGAAGATCTGTCCCATGCGCTCTGACTGACGAAGAATACTGTGGTGGCGGTCAAGTATACCGTTGATGTTTGAAACATTGTTGGCGACTGATGAATGTTTGCTTAAGTTGGTTCACATATCTGTCCAGATCACTGTCGCTGGAGCAGATGCGTCTATAACGAAGTGCCTAGCTGTAGGGGACAGCAAGTTTAGTGTGCAGCGGGTGGCAACTATTGTAAGCTAGGTAGTGCTGGTAGTCCGCAGATTTACGGAACAGCTCCGTAGTTAGGACCCCGTCCGTTAACTTCACCTGGACATCCAGGAAGTAAGCAGTTAGAGCTGAGTAAGAATGGGTGAATTTGATAGCTGGATGTGCCGGATGGCTAAAATCGCTAATGAATATATTTAGGTCGTCCTCCGAATATGCCAAGCTATAAAGATATCGTCTAGAAAACGCTTGCAGAACGTCGGCTTTTTCTCGCGTTGGAACAGAAATGCCTCTTCCAGATCACCCATAAAAATGTTTGCAAAATTTCGTGCCTTCTTAGTGCCCATAGCCGTGCCTCTGACTTGCAAGTAATGTTTACCATCAAATTCGAAGTTATTTTTCAGAATACGGTTAAGGAACGTGAATAGAACAGAAGGATCGTATGAGTTGTCCGAATATTTTAAAAACTGCAGCAATGCCATCTTCGTGGGGGATGTTGGTATAGAGGGAAGAAACGTCTAGCGTGACCAGCAAACTTGAAGGAGGAGGTTGACATTGACTTAATACTTCCAGGAAGTGATTTGTATCTTTCGTGTAGGATGGATTTTTTTTTTTTTTTTTTGGGGGGGGGGGGGGTATATCTTTGAGAAGATAATCTACAAAGCTGGAAATATTTTCGGTAGCTGTACCGTGACTCGAAACTATGGGGCGGCCTGGGTTCCCAGGTTAATGAATCTTGGGGAGCATGTAAAATCTGCCTGGCACGGAATCTCTAGCGAGTAAGTATTCGTACAGGGTGGAGTCTATCATTTTGCTGGTTTTCAGATCTTTCAGGTTACGGATAATATTCGCAGTGATCTCTACCGTAGGGTCAGCTTCAAGGACTTTGTAAAATTGATGTGCAAGATAACTGCCGAATACCCTCGTTAATACAATCCGTTTTGTTCATTACTACAATTGCACGACCTTTATCTGTTTTTTTTTAATAACCAGATCATCACGTTTTTGAAGGTCGTAAAGTCTACTGTGTTCAGCTGGCGATAAATTTGACTTTGATTTACGATTGGATGAATGGCTGTACGCGTTAATAATATCATTTTGGACTGCGCGTACATACATATCCAGGGCTTTATCAAGGTTTTGCCGTCTGATGTCAAACTGGACGGCTGTTTGAAAGGGTTGTAGCCTGACTTGGACTTGTCATGGAAGTATTACTTGAGGCGTAAGCGGCGGGCGAAGTTATCTAAATCTATGTGAAGTTGATATTCATTAACTTATTGTTGCTGGGACAATATGAGAGGCCATGGCTGAGTAAATACATTTCGGAATCAGTGGGACTATGGGTTGACAAGTTAACGACATTATGAGACTTAGGGCATTCGAGATTGCCGGGATCAGTGGAGGCGGCGTCTTGATTTTGATTAATAATAGTGTGCTGGGCCTGTGATGACGTACTAGTAATTTGAACAATACTTATCGGGTGACCATCCTGAAATGTTGCTTTAAGCCCAGTATGTGCAACCTGGCTTACTTCGTCCCCGGCGAGCTTTTTACGTTTACTGCAGTGCACGGCTTCTTCCCTGTTCTTAGCAAAGCGTGCTGAATCTGAGTTATTGTTGTCACCAAGAGCGGTTTTATCGCGAATAATAATTTTAGCTTCGTGAGAAAATTGGCAGATAGCGTCATCACAATGGGATAATAACACATCGGTTGACGCGGTAGAGGTATTGTTGAGAATCTCGTTCCACTGATCTTGGTGCTCATTTTTGAGGAGGAACGTGGGTTTAAGGTTGATAGCAAGTTCTTTGGGAATTTTGTGTTGCTTGTAGAGTTGTAGACTTTGACATAACTTGTCATCAAGTCGGAATGACACGTTTTGTATGTATATATGTATGAATATATACTCATATACAAAACGTGTCATTCTGACTTTATAAAAAAACGGGAACGACGGAAAACACTAGGTAAACGGCATTTGTGTGGCAACTAAATTTGACACTTTGCAAAAATATTTATTTGATTTTCATTAAAAGAAATTGAATTAGTTTAATTGAACTCTAAAATTTCCGAAGTCAACCTAAGGTTTCTTTTATTTATTTATTTTTTGCAGAATTCGAGAGCCCAGTAGCAAACTTCGTCAGATCCACCAAGAAACCCGCTCGATATTGCAAATGGAACCGCCAAAAAAAAGTCCCGAAACTGAGGCTTCAAACTTTCGGGTTTTCAACGGTGCACCAAGTCAGTCGCAAAGATACACGGAGAGGAAGACATGCTCCTGCAAAAGAAGGCTGAGGCTGGCGATCGTGTTTCCATGGAAAGCCGCAACGCGAGTGTGAAAAAAGGTCCATTGCATTGGTGACTCATTTCTATCCAACTGCTTATTATTATTACTATTTATTATTATTTATAAATACAGCCAGCTGCTTGTTAGCAGCCAAAGCAGGGGTGGGAACATACATTGTAAAGCTTACAGCAACTAAAACGAGCACTTCAGTACAAAAAAAAAAACACACCAATAACCACCACCAAGAAGAAGATACACTCAAAACAAGAATCTTTTGTGGAAAGTAATTACAGCTGATCACCAACGACAGCTAAAAATGCATCCACGGATGTTGCATGTACTGCGTCTTCAGGAAGACAGTTCCAGTCAGTTGTGGTTCGTGAAAAGAAACTGTATTTAAAGGAGTCTGTCCTAGGAATTTCTGTTCTGAACTGCAAACGGTGTGATCGAGTTCGACAATGTGAAGCCCTTCCAACGTAATGGTCAATATTAATCTTGTATTTCCCTTGGACAAGCTCATAAAAAAAATTTAATCTATTAATCTTTCGTCTTCTAACCAATGAGTCGAGTCCAGCTAATTCGTACATACAAGTAATGGATGAGCTAGGGCTATATTGATTGCAAATGAATCGTAAGGCTCTCTTTTGGATGGCTTCGAGTTTATCAATATTAGTGGTAAGGGAAGAAAAGAAGCGTATACGAAGAGGGGAGTCAAGTCCTGTAGATCACATAAACAAAATACAGAAACAGACACTGAAGATTTTTGTTTAAGTTTAATTTGTACAAGCTTTCGCGTGGAGGTCCACGCTTCCTCAGGTACATGAGGAAGCGTGGACCTCCACGCGAAAGCTTGTACAAATTAAACCTAAACAAAAATCTTCAGTGTCGGTTTCTGTATTTTGTTAATATCAGTGGTAGTAAAAGGGTCCCATACGGGAGAAGCATACTCTAATATCGGTCGTACACAAGTTTTGTAAGCGGCTAGCTTTGTATCAGGGGTAGCGTGCTTTAAATTTCGTTTCAAGAACCACAACCTATGAGATTCCTTTCGATAATTTTTTTTCGATATGGGAATTCCAGGTCAAATCATTCGTGATGTTAATCCCTAAATAGGTGTAGCTATTAACAAAATTGACAGCCCTGCCGTCGATTTCATACGTGTACCGTAAAGGATCACTCTGTCTTGACACAGTCATAACCGCACATTTTTGTACATTGAGGTCCATACTTCTCTTATTGGTTCATACTTGTAGATAGACAGCCAAGGCTCATTCAGAAGGCTCATTCATTGCTGAATATTACAAAACACGAATAAAACAGCCTACATCAACATGCCGCCGCCTCCTGCTGTTCACGCTCCTCATAACCACAGTTGCTAATGAGAAATAATAAAAAAACTGTCCAGGGTACGGTGTACACATCTCAGAACACACTCTATCCACCCACACGAGTAAAGTTGCCTTCGCCTGGTTGCATGCGTGCGTTAGGTGAAGCATACCCCTGTGAACAAGCTTAGGATCGTTTTTCCTACAGTGCGTGCTTTGCAGTTCAACATAAAAATTGATTTCAATGGCTCTCAAGGAGAATGGCAAAGAAAATCCACAAATGATGCTATGGAGTGAGGCGCGTTCATTCGTTAGAAGGAATTTTGTCACAGATATTGCGCTCCAACGTGCCCACAAAAAATAAATAAATAAATAAACATTCAATGTGTATTAAACAGAGCGCAAAAAACTCATCGTGATGCCATGCATCGAAGGCCACAGCCACAGGCGTTGGAAATAAAAAAAGCTGAGCAGGAAGAAGCTCGTGATCGAAAAAACATCGATACTCGATGCTGTGCAGAGAAGCTGGTTCGAGAGAAAAACAATTTGGATAATTCCTTGAGTCTGATTCAAAAAAAATTTGGAGGTTCCTCTCTCCTACGCACAACACCATCAGTAAGTTGTTGATAAATGATTGTATTGTCACTGATAAAGTCGAAATGTGCAACCATATGAATGAGTATTTTTGCTCCGTATTCACACGTGATGACGGTGGTCGGCCAACTTTTCCGGCACCTGACCTTTGTTACGTTCCTGACATTGTTTTATCACGAGAAGGGATTTTCAACTCCTTGCTTAGCATAAATGGCAAAAAGGCGTGTGGACTAGATGGCATCCCAAATCAATTTCTCTTGCGCTACGCAGAGTGGTGTAGTTTCTATCTTGACATCATTTTTAGGAAGTCAATTGAGACAGCGAAGGTTCCGAGACAGTGGAAGCAAGCAAAAATTGTGCCTGTCCCAAAGTCTGGAGATATGCTCAAAGCATCTAATTATCGTCCGGTGTCACTGTTAACTACGTGTGGTAAAATTTTAGAACACTGTATCCATAAACACCTGGTGACATCTCTTGAAGAAAACAATTTTTTCACACCAGCACAACATGGTTTCCGCCAAGGTGTTTCTACTACAACCCAGTTATTAGAAACAGTTCACAATCTTGCGGCAACAATTAATTCACGGGGGCAGTCTGATATAATTTTCTTGGATTTGACCACCTTTCTTCTTTTTGGCGAGAACCCCTAACATTCCACGTGGCTATTTTTATACAGCCGTCGTTCACCATCATGAAAGAGAGTAAAGAAATTCTACTTATAAGAGTGATTAACATGTTAAGGGAAAGAAGTTTTTTTTTTTTGCAATAAGGTGTCTTGTAAGTATTCACCATCATCATCTGCAACAAGCGTATCAGCTGATGTGTCCCATGCCAGGCTTTGGTAGCTATCATCGTTTGAATCACTTGTGTTTAATTCCGTCGATCCAGCCCTGTTTGAGTTCGCGTTCGAATCTCAGCCTTATCGCTAGATTGTTCTGAGCTTCCTTCCTCGATGTTATCTGTCTTTTCCTTGAATTGTTTAGCCGCCGGCGACTTATCATCACTCTCTGATTCTGTTTCGCTTGAAAGTTGGGGCATGTGCTCGTAATTTTCAATGAAGGCGGTCGTCGCTGCTATTGATGGCTTTTGCTTTGTTCCTTTTTGTTTTTTTCTACGTACTCTTTTCTTTTTTAGTTTCGGTGTCCCCTGGCTGATTGCATATTCAACCGGGACAGTCTCGCTTTCTTCACTGGTTATACCTCTAATAGGCTCAACGTCGCGCTCTACCCTTGTAGTTGGGGCATTGCTTGCATATGCTTCACCGCCTGCGGTACCCAAAGGTGCCCCCTCAAAAGTAAACTGCACCTTCTGTAAATCAAGCGGTTGTTCGGTGATAGGCGGTGAACTTCGAGGTTCCTTCACTGGCAGTTGCCCCTCTTGTATATCAAGTAGGATAACAAGTGTTTTTTCTCTTTTTCCTGTTCATCGTTGTTGACGGGTTTGCCGACACCTCGTCATTATCTCGTGGTCTAAGTAGGGGCCATGAATTTTCGTCTAGATGTAGTTCGTCACTAACGGGGGGGATATGTTTATTAAGAAAAAAAGAAAGGAAAGGTTAGCCAGGCAAAGAGCCGGCTTGCTATTCCGAAAAAGAAAGGGGGAAGGGGCAAACGAAAAAGAAAAGGAAGGAAAAAGAAAAAGGGGGATCGAAACAGAGGAAAGAAAGAAAAACAAAAAGCAACAAAGAAAGGAAAGGGAAAGAAAACAAGAAACAAAAAGAAAGGAAAGGAAAAGAAAAGAGAAACGAAAGGAAAGAAAGGAGAAACACAAAGAAAGAAAAGAGAAACACAAAGAAAGAAAAGAGAAACACAAAGAAAGAGAAGAGAAACACAAAGAAAGAAAAGAGGAACAGAAAGAAAGAAAAGAGAAACAGAAAGAAAGAAAAGGGAAACAGAAAGAAAGAAAAGAGAAACAAAAAGAAAGAAGAGAATAAACACTAGCACAATGTTACAGGCAGTTCACGAGTCCTGAGACTCGGAGAAAACCGAGGAGAGCGGCAGTGACAGCCCACTGGTTGGGGTGCAAGACGGGGCCAAGAAGAGCGGCCAACGAAAAGTCGTTACAACCAATCTGGAGCAGACGGCAACGGAGGGTGTCCCTATGTTGAAGGTGCTGCTGGCAATACAGGAGTTGGTGTGGGATGTCCGCTTCCACTCCACAGACATTACAGTTTGGTGAATTTAGCCGACCCATCTTGAAGAGAAGTGAGGGTGTACGGGCAACATTGAGACGTAGGCGGTGGAGAAGGGATTCTTCTTTACGGCTGCGGTGGCAAGTGATGACGAACTCCATCAATGGGTCGATAGACCGTAGGAATGAGTTGTAAGTCGTTGTTTCGGCACGGAACTGCTGAGCACATGTGGCACACCGACGGCGTATGTATAGACGGCATGTTGAGGCTGTAAGCGGCAGAGGTGCCAGGGCCGAAGTGTCATCAGACCCAGCGCGTCTCGCTACTGCGTCTGCTCGGGTATTTCCATACACGCCTACGTGGCCAGGGACCCATTGAAACGTGATGTTGTAACCAGTGGCGAAGAGTTCATTGAATTTTTGAAGCGTCATGGTATGCAAATCGCTTATTATGCTGGGGCGAGATGACGACAACATATCTAGTGATGCCTTGCTGTCTGTAAGAATGACCCACGTTCCGTGCCCGGATTCTGTAATATGCTCCAGTGCTGCCAGGATACCAAACAGTTCGGCTTCTGTCGAGGACACTGTATAGGGGAGTTTGAAACCGTGGCCCAGGTCTTCATC
Organism: Ornithodoros turicata; assembly: GCF_037126465.1. Lineage (NCBI taxonomy): Eukaryota > Metazoa > Arthropoda > Arachnida > Ixodida > Argasidae > Ornithodoros > Ornithodoros turicata. Next base: position 162,706,990 of record NC_088201.1, read on the forward strand.
CGGAATGTAGAAAGCCGCGCTCGAACTACCTTCGGTTACCGAGCCATCTGTGTATATATGGCGACTTAGTCGATGTGTTGAGGCGAGGTGCTCCAGTGTGAGCTGGTGGGCCACGACTGTGGGGACGTCTTTCTTGCGTTGGAGTCCAGGGATGTTAGAGTGAATACAGGGTCTTTCAAGAGTCCACATCGCCGGTGCATAGGATGGTGTAGACGCGGGAGATGGAATGCTCCCTTTCAGGCGGGCAATGGCACTGCCGAAAGCAGACGCCGGGCAGTCCTCATCAATGCGACAAAGAGAGTGGAGCGGGTGCCGTGTAATGTAGCGTGTATAAGCGCGGAGGGTATCACCATCCCGCAGTATGTGAACCGGCTGCTCTCGCGCCTCTGCCAAGACAGAATACGTCTCCGTTGTCCTGGGGACTCCCAAACAGACACGGAGACTACGGGCCTGGATGTTGAGCAGTTCCTGTTCTTGGGTTCGACTTAGACCATGCAGGATGGGTAAGCTGTACCGCAATGTCCCCAACACCAGGGCCTGATGGACACGATAGAGGTCAGAACATGACGGGCCCCAGGATGCACCAGCAATACGCCTGAGTACATTTACCAAACCGTTTGCCTTGGTAGCAAGCAGCTTCACATGCTGGGACCACGTCAGGCCACGGTCAATTGTAATCCCCAGGTATCGGCAGGTCGTGACAAAGGTCAGGGGTGAGCCATCAATGAAAAGCGGGTACTTATGAAATGATCTTCGTGAGAATGCCATGGCTACTGTCTTGCTAGGCGAGACAACCAAGCCGCGGTGCAAAAGGTATCTTGAAATGATGTCTAATGAACCTTGTAGTCGGCGTTGGATCGTATCACGCCGAACGGCGGAAGTCCAGATACATACGTCGTCAGCATATATTGTAATGTGAGTGTGATTATGAAGCTGCGCAGGAAGAGAAGCCATAATGATATTGAATAATAACGGGTTTTTCATTTGTCTGTTCATTACTTGCGCCATTGATTGGCACATCTTTGTGTTGTTCATTGTTGTCGATTTCATTTACGTTTTTGGTTCCGGTTTCAGGTGGTACCGCGACTTCATCCTCGAGATCTGTAGTGTCTGGAATGACGTCGAGTGCGGGCACCAGTACCTTCGTGTAGCCCAAGGGCGCTGCAAAGGTCTTCTGCCGACACTCGGCTACCGGGTGATCGCCTCGACATTGCGGGCAGGGGTCAGTGCACGACGCGTGACCGAATATTCCACAACGTGTACATTTTGGTGTGTTACAATTACTATTTAGATGACCCTGCCGTCCACACTTCCGGCACACCCGAGTGACTCCCTGGTACTCGCACTGGACGACAAAGCTGCGGTTCCCGATGTTGACCTTTAGGTAATTTGGGACGCTTTTTTCCATTTCCATGTAAACTTGACAGATGCCAATCCCCATTGCTTGTGCTTTTTATACATGGCCTTTTCTACTTTTACAACTTTTCTATACTGTGCCAACGCACTTTCCAAGAAGCTACTCTGTTCATCTACAGGGTAGTAAAACTGTAAAAGCTGTTCGGTATCCTAAATAGTTCAGGCTATATTCTGTCCCTCTAACCACTATGGTAGGATCTTTTGCCGAGTCCTGGACGATCTTTTCACTGTTTGTTTTAATTTCATAGCGGCCGAAGCCCTAGTGAGACACTCTTTCATAGTCCTCATACCTTCTCTTGGTTACAAATGCCTCCGCGATGTCATCAGTATGACTCCTCGTGGTAGGGCAATAGTAAAAACCAGCGGCCTGACCGCCCTCATCTGGTTCATTTTAGTCTACTAGAGCGAAAAACGACTAGGAAAATAAATACCAAAAACTACTTACCGATTTACGTTGTTTAGTGGTGTTAATCCAGCGTCGTCAATCCGTTAGTAGCACTGTCTTCGCACCACAACACGAAAACCAAGTCTTTTCTCGGAAAAACGCAGGTGGGCGGCTGTCGCGCCTAGCATGAACAGCGCCAACAAATATCAGAAGGACGATAAACACTCAAATCGCTGCACCCGGAAACTTGAAAGAACGGGCAACCAACAGATAAGCTACGCTTGAGATTTAGGCGGCTCTTTGCTTATTGCAGGTTACCCTACAACAATCCGAGGCAGCAGAGGTGGCATGATGGCAGTGCTTCCAGCAACGTACTCGGAGAGGAAGCCCACTGCGAAGCCAGTAAAGTATTAGGTGAAGAAAATTAGCTGCACCTTGAACATATGTTTATAAGTCCCAAACGTCGCCACACCAGCATTGGATAGCTGTTTCGGCCTTATTGGGCCTTCATCAGCAATGTGTAGGAGGGCGACGTTTGAGCGAGTGGCGTCGGAAGGTCACATGGAACGTGATGTTCTCCCGTCAGGGTGAGAAACTCACCTCTGAAAGCCTAGTGCGAAGCCAGTAAAGTATTAAGTGAAGAAAATTAGCAGAGGCTCTTTGGCTGCACGTTGAACATATGTTTAGAAGTCCCAAACGTCGCCACACCAGCATTGGACAGCTGTTTCGGCCTTATTGGGCCTACATCAGCAATGCGTAGGTGTACGACGTTTGAGCGAGTGGCGTCGGAAGGTCACGTGGAACGTGATGTTCTCCCGTCAGGGTGAGAAACTCACCTCTGAAAGCCCAGTGCGAAGCCGCCATTTCAGGTGTTTATCAGGCTTTCGAGCAATGGTACTCATATGCCTACACTCATCATTAATGGGGGGGGGGGGGAGTGACGTTGGGCCACAGGTCTTTGTTTTCATTCCTGTAAATAGAAGCTCGAGGAAGGAACTTTAGTGACCGTAGTACCCTCCACAAAAACATATGTCATTCATACACGCAGTTACGCAATGGGCAAAGCCACATTTTTTTATGCATACTTCATTCATTCTCTCATTCATTCATGGCTATTGGTTTCGTTACCGCCCCTGAAAAAAATAGAATGAAGTAAAAAAAAACTCGTTAGCTGTCTGGCTGTGTGCTTTACGCATCGACAGTCGCCCCTCATTCATTGGCTTGCGAAGCGTTAGGCCTCCTCAGCGGCCACTCTTTCACGCCAGAAATATTATAATGGAATAAAAGAAGCGCACATTTACTGGCTTATGGGACTTACTCCGCGACAGGGGCCACTGTTTCATACTGCTACAGGGGCTTCAAAACCGTTGCCTGGTACGCATTCAGGGTGGCGTTTCAGCCACCTTGCTCATGTGCTGGCTTGCGTGCTTTACGCCGCGGTAGGGGTCACTCTTTCATGCATACATCCCGCACCATTCATACTGGAGTGATTTACGACGTTTGGTTCACCAGTTTTCCTGTTGTTTGACCTGATTTTATGTCGTTTCCCTTTTACAAGAATTCCTTGTTGCTACTCACTGCGTAATTTCAGCAGTGAGTGATGATTATGGTGTAATGAGTAATTTCATGAGGGGAGATTGATGACGTGTGACGGTGATGAAGTAAAAGTAAGAAGAGGTGATAGGATTAAAAATATAGGAGTTTAATGAAATTAAAGATGCAACGATGCTTTGTGGTTGCTTTATGAGCAGACTGATGGCGTGATGATGGTAGGTGAAGGCATGACGGATGGCGGTGGATGATTATGTCTGCAAAATAAAGGATGAGGAGCCGTTGCCGTAAGGACGCCAAAATAACCAAAAAAAGAAACGGCCGGCGTAACGGAAATAAAGAAAAGAAAAAGAGAGGGAAATGAAGAAAACACGCTGCCCAAAAGGTGCCAAAATAACCATAAAGAAAACGGCGGGCGTAGCGTGTGGCGGACCCTGTGAGTTGCCAAGAGGACTAAAACTAATGTGGCAGGGTACGTAAACATTCGTAAAAGGAGGTGATATGTTGGTAGTTAAAATGTTGAATAATAAAAGTTGAGTTAAAACTTCATCATTACGCAGCTCCAATAGAAGTGCTGGGTTCAGCCATTTTCCCATGAATTCTGAACTCGGCGTTTTCTTCTTTTCTCGTTTCAGCACCCATTTGAGTGAGCTGCTGACCTTGGCAAGAAAGCCGGCTGTATCTGGTGGGCTGCCTCCGTGCGCAATGCTACATCTCATCAACCATGTTTGGTAGGATATTTCCACCAAAAGTAATATGATTTGCCTCTTTTTACAGGCGTTGCCTGGTACGTCATCGAGGTAACGTATCATTTCATAGTTCAAGTTTCCGATGCTTAGTGTGTTTTTAACTTTTTCTTTTATAGGTCTCATGAAAGAGCACGTTGAGAAGAAGTGCTGGAGAGACTCCTTTCCTCCACAGAGGTTATATCTGTTTACGGTATGTTTTACGTTACGATGATAGTTTTATCGTGGCAAGATACCGTGGGCGAATCGCCATCCAAACGTTTTCCTATTTCCGTTCAGGAATTCGGCGTTTATGTTAAGCCAGTTAGGACTCCTTTTCTAACATGGAAGTCGTTTTTAGCTTCGAGAATCTTTATTATTTCCCTTGACGTCAGATTTATAACGTCTTCTTCGGGTTTACTTTTCTTCAGCTGCTTGTATACCTTTATCACATCACAGTAAAATTGCCTTGCATGCGCTTCTCGTGGCTTCGTGTTATCTACTTTTCCTTCTGTTGTGATAAATCCGGCGCCAAAGAAATAACTTGAAAAATCTCTTATCATAGGACTGTCGCATTCAATAGCCTTGAGAACCCATTTAACATGTTTTGTTTGCGTTAGAAGTTCGAGTTCACCAATGTTGTAACCTCCGTTCTCTTTACTTTGTTTCATCCAATCCCTGGCTACTGGTTCGACACCGCTTCCCCAAATGTATGGGAAGATCAGTTTATCAATTCTTTTGATATCGTCTTTATCTGGTTTCAACACATCAGCAACGTACTGCAGCTTTGATAAAAGATGTACTCGAGCCATCTGTATTTTTGCAAACAGTGAACATTTTATTTTATTTAGTTGGTCAATCGCTGTTTTTATCTTGTTTATTTTCGTGCTCCAGTTTTGTTTGGAAGGGCCTTCGCTATTGAAAGTTATTCCCCGCACTTTTACCTTCTTTTTTTACAGGCAACCCGTATATGCTATTTTTGTTGACACGTCTCGAACCGAACAGAAGAATTTCACTCGTCTTTGCTTATTCGTGCACCTCTGTTGATATGTTTCGCAGGCGTGCAAGATTTTTGCGACATGCTCAACGTTGTCAACAATTACCGTGACGTCATCGGCAAATGCCAGTACTGGTGTTATCTTACCTACTGAAGGTAAGTGTATCCCAGGTGTTAATCTTTTTATAAGTTGTATAAAAGGTTCCACAGGGATGATGAATAATGTTGCTGATAAAGGGCAACCCTGCCTCACTCCTCGTTTTATTCCAAACGGTTTCGTATTAAACCGTTAACTGTTACTACGCCTTCACAGCCTTCATACATGGTGCGTACCTTTTCGACTAGGTGATCATCGAAGTTCGCTTTTTTAAGCATTGAAACAAGTAAGAGTGATCAACCCTGTCGAACGCCTTCTCGCTATCGATCGTGACTAGTGCACCCGGGTTGTTTGACTTGTTTACCCAGTGCATGATATCTGTTAATGTTATTAGGTTTAACTGCGCAGAGCGGAATTGTATATTGGCACCCTGCGTGTCGTTAACTACGTCTACGAAGGAGTCCTGTATCCTATTTGCTAAGGCTTTTGTTATTATTTTATAATCTGTGTTTAGTAGGGACACTGGTCTCCAAGCTCTGATATCTGTTTTCTTTTGAGTGCGTAATGCGGCTTCTTTTGAAAGCGTCCGGTATGTTTTTGTCGAACGCTTCATTTATCATTTTTGTGAAAGGTTTCGAGATTAAGTTCCAAAATCGTTTATAGAAGATCGGGGTTAACCCGTCTTCACCGGGTGTCTTTTTTTCGTTTAACTGCGTTAGTGCATTTTTTAATTCCTCTTCAGAAAAACGACCCCCATGCGTTCTCCTTGCCTTCCCCGCAAAGGAAATATGTTCGTCGATTAATAGTGTACTTTCCTTTCCGTAAAGTGATGCACAGAACTGTTCCACATAATCTTCTATCCCCTCCTGGGTTTTATATTCGTCTCCGACACGGTGGTCAGTAAGGCCAAGTATTTCTTCCATACATTCACCTAGGCTTTTATTCACTAGCCATTTACTTGGCTAGTTCTCGAATTCCCATTTTTCTGCTTTCAGCCGTAGTCTTACGGTGTCCCATATCTTTAGATCAGGCCTGTATGTTTTAATTTTAATCGTTGTATTGCTTCCTCAAATCCCGGACCAGTGTTCTGTGACATCCTTAATAAAGCTATTGCGTCAGCTACCCTTCTAATTTCCAGCCTTCTCTCCCTCGCTAACGCCTTACCCCATTTTTTACAGATTTTTGCCACCTCTTTTTTTAAGTCGTCCCAGCTTCGTGGGGACAACTCCTCCGTTAGTCTTTCCGACAAGAGATTCTTAATTTCATCAATTACTCTTTCCTCACGTAACAACATGGGGTCCAGCTTCCATGTGCCTTTCCCGAGTATCTGTCTGCCATTTTTTAAGCAGCACGAGACTATGGCATGGCCCGATAGCGGTGTAAATTGCACTTTCATAGATTTAAGGTTTTCAAGAACGTTATCGCTAACGTATATTTTATCTAGTCGTGCCTGATGGTTTGTACTTCTCCAGGTCATTTTGGGTCCGCCTGGGTGAGTCTTAAGCAAGCCGTCAATGAGATTACATCTGTTTTTAAATTCCACTAGCCTTCTTGTCCCGTAAGTGATCTGTCTTTCTCTGGCTGGGTTTCTATCTGCGATTTCGTTCTCCACGCAGTTAAAATCGCCTAATACTATTCACTTCCGTGTATCATTAACGTGATCATCTAGGTTTTCAAAAAAATCTGTTTGTTCATGTCTTCTCACTGGGACATTCACAATCTTAATACCCGTTTTAAGTTTTACTGATAGGATTCTTCCACTATAGTCTCGTTCCATTCCTATCATCAGTTGCTTAGTACTTCCAAACAGTAATATGGCTGTCCCGCCTTGTTTGCCATTCGAGAAACCCCATGCACTCTTAACGTCAAAAGTCTTGTCAAATTTTTTATATATTCTGCGCTATTTGCATACGTTTCCTGAAGCGCCAAGATGTCAAATTTATTTTCTTTCGCTATTTCTATCACCTCGTTCTGTTTTTCTTTTTGGCGAAAACCCCTAACATTCCACGTGGCTATTTTTATACAGCCGTCGTTCACCATCATGAAAGAGAGTAAAAAAATTCTACTTATAAGAGTGATTATTATTTTTTTTTCAATAAGGGGTCTTGTAAGTCTTCACCATCATCATCTGCAACAAGCGTATCAGCTGATGCGTCCCATGCCAGGCTTTGGTAGCTATCATCGTTTGAATCACTTGTGTTTAATTCCGTCGATCCAGCCCTGTTTGAGTTCGCGTTTGAATCTCAGCCTTATCGCTAGATTGTTCTGAGCTTCCTTCCTCGATGTTATCTGTCTTTTCCTTGAATTGTTTAGCCGCCGGCGACTTATCATCACTCTCTGATTCTGTTTCGCTTGAAAGTTGGGGCATGTGCTCGTAATTTTCAATGAAGGCGGTCGTCGTTTTGTTTTTTTCTACGTACTCTTTTCCTTTTTAGTTTCGGTGTCCCCTGGCTGATTGCATATTCAACCAGGACAGTTTCGCTTTCTTCACTGGTTATACCTCTAATAGGCTCAACGTCGCGCTCTACCCTTGTAGTTGGGGCTTGCATATGCTTCACCGCCTGCGGTATCCAAAGGTGCCCCCTCAAAAGTAAACTGCACCTTCTGTAAATCAAGCGGTTGTTCGGTGATAGGCGGTGAACTTCGAGGTTCCTTCACTGGCAGTTGCCCCTCTTGTATATCAAGTGGGATAACAAGTGTTTTTTCTCTTTTTCCTGTTCATCGTTGTTGACGGGTTTGCCGACACCTCGTCATTATCTCGTGGTCTAAGTAGGGGCCATGAATTTTCGTCTAGATGTAGTTCGTCACTAACGGGTTTTTCATTTGTCTGTTCATTACTTGCGCTATTGATTGGCACATCTTTTTGTTGTTCATTGTTGTCGATTTCATTTACGTTTTTGGTTCCGGTTTCAGGTGATACCGCGACTTCATCCTCGAGATCTGTAGTGTCTGGAATGACGTCGAGTGCGGGCACCAGTACCTTCGTGTAGCCCAAGGGCGCTGCAAAGGTATTCTGCCGACACTCGGCTACCGGGTGATCGCCTCGACATCGCGGGCAGGGGTCAGTGCACGACGCGTGACCGAATATTCCACAACGTGTACATTTTGGTGTGTTACAATTACTATTTAGATGACCCTGCCGTCCGCACTTCCGGCACACCCGAGTGACTCCCTGGTACTCGCACTGGACGACAAAGCTGCGGTTCGCGACGTTGACCTTTAGGTAATTTGGGACACTTTTTTTCCATTTCCATGTAAACTTGAAAGATGCCACTCCCCCATTGCTTGTGCTTTTTATACCTGGCCTCTTCTACTTTTACAACATTTCCATACTGGGCCAACGCATTTTCCAAGAAGCTACTGTGTTCATCTACACGGTAGTAAAACACCGATATTCTAGTGGTTCGGTATCCCAAATAGTTCAGTCTATATTATGTCCCTCTAACCACTATGGTAGGATCTTTTGCCAAGTCCTGGGCGATCTTTTCACTCTTTGTTTTAATTTCATAGCGGCCGAAGCCCTAGTGAGGCACTCTTTCATAGTCCTCATACCTTCTCTTGGTTACAAGTGCCTCCGCGAGGTCATCAAGTACGACTCCACGTGGTAGGGCAATAGTAAAAACCAGCGGCCTGACCGCCCTAATCTGGTTCATTTTAGTTTACTAGAGCGAAAAACGACTAGGAAAATAAATACGGAAAACTACTTACCGATTTACGTTGTTTAGTGGTGTTAATCCAGCGTCGTCATTCCGCTAGCAGCTCTCTCTCCGCACCCCACAACACGAAAACAGAGTCTTTTCTCGGAAAAACGCAGGTGGGCGGCTGTCGCGCCTAGCATGAACAGCGCCAACAATTATCAAAAGGACGATAAGCACTCACATCTCTCCACTCGGAAAGTTGAACGAACAGGAACCCAACAGATAAGCTACGCTTGAGATTTACGCGGCTCTTTGCTTATTGCAGATTACCCTACAACAATCCGAGGCAGCAGAGGTGGCATGGTGGCAGTGCTTCCAGCAACGTACTCGGAGAGGAAGCCCAGTGCGAAGCCAGTAAAGTATTAAGTGAAGAAAATTAGCAGAGACTCTTTGGCTGCACGTTGAACATATGTTTATAAGTCCCGGCGGAAGCTCCGCCTTTTCTCCCGAAGAAGGCGGAGCTTCCGCCGTAACGTAGACATCCTCCCTAACTTTTATGATTTTTAAGTTTTAATAAACCCCTTTTTTGTTACTTCCCCTACTTTCGTCTTCTGTCTCCCATTTATTTCAACTATATATGTATATATATATATATATATATATAGTTGAGTAGAGTTGTATACTATATGCATATATAGTATAAGTGAAGAAAAAACCTCCCCACTCTCCAAGGCCAAAATAAGGTTGTTGTTGTTGTTGTTCCCTTCAGCATCCATTTATTCATTCGTTCATTTGTTTATTTTCGGGACTTCCTTTCGTGTTGAGCCACTGCGCAGTAAGATGGACGTGAAAGTTTTGGATGACGTAATATTTTTGCGCACGAGCGGAGATTTTTGAAACTTAAAGGCACGTGTTTTCGCCACCTATAGAGGCATCTACTGGCGGTGTATAAGAATCGTGACGAACTTTGCATTAAAGTCTTTAGCCTTTGTGTTTGATGTGGCTGTCTTTTTGCACCCATTATTTAACTAGAATATCTGACATGAAAAAGCCAAAAACAGACTGTACGAGTTCCGGTTGCAGCGTACAGACACCGTGGAAAAACCCAAGTACACGAGACACTCACACAAGTGATTATCCGGAGTTCAACGCTTCGAAGCCAACGTGTGACCATGAACCTATTCGTTGTCGTGGCTCTTACTATTTGCTTGGTTTCAGGTGAGCCACGATGTCTTGTTTTTAGGGCTTTGCGTATAATCGGATTTTTCGAATTCCGAACCAAATGCGTAATTCTGTACTCCAACTCCGAATCAAAGCAATGTATCTTCCAAACCGAATGGATTCGAATAATTCGGAAGCTCAACTCATAAGCACAAAAGCCGTCATAATATGGGCATGGAACAAAGTGAGTGCTGCATCGCATGATGATCCGTACGCATCTCTTGTGTATGTATCCGCATATCCGCTCCTATGCTGTATACATAACAGATTCGATTATATAACTATTCACTTCGTATACGCTTCGTATTTTATGATTATTATTCTCGCTCGTCTAGTTTTTTCACTGTGTGTGTGTGTCTCTCTCTCTCTGTCTGGGGAATGCTATCGAGCAATATCAGAGGTTAAATAACCTCGAAATCAGGGGCGTACCTAAGGACATTCCAAGTCCAACTAATGTTGCGAAAACAATTGCTGAAGCAGTAAAAGTGAATCCTGAAGACCATGATATCAAAGTATGTCATCGTGTCCCAACAAAACAGCCTACTCAGCACAATATAATTGTCCGCATGATTTCTCGTGCTAAAAGGGATTAACTTTTCCAAATGTCAAGGAAAGTGAAACTGACTTGTTCATCTTTGGGACTGCCTGGTGGTGATGTGAAGATATTTATTAATGAGCACTTCTCGCCTGCTGACAAGCAAGTATTAGGCGGTGCGGTAGCACATAAGAAAGAGGTGAACTGGAAACACCTTTGGATCCGCAAAGGGAAAATCTACGCGAGAAAATCTGACTATTCTCCAGTTCTGCATATTAAAACAACAGAAAACATCGCTCTTATGAGTTAGGGTGTTCGTGACGATGTGAAGCCTCGGAATTTGTTCTCCATCTTCCTTGCAAGACCTTGACGAGAATTATTTACCGTCTGCTTTTTCTTATTTTCATTTAAATGACCGGAGTTTAAATTATGATGATCTATCCATATTACTTATGGCACTATCAGGATAACAATCTTCGGTTTATCCGAAACATGGTTAAAAAAGGATACTGAGCAGTACTTTTCGTTTAGTGGTTACCACCTGGAATGCTCGAATCGTGTGTTAGGGCTCCACGGCAGTAGTATAGGGGGGACCGCTATAAGGACATCCTTTTTCTAATCCAGTTCTAGCAATTTCTAATCCAACACAAGCCAGTTCTAATCCCTCTGGTTAGTGGCCCCACTTTGATTGACAGGCCCCTTTTTGGCTCGCCCATTCATGCTGATTGGTTTGAGATGACCCCACTTCGATTTACAGGCCCCTTGTTTGGCTCCACCCCTTCACGCTGATTGGTTCAAAATGACCCCACTTTGATTGACAGGCCCCCTTTTGGCTCCGCCCACTTCACGCAGATTGGCCCCTCCAAACCTACTGATTGCTGATTGATCCATCCACTTCGCGCTGATTGGCTCCTTCTAGGACAGCTGATCGGCCAACCCAGTGACCCCGCTACAGCTCTATCTTAGACAAACAAAAGGAATACATTGCAACGTTTATTGAGTACATCAAGGCTGTCTTGGAGAGATTGATTCCTTTGATGCTGGGCATGGTTCCTCGGAAGTGACGAATCATGTAGGTGTCTCTGGGACAGCGGCTAAGAAAAGTTTCATCCTCCGTGAGTTGACACATTCCACGCGCACTGGACGCTTACGTCCAGTGGTTGAAGGCACGTGCGTAGCGATCCAGTAGCGTTCTTGTCCAGCTTAATGTTGGACCGCATAGGTACCACATACCAATCTGTGATAGTGAAGATATCACCAGGGCATTCAAGCGGGTAGGTGTGCTTATCCTTCTCGAGCTTCATGCGTCTTCAGTTGCAGGTGTCCAGCGCCAGCGTGCATGAGACGAGCGAGAAGAGAACGAGCTACCATATCCTTCCACTGGTCCAACTGACGCTACTCCTTCTCATCCTCTGCATTATCTGAGGAGAGAAAGAATGCCCAGTTAAATCACGCTATCTCCGTCGTACACTCAAGCTTACCATATTCGCAGCTTCCGTATGGGTAGGAGTCGATGTCATTGTAGAGGTATCGTTTGTCGTCGTACGCCATCAGACTTCTTTTCACATTTCTGATGGTGTACATGCACTGTTTCTTTCCCACTATTGACACCTGTTCGTGGGATACGCTAGTGTGCTTGAACAGGGTATCGTGGTACGTATCATGGAGGAGGTGTTTGCGCACAATGTTCTTTTTGACCCCTTTAGCTCTTGCAATTTGTTTTCCCCCAGCTAGTTTGATGGAGTACATTTTGGCTTTCAAGCATATTACTTCCTCTATGGGTATGCTACCGGTTTCACTTTTGAATGCACCAAGCTTACCACGATTCCTCTCGCTGTACAGTGGATGACCCCGATCGAAGGAAGACAAGTCTAAATGGTCGTCGGCGATCACACGTAACTGATCTTCGTAATCCTTGCAGAATAGGCCGAGGATCAGAGAATCCGTGTCAAAGTAGCAGGTAATCACCGGACAAGTGAGCTTGCTCAGCAGAGTTTCGTAGTAGAACGAGTGCATCGTTAATTTACTCAGTTCTAAAATCGTGAAGCCAATCTGCAAGGGGAAATCACATCGCACTTTTCTTTTGCGCATTTCGTACATGACACAATCGGGGGACAAAATTTCCATTCGCACGCATTCTGCCCGACTCCCGAGGCGACTCGCCGTCTCCTCATCGAAGGCTACTCGAATATCCCTCATGTTAAATTTATTTAAAAGCGTTCTTCCAAAGACCGCATTATTTGAGATTTTGTAGAAATTTTTTTCAAACGTCGTGCCTGAGGCAACGCGCCTGGCAACATTGTCCTCAATGTAGGGACGCCGGAATGGTGCCTGACGAAATTTTAGAATTCGGTGAATTTTTGTCACCCTCATGCCCAATCTACAGTAGAGTGCGAGCAGTGCGTAATGAACGACGTACTCGACCTTGTCCTTGCACGTCAGCAACAGCTTTTTGCTGTTAGTTGGCTGATACATTAATTCTTCGAGAAGACCTCGCTGGAATGGCAAGAGCCATTCCTCCGGGACCACAGCCTTCTCGGGAGCCAGGGGGAAGTACCGCGTTAGAGCGTGGATAGATTTTGGATACTCCAAGTCACACACATACACGTACCCCACCTCCGAATCCGTGGGGTGACGCATAAAATCCACAGAGCTAAAATCCTCGACCCACTCAAAATCGCCGACGGGGAGGTGCTTTACCATACTGAATCCGTAAAGATTGTTGCAATCTATGTATGATATGTACACCTCCTCTTTTTCGGGATCATAGCCACTACATAGAGGGTTGTTAGCCCGCAAATGACGCCTGCTCGCCTGACAGAGCCCGCCCCTAACACCCGACTCGATGGTTCTGTACATGTCCTCGTCGATGATTAACTCCAATTTTGCCTGCGTGTAATTTAGAGCACATTGCCACGAATAGGATGCCAGAGAAACACAATGAAGCAATTCTAATCCACGCGCGTCGTAGCACAGTCGTCGAAAGTGCTGCATTACATCAGCATGTAATAGGGCATCCGTTTTCAGGTACAGTGCATTATAATCCCTCAGATTCGAGCATCCAAAATGTTCAAATACTTGCAGCGCATACTGGTAGTCTTCCTCGCTTATATCCTCCCCAGTGAGATCATTTCGGAAGGCAGATTTTGCCGGCAGAGCCAATTCGCCGTACACCGCAAAAGAATTAACGTGGCTGTATGGGAATACACCTTTACGAAGCAGGATTTCGTAGTCGTTTCCAAATACCTGCTTCAGGCACTGGAACGCCTCTGCGCCCCCCATGGATTTGACGGTTTCCACGAGCTCTCCCAGCGACGAATTTAGGTACTGCATGGTATCTCTGAATAGGAAGGTGCCAATTTCGAACGATCGAATTTTTTCCATGGAACTGGCAACGATGAAGGGAGCTCGCTTCCACCCGAGAAGGTGAAATTCCCGCAGCAGTCCGGCCAAATCGTAGGCCAGATTGTGCACCATGATCGGTAATTTTTCTCTCGTCGTGCACGCCACGTTACAGGGGCTGCACAGCGTCGCAATGTAATTTGTGTCCCCGGTAGTACATCGCTTTGAATGGTCGTGATGACGGACACGGGGTAGATCTCGCGTGAACTCCCGTTTACAGTACGCGCAATGGGTGGCAGCTCTGTGCTCGGCCCGTTGCTCATCATTCAGCACCATTGTGGCGGGGCAGGCATTCAGGGCAACCATCTCGTCCCGCATTTCCATCAAAGCCTTCACGTACTGCCTCGCGGAATCTTCACCGTGGTGCGTCCTGACGCGCATCACCTTCGAGTCGTGGGTGCGCACGAGCACGGCACAGAAGCTAGAGGTGACGTGACGCTGCATGCCAACACCACTGGCCGCGAGTACGCTCTCCGTGTCCAACGCGACGACGTAGTTGTACTGCTGCTTGTACTGTATTTTATTAAATTCTACAAAATTTTTGCCAGGTTCGCAAAATTCCAATAAGATTTCGTTCACGTCCGCGCACAGGCGACGATGTTTCGCCATGCTCTTTTCCTCGTTAAAAGAGCGCGTGCAACGTTCGCATACGAAACACCTATTGTCTCTCATCAGTAATCGTTCGAGGGACTTGATTCCAAAAAAATGTTCATCTATAGCCAATAAGTGAATTTTCTTTTCACACTCGAGTTTTGGGGGTCGCGACACGTGCACTCCCTGATCGACGTACTCGTACACGTAAACGGATATCTTGTTTTTGTCTTCGAATTCGTCCAGATCAGAAAATGAAACGGGGAAGTGGCTTGGCCACCAGTAATCTACTGCATAATTTTCACATTTTTTCCACGAATTCCTTTCCTGTGGGTGCAGGAGAGCGAGCGTATTGTATTTAAAACATTCGCCCTCCTTGCGTGCTGGTAAATGGATATTCGTTAACACGTTCCTGCGTTTAGCCAGATTCGTGGGAAGTACCCCATTGCACCCGAATTTTTTAGTTTTCACAGCAGAAATACACATTTGAACTTTTTGGACGTCAGTGAATACAAACCCACTACCCTCGCGCTGGTAATTTTCAATGCGCCCGGTGGACTCCTGAATCACATCCATCAAAGTATTTGCGATAGCTCCGTCGCTGTGGACTTCGCGAGCAAGCTCCATAAAATGAGCTATGTGCTCGGTTACATCCCCTCGATTTTCTTTCATCATTAGAACGTCAGAACAAATGCAAAACCTAAAGGGTATTCTTTGCGCTCGCAAAATAGCAATTATATCGTGGAGGTGGTTCATTAAATATTGTCGCAAGTCCTCTACTCCCTGATCGTGAACAGATGCCAATAGCACAAACGCTTTGACGATACCTCGAAATGCGCTATCAGTTTGAAAGAAAGGCAGGAAGGAAATGTCCACATGGGGATGCGATCGCTCGACGTGAGCATGCAATGTGGCAGGTGAAATGTCTGGAGAAGATGGTGAATTCTCTTCCAATGGCTCATCATCCCCGATATCATGAGGATCAAAAAAGCAGAACACGCATCTAGGCACTGAAAAAAAGAAGAAACACTAAGAAAACGTGCACCACAAAGCGTGGATGAAAAATACTCACTCTTGAAGCGAGCTCCGCACACTCCCGAAGTGACGCGAAGACTGCTGCCTCTTTACACATCCTCCCCATTTATATAGCGGCGACCTCGCTGCATGCCCCAACATGCACGGGTGCGGCGAGTCGTCATAGCCTAAAAATAACCTGCTCTGCATGTTCAAGGTCGCAGCTTGCCCTTGGCTTCACGTAATGCTCCGTCCGCCTACACCATTGCCGTACCTGAGCGCAAAGTTCGCTCTCATCACATGTCATTCCGATATGCAAGTTGCTTTCATGAGCAGGCACACAACCATCCCTTTTTGTTCACAGTGGCTGTGGAATTTCAATAATATTACTTAAAAGAAACAAATTGCAGTGAAATGCAGGTTCATCTCAGACAGGAATTTCTACCCTCAGCGTTAAACCCTCAGATACCAGCATTTCTGCTCAAATAGCAAAATAGCTATGACCTCAAAAATTAAACACATGCTAACAAACTACCATCAACTGCTATCAGATACTTATTGCATAATGCTAAATACTCAATTGCATTGCCCCTAAGTGAAGAAAGCGCAGGACAAGGGTACACAAATTCACTTAAGCGATGAGGGAAAAGGCTTAAAACCTCAGGAATAAGCGCAGAGTCACCACACATCGCTACGCAGCTAACACAAGATAACAACAAGATACTAGCGGCGGGTAAGATTGTAACACTGTTAAACAAGCCCCAACATGCCATGATGACGTCACAAACCAGGAAAAAAGCACACACAGCGGCTCAGGAATGCACAAGGAGAGGTGCTTTATTGGAATCTCTACTCCTGGCTCAGACACCAACATTTCTGCTCAAATACCCATAACTGCAAGATTAAGCACTGCTTACTTTATCAAGATATCGAACACCCAACAAAATCAAACAAACAACCCACCTTCCACTGACTGAACACTATTCAGCTTTTACGCAGGAGGCTTTCTTCTACATAAAAGTGGAGAAAATAAGAAAAGAGCAGCGAAAAATTACACGCACTTTTGCTCGCATAGCTATAAGAGAGAAAAAAAAAAATAATAACGACGCACACGCTAATAAACTGTGACAAAGACACCCATTTCTGCTATCAGATAATTATTGCATAATGCCACATACAGTCGCATTGTCCCTGCGTAAAGAAACCACAGGACAAGGGTACACAAATTCACTTAAACGATGAGGGAAAAGGCTTAAGACCTCAGGAATAATGGCAGAGTCACCACACATCGCTACGCAGTTAACAAAAGATAACAACAAGATACTAGCGGCGGGTAAAATTGTAACACTGCTAAACAAGCCCCAACATGCCATGATGACGTCACAAACCAGGAAAAAAGCACACGCGCGCGCACACAGCAGCTCAGGAATGCACAAGGAGAGGTGCTTTATTGGAATCTCTACTCCAGGCTCAGACTGCTCAAATACCCATAACTGCAAGATTAAGCACTGCTTACTTCATCGAGCACCCAACAAAATCTAACAAACAAACAAACAAAAACAAACAAACCCACTTTCCATGATAGAACACTATTCAGCTTTACCAAGTGATTTTCTTCTGCGGAGCCAAAAGGGGGCCTGTCAATTAAAGTGGGGTCATTTTGAACCAATCAGCGTGAAGGGGTGGAGCCAAACAAGGGGCCTGTAAATCGAAGTGGGGTCATCTCAAACCAATCAGCATGAATGGGCGAGCCAAAAAGGGGCCTGTCAATCAAAGTGGGGCCACTAACCAGAGGGATTAGAACTGGCTTGTGTTGGATTAGAAATTGCTAGAACTGGATTAGAAAAAGGATGTCCTTATAGCGGTCCCCCCTATACTACTCACGGCGGCGTTGCGCTACTTATTGATGATTCCTTGACTTATCATTTGAGAGATGACATAAACCTAGGCTGAGATTTATGTGAAACTTTATTCATCGAAGTTCCCTCTGAACGCTTCAGGAAAGAGTCATTGCTTTTCAGAGATAAGAACGTCATAATAGGTGTGATATATCGGTCTCCCCAGAGCAACATGAGTCACTTCCTGGAAAAATTAGATGCTACTCTTGATGGGCTTTTGGGGAACCACTATAATATCTTAATTATGAGTGACATAAATAGCAATTTACTAGATAAAGATCAGTCAACTCAATACCTAAATATATTGCTCGCCAATAGCACTGACCAGTGGATTCAATGCCCTACTCGTAGCCAAGTTCGACATGCTGGTACCCTCATAGATCACATCCTGTGTAATATTCATTCGGACGCCTTCACTGCCGGAGTGTTGCCCTGCGATATGTTCGACCATGACATCATTTTCGCGATAGAGAAAAAACGTTGTGAGACAAATAGTTCTCATGCTCTTGTACGTTTTTGTGACTTCTCATTAGCTAGGTCATATGTCGAGAGCGTCAACTGGTCTTTCGTGGATGCAGACACATCTGCTACACGTAAATTTCGTACATTTCATAAAGTACTTACTCAGTATATCGAGGCATCGTCAAAGCTGAAAAGATGTTCAAAAAGACAGACCAAAAGGAAACCGTGGCTAACCACCGGGCTTTTACAATGTGTAATGCGTAGGTGAAATTTGTGTAACAAACATCGTCCGAATCCTGAAAATACACGGTCGAGAGAGAAATATGTTAAATACCGTATAAGAAATAAATACCGCATACCTAAGAGAAACTACTTCTACCAAAAATTTAATGAAGCTTTTGGAGACTCACGCAAGTCTTGGAACTTAGTCAGCTGCGCTCTTGGGAAAAGCAGGCAGTCAAACGCCATTTCAAGCCTTGTTGATGATTCAGGGAATATTCATCACAATCAAGTAGCTATATGCAATCTATTAAATAATTACTTCTTAAATGTCGCTGCGTTCGTACGTTCAGATAACGCTAATTCTGAACAAGGTCACATCTTGCCTTCCCGTAAGCCCCACAGATGTTTCTTCCACCTTTGTTGTCCAGAAGAAGTCCAGTCGGTCATTTACAATATGAAAAACATGGCGGCTTCAGGATATGATCACACATGTGTGGAGTTTCTTTAAAATGTAGCTACACTGATTTCAACACATTATTTCATGAAGGACCGTACCCTGATGAGTTAAAGGTCTCGAAAATCTGCCCAATTTTCGAGATCGGTAGTCGTTTATCTCCCGGGAACTACAGACCCATCGCGATTCTACCCACTATCAGCAATATATTAGAACGACTAATACTATCCAGATCAGATGATTTTTTCCAGAGGCATTCCTAGATATCAGACAAACAGTTTGGTTTCCGCCGGAACAGGTCAACTGAAATAGCAGCCCTCTCAGTCTGTGAGTTGATTAAGTCTAATATTGAGTCTAAGCTCCTAACTATGGGCGTGTTCGTTAACCTTCGGAAAGCATTTGACACGATTGCCCATCCATCACTTTGTTCCATCCATCACACAACTTATATCCAGCTAACTGTCTAATCGAAAGCGATTTGTTAAACTTGGCGATGCCTCTTCATCTGTTGGCAACATTTCGGCGGGTGTTCCCCAGGGTTCGACTCTTGGGCCGTTTCTCTTTTTGGCGTGCATAAATCACCTGGTATCTTATCTGAACGAGCCAACAATTCTATACGCGGCCGATACTTCCATATTTCTACAGTTTCGATATAAACGATTTTTCGATATAAACGATATAACTATATAAACGATATAAACGACTTTTAATAAGTTAGAGATTAAGACGTCCAAGTCTTCATATGTCATCTTCAGGTCCCCCCAATTATTCACGTGTAGTTGTAATAGTGACTTGGTACTTAGTCCTCATACTATTGCCAAACACTCCTCCACGAAATTCCTGGGCATAACACTTGACGAGCACTTGTTATGGCACGACCATGTGTCACACGTGTGCAACAAAGTTTATTCGGGTACTTATGCAATAAACAAGTTGAGGTTCCTCGTGCCGTTACGGGTTCTAAGAAGCGTTTACATGTCTCTTGTTCAAAGCCATATTTCCTATGGCATCGCATGCTATGCCCTAACATACGATCCTACAATTAAGCCTGTCCATGTTGCCCAGAAAAAGGCATTACGAGCGGTGTTAGCTACGCCAAACAATGAAAGTATTACTTTTGCATTTAAATTATTCAATATTCCTGAGGTAAAAGTTTTACTTCAGCGCAGGTTATGCACCATCGTTTACAAACTGAGAAACAACTTATGTTCTTTACCATTTATTACTTTGAAGAGTCTTGAATGTACCATCCCGCTAAGAAACTACGGACCGTTTTCCCTAGGTTTACCTAAGATAAGGACCAACTGCGGCTACTTTTCTTTTCAATATTACGTTGTCAAGTTATGGAATCAATTGCCACTTCATATACAAAGCAGCACATCAATACATGTCCTCAAGATACAACTTCATAATAACTTTATGCTTCAAGCTACAAATTAGCTGTTATGTCGGATTGATATTAACTAAATATTCTCTTGTAACGGAATAGATCACGTTGTACTTACAAATTTTCATATGTTCTCTCGTTTGCGTCTTGTATATATATTCGTTTTATTTATTTTTTTGCGCACGAGTTTTTGGGTTGCAACTTGTAGATCAAGAGCTCATTGATATGTAATCCTCAGTTACTGTTTACCGTATATTTCAGCTACCAATTTGAGTACGGATCAGTTACACGCGAATAACGTCTGATCCCTCAAGGTCATTCCTTATGTAAATGATGATGTTCCGTTGTTGATGAAAAGCCGGAATTCCGTATGTGATGCCAATAAAAGAGCTTCTGTCTCTCTCTCTCTCTCTCTCTCTCTATTCTCCTAAGCTCTGTTAAAATCACATTAAAGAAGTAATTATAATATAAAGCACATTATCCCGTCAATAAACAATATTACGCTCGGTTTAGAAAAAAGAGCACTTTTAATCTGAACTTTGCATCCGTCCGTTGGTGGCAACCATGTGTTGTGGTGAAGTTGACTCTCCCACCTGCTGCCACTGTGGTGCACTCGAGGATCTGCAGCACATTCTTCTTCATTGCCCCCACTACCAACCTTCCCGAACCGCACTCTCCGAGTCTCTTCGTCAGCTGGACTCTCGCCCCCTTCTCCCGATCGAAATTGCTTGGTCCCTGGCCCAATCCAGCCCAGCAACGATCTGCGCTCAAAGCTCTTTTGACATTTCTGGACACCATCGGACTTCGATCGTTATTGTGAAGGGGCTCGTTATTTTATTCCCCACATCCCCACCAGCAATGGGGTAGAGTATCGCCTCATGCGATGAACCTTTCCATCTCAGAATAAAGTTGTTGTTGTTCCCAGTACTGCCTAATACCCTCCCGAAAAACTTGCAATATCTCCCAAAACATGGTTCAAAAAGGCCAGATAAGGCTAATACCCCTCCCCCACCCTCCAAGATCTAAATCCTGCACAAATCCCTGATTGTATCATTGCGCGTCCCTGCAAGGAGCGGTTCACATGCTACAAGGCATACGTCGGTCATTATTAATGTCAGTTCGCGTGGCGCAGTGGTTAGCGTGCTGGCTGTGTCACGTCGAGCCTGGGACGTACCCCGGTTCGAATCTCGGTGCCTGCTGTGCTGTCTGGGCTTTTCCCTGGGTTTTCCTCAGACGCTTTCAGACATATGTCGTCACCAGTTCCCTTAGAAGATTAGAACATTCCCCAAGGGCGATAGTCGTGACATTTCCGAGCGCGAGCCCTTTCACCATCACCGGTCTGTATCAAGATGCACAAAATAATGATTTGCCTTCAGGGATGCAGATCTCTCCGTATCTCTAAACAATTTCCCTTCTGCTCTGCACTTCTGATTGCATCTAGATTCTTCTTTAGCTCCCAAAACGAAAACGCTGAACTCGACATGAAAAGTGTAGCTGAAATACTTTCATGGTCGTTTTGATTATATTACCTATCTACCTTTTCGTTTGTCAAGCCGATTTGAGGACCAGCTATTAGTATCCATGCCATTTCATTATTGTCATCACTGTCATTCATGCCATTTGATTATTATAAAGTGTTTTGGCTTGCGCGAGACACATGCAAGGGCCCTGTGTTTTCTGGTGAAACCGGTATCCCCCCGCCCCGATTTTATCCCCCGATTTGCATCATCGTCACTTCCGGTAAAACCCTTAAATGAACTTGGAATAGTTCCAATTCAGACATCAATAAGGGCACTGATGTTGTTGTTTTTTTTTTCCTACCCGGAAGTCTACTTTTTCAACAGATATCACCCGGTGTTACCCTGTTTTACCGGGTTCTGAGATAGAACCTGATTTCTTAGCGCCGATTTTCAAAAAAGATAAAAGCTGAAAACACAGGACCATAAAAGTCCAGCTGCAGTACGGACAAAACAAGAACACATACATTGCTGATTAAAGATGACCAATTAGTTTTGAAGTGCCGTTCTCAGTGCAAAAAGTTCTTATATTCCAGAATATTACGCACAGCACGTCAGCCTGAACTATCGCATGAACAAGCAAGGTGGCACATCCTTGAGAAGCAGGAGCCGTACGAGGAGGGGACTTGAACATGGAGTCATCGGTCGATGCATCATTCATGTGCACATTGATATAACTAGCGCTATAATCATAAATAAATATTGCTGTCATTCTACTATGTGCTTTCATTTTTAATGTGTTCGCATTGGGAGAGTCAAAGTAGTCCAAATAGTATGTGTGGTGTCTCTGCGTACTAGATGCTGAAGCCTCACCCTGACACAGGTGTAAGTGGACATGTAAAGGGAATAAAAGGGGACATGTAAAGGAGATATACAGGGTTCGCCAAGATAAACTTCGGGGTTTGTAACGGAGATAAAACAAATAAGAACAGTGTCGGAAAGCTAAAGTAGGTGTTAGAGGATGTATTATGCCACAAAATTTTATGTCGATACTGCCATTTGGTCCGTTCCTCTGCGGATAAATCGTGAAAATTAGAAAACCGCCGCTGCCTAGTCGGCTATACCTGTGTTTCAGCTCCTTTCCGTCAGATGGCGAAACGGTCGAACGCGGCGTTGCAGACGACATCGAAATTTGAACAAGTGGAACTGAATGCAGAATCGTACTCTGCAACGCCGCGTCCGGCCGTTTCGTCATCTGACGGAAAGAAGCTGAAACACAGGTATAGCCGTTTAGGCAGCAGCGATTTTTTAATTTTCACGATTTATCCACAGAGAAACGGAGAAAGCGGCATTGTCGACATAAAATTTTGGGGCGTAATACGTCTTCTAACATCTACTTTGGCTTTCCGACACTCTTCTAATTTGTTTTATCTTCGTTACAAAACCCCGAAGTTTATCTTGGCGAAGCCTGTATATGTAAAGGGGGATGCAAAGGGGATATCAGAGGTTAAATGTAAATTGAAGTAGTTCAGTAGAAGTTCAAAGTAATTAAGAGTAAGAACAATTAAAAGTATTATTGCTAATTAAGGGCATTTAAAGCAACAAAAGTTGAGTTTCAAGGTAGCGAATTTCAGATATATGTAATTAAGAGAAAGATTAAGTGAAATTAAAGATTAGCGAAGGTAAACGCGAGTTACAGGAGGTTAATTAAGTGTAATAAGGGTAACTAACGTCAATTAAAGAAAAGTGACAGTAATTAAAGCAAGTAAATGAAATTAAGGGTAAGTCAAACTAATTGAGGCTAATTAAATGATAATTAAATTGTCTTTAGTCAGAAGTGACGTATAGACTGGAGGTGGACGACCAGAAGTCAGGGGAGACCGGATATCGAGAACCTGTCCAGGCGGACAGGAAGTGGATACCGTAAGTCAAGTATAGACGGGAAGTGGACACCTGGAAGTCGGGTTTAGACCGGAAGTGGGTACCTGGAGCCAACTATGGACCGGAAAAGGCGCATCATGTTAACGCATTTCTCTCGCATTTACCGCAAGATCACCACTAAATTTTTATTTCTACTACTCAAAGCTATGGGGCTTGGGAGGAAAGCTTGTAGCAGACTCCTCTAAGCACTAGCTACCTCGCGGTCACCCTTTCGCGGTCGATCTTTCGTGGTGGAGGGAGGCGAAAGGGAGCCGGTCCTTCATTTTTGGAGAAGGGCCCCTTGATAACGCGGTCTGCCCCCGGTTGGGCCGTGTCTTTGAACGCGCGGCCGATAACAAGGTCTTCGGGGCAGTACCGCTTGCGGTGCTGTTCCGGGAAGATCTTTTCTTGATCACCCGGGAAAGAAGAAGCGATCTATCAAAAAATACAGACTGATCTCGGTACAGCAAGCATGTGGTCAGCCTGCTGCACACTGCCTTTTGTTTCTCGCCAGTATCGAGTATATGGTGTACGATCCCTTTACGTAGGTGAGACTTTTTTGGGCAGAATGCCTATCCAGGACTCGGGGGTGGGGAGGAAGTTGGGTGTTATTCTTAGATCTGTAATTCGTGGTGGAATCGGGTGCAACTGATATATTCGTGTGCTATCTGGCAAGCGACTCGCAGTTAAAGTGCATATATTAGTCTAATATGCGTACCTTGCGATATATAGTAACATCTCTACTTGTTCTTACATCAACAACAAATTTATTTCACGATAATGAATGGGGAATTTCATCACCAGGAGCGACACTCTACCCCATTGCTGGTGATGACGTGAGGCATGAAATAATGTTATTTGCATAGTTTACTATTGCAGTGAAATAGTATCTACATTATACATTCGTGCAAACTGCCACCAAATACTGCACCGGCCTCGGTGGCTCAGACGGTAGCGTGTTCGCCTTCTGATGCCGAGATCGCGGGTTTGAACCCGGCGGAGGATGAAAGCAACTTGGTGACAGGGTACAAGTTGCTTAGACACGCCGTCTTCCTGAGGGACGTTAAATACGGGGTCCGTGTGAGCGTTCATCGCACGTTAAAGGGACTGAAAAGTGAAAAATAACTCCCATATATTTGCCCATTATCGTGCACAACATCATTATTTGATGACACACTGAAAGCATTACTTCTCAGTTCGGCATATTTTTTACGTATAAATATTTGGAAGAGTGCAGGAACATGGACGGTGCTGCCGACGAACGGCGAAAAAGAGCAACTTGGGTTTTGGGTCCAGGGCTCCCAGAGGTTGGTCAACCCTTACCACGTGAGAGTTAACTTTGTAGAGAACAAAGTTGACGCACACTATCTTACAGCTAAACGCCATTTAAAAACTGACGCTCACTTCCATAGTTTCTACATTAATAAAGCGTTAATGAAGCATTCAGCTACTCCGCCGCTCCCGCCGCTACGGGCTACGATCCGCAACGCCATCTGCTAGGCGTTTATTGATGTTTTATTGTCTACGTCGTGGGTGGTCATGCCGGTGGCGCGAATCAGAAAATGGAAGTGAATGATATGTCTGTGGCTGCTGTGCCATGTATTCGAGAGACCGACTGGCCTAGTTTTGGTGTTCGGGGATGCAAAAATCATATTCGTTCATCTGCGACGACGGGCGTTTCCTACCACAAGATTCCAAAGGAGAGTTCTCGAAAACGAGTGTGGTTCCAAGCACTCTGCTGTTAGATACAGCAGTCGTGTCGTGTGTGCTGAGCTCATTTTGCTGCCGACGACTACAAAGATGACGTAGAAGGCGAATTGCGAAGACGTCCGAAGCAATCTGCCATTCAGTAACCACTGATTTTGCTTCATCTAGGTGACGAGTTCAACACAACCTCTTAGGTATGTGCAGATGTCACGCATGTATACATTATAATATAGCAATTCCATTTAACTTATGTTATCCTACTTGTCCCGTACTCAGCATTGTCAACATCAACAAATTTGATTTTAGGGGCCTCTCAGTGTTGAAGTGGCGCCAGACTGCTGCGTGTGTGTGATCCAGGCACTCAAGTTGACATGACAGAAATAGCTGAAAGCAGGTATGCAAAGTGCACAGATAGAATCACTAGATCTGTTACGTGTTGCAGACTTCGTGACATTTTTGGCGTCTTTGGGCAGGTGCAGAACATTAGTATGACACCAACAGCAGGAGAAGAAGCCGATGAGAACTACTAGCTTCTTTGAAGGGTAGATGACTACTTCCTGTTGAGGTACAGTTATGACTAGGGAACGTTAATTAATTTTCTCGAGATGCATCCTCTGCACTTGAATGCCCACTGAAACAGCGAAAGTTCATTGTATTTGAAGCCCCCGTACTGGAATTGGTCAAAGCGCGTCGCACCTGCAGTGAGCCACACAAGACTACATCATATTGGTCCTAAATTTGCAGAGTTCCCCTATCTCGCACACAACGGTCATTTCTCTTTATTGCTCTCTCAATCCTACCTTCTCCTAGATTAAGGTGGTCCTGCGTTGCATGTGCATGCTTATGCTTTTTCTACTTATGCTTTCAGTTTCTTGTTCTGTTGAATAAATCTTCAATTGAGAGTTTGAAGCCATCACGCTGTCTACTGTGTTTGCCCCTCGTCTATATTGATGTGCTATAACGGTATAGCACATCAACATGCCGCCAACTTATCAACAACAAGCAAACAACCTTGCCTAGTCCTACTTTTGGATGGAAACTAAACGATGTGGTAGCATCCACATACATAAAATTTTAGTCGACGGAGATTTTCTGTTTTTGTACAGCCTTCATTGTCCATTTCTTTTGTCTTGCTTAGCACGCGTGAAGAAAAGTTCTAATCTTCATGAAGATGACAGGTCATTGTTGGATCTATCTGCAGCATCATTGTTCCTGTAATTTTCTCATCAACAAGAGCATACAAAAGTGCACACATGGTGAAATACAACTTGCTTGTTAAATTCAAAAGGGAAAGACAAAACTATTTATACTTCTCTTGTTTATTTTGTTGCAGGTTTTACAACTCTATCAAGTACATCAAAACATCAGAGGGCAAGAAGTCCGACTCTGTTTCCTAAATGCCTTGGCAATAAAAAAGAAAGATATAGTTTGATGTGTGACAAAATGTTGCTTCTGCTCTTATATTATATTTCAATTAAATGTTACGATGCATTTGTCGTGTACACTGAAGCCAGTTGTAGTTTGCAGGGCAGTTAAGATGTATTTTACAAAAGTACATCTCAATTACAGTAACAGAGAACTCATGCGATAGCTTATTTCACCATTTTTGACTATTATGCACACCAATGCTGCATGGTTGAGTTTGTACCCAGATCCGAAGGGTTGATAATACTTGACGTTAGCCCTCAAGTCCTTCTTTACAAATGTTAGTTGGTGACGTGATAATGAATCAGTTACAAGTACTCCTTTTAGTAAAACAGAGTTAATCAAGTGTTAAATCCCAATCTTGATTCAAAAATTAATTGGCATTTGGAACCATGGTTAATTAGAAGTATATTAAAAGGCTATGAACACAGTTCAGCTGACTGACACTGATGAAAATTATCTTATTTACTGCTCATATATGCAAGACATTAGTATAACCTACAAATACAGATTACTTAACCCTCAGGATCACTTAGCCCCCAGGTTACTTAACCCTCCAGGAACGAACTAATAATTATGCTGTGACAGCAAAGAAAAAGCAACGAGAGAAACTAACAGTAAGCAAAAAATGAAAATTTGCTGACATCAACATTTTTACAAGTCTGCGCACTGATGGGAAAGCATCCCATATAGCACGCACGACGTAGATCGAGATCCAGTGGAGTACTTTCTATTGTATTTTCTCGGAGCACTTCATATCCTTCTTGTGAATGGCCGACATGTGATATAACGGAAGTACCTGCAGAAATAAGGGTTTTCCGTCCAGTTTGCCGTTCAAGTAGCGCGTAAAGACCACACGGCGCTGGTATGTAGCAATGCTCTTCAGTTTCTCGATGTATGTAAAATACACTTGCAGTACTTCCGTGCCAAGGCACAGTATTTCGAAATATTTGTTAGTTGTGATGCAGTTGTCTGTCCGCTTTCCACGCGCATTCTCAACCTCTTGGCAGAAAAAACCGTGGTATCCGTCGGTTTGCATTTCACACATGAACACCTGCACGACGAAAAAAACAGCCCTTGTTTCGGCTTACACAAGTGCTTCTCCCTGATACATGGAAATTTCACAAAGCAGTCGATGTCCACGGCACGATGAGCTACTGGTGAAGACGAATGTGACTCCGGTTAACCTCTGGACGAGGAATCTTCTACTGCAAAGCACACACCATTGGCACACACTTTCCAGCACGCTAACGCACGAACAGAAGTTCTGTGAGCGACAGTTCTCGAATGCGGAATTCCAGCGCACTCATGTTCAAGAGGCTCGACATTCTCGGCGTAAAAAGTGGTCACAAATGCCCACTGCCGGATTAGCGACCGGAAGCACGTGTATTACATGCGTCCTCGACAGATAGCGCGGTGTGATGCAATTGTTGACAAACTGCTCGGTTTCCTACTAGGTCCCTGGACATGCAATTATGGAAAATACGATTACAGAAAAATTACAGCTATTTCACCGGAGTTCTTTGATATTTGAACTTTTGAAGGTTCAAGCTTTTTGCTCAACATAAAGTTTCGACAGGTTTATATTCACTTTTCGGTCCCTTTAAAGAAACCTCGGGTGGGCAAAAGGAACCCACAGACCGACTGCTGTGGCGTGGCTCATGATTTCAGTTGTCTCGCGACGTAAACCCCCATAAACCCCCGATTATTATTATTATTGTAAATAATACTTGGCAGAGGCAACATGACCTTGAGTCTGAGGGCGATGACGATGCAGGACGGACGAAGGAACACACACTTCGCCCAATAGAGTTAATATAGGAGGGCTCTAGAGAGCAGACATGGCGTGCCGTGAATGAGATTCTCCTATCCCCGAGTGTCACCGCACAGGCGCAGTCATCCGCTGGTCATGGACTGTGTTAGCGGACGAATTGCTGACCCCTAAATACAACCGAGCTGCTCCGTTTGTTACCAACCCTGTGCAGTCACGCGGTATAACAGCAAAACGGGCCGATGGAGGGAACGGAACGTCCAGGGAAGAAAGCGAGGCAAGCCACGTAATTGCGTTGAGTACGTACGACCCTTTCGGGTGCGTGCAGAGCTGAGTAGCGCTATCAGTAGAGAGATTTAGTACATCGTACGCTATCGATATTGCGTACATAAGAGATAGCTTTGGTGGTTCTGCGCAATGCGCGAAGCTCCCTTTCTCTTATGGGCATCAACAATCAACGCAATCCCTTACGTACGTAAAGTCGATAGCGTACGATGAACTAAAACTCTCTAGTATCACAAGGTAAACGTTGTCATATCAAACGTGAATCTTTACTTACATGTTATATATCTTATCTGTGAGATCCTCTGCGACACTGCCAACCCTTTGCTTTTCACCGGCACGGAAGAAGATGTTCACCGCCAATGACGTGTTGAAGTGGCGTTTGTATCCTTTGCGAGCGAAATCAATAAATCGTAACGAATGTAGGCATCTACGTATTTCCGTAGATAACAGGAATACACACAGTTAACCGTCATCCTCATGCTGCTCTGCGAACCAACGACAACTAGAACTGAATAAAACTAAACCACTCGCCAGTCCGTGCTCTGGTCTGTCGAGTTTCGTGATAATAAAATGACGAACGAACGACACCACACAGAAAGACCGCAAGTGATGTAGTGGGAAAATATTCACTGTCAAAATGTCAAAGAAGGAGTCTTCCAAGTCACACGGGGGGCATCCTACGGAAAGATCTCGTGAGTGATATTCGTTGAAGGTCTCAAACAACTGGGCAGGGTCGTGCGTTTCGGATCCGTCTGGAAGAACACACGAGGAGAAGAATGTATTCGACTGTTTTTTGCGGTGTTGTAAAAAACGATATACCTGAATGCCGGAAACAGAGCGGCTGCGTGATCTTTCCATGCGTGCTATGCAGGTTGAGGAGCTTAACAAAAGATTGCGTTTGGCAATCAAGCTGTTAAGGTATTCCTGAGCTTGCATCGTTAATGTTCCGCCTCTCCTGACAACTCGAATTTTATCGCAAAGGCGATTAAATTCCTGGGTCCTGGCTCTAGCCTTACGCTTTCCCCAGACGGTCAAAAGCGCACGGAGTTCGTGTTTGCGTTTCTGCCAGTACCGCAAAGATGACGCGATGGGCTCAGAAAGCAGGAAACGAACTGCGTTGTCAACAGTATGAGCATATGTTAACAATTTGATCGTGCACTCCCAGCCGAGTACAGCTGTTCCGTCCTACTTGGGACTCGCCAGCCCGGCGTAGGGAAGTGACACGTTCTTGGATCGGCTCTGACAGTGCGTCTCGCCGAGCCGTCAATGTTCCACGGTGACGGCGCCACCTGTGGAGGCCGCAGTGTAAGCCAGCAAGTACATATACAAAGGAAAAATACCTAATGTTCTATGGCTGCACGTTGAGCATATGCTAACAATTTGATCGTGCACTCCCAGCCGAGTATAGCTGTTTCGTGCTACTTGGGACTCGCCAGCCCGGCGTAGGGAAGTGACACGTTCTTGGATCGGCTCTGACAGTGCGTCTCGGCGAGCCGTCAATGTTCCACGGTGACGGCGCCACCTGTGGAGGCCGCAGTGTAAGCCAGCAAGTACATATACAAAGGAAAAATACCTAATGTTCTATGGCTGCACGTTGAGCATATGCTAACAATTTGATCGTGCACTCCCAGCCGAGTATAGCTGTTTCGTGCTACTTGGGACTCGACAGCCCGGCGTAGGGAAGTGACACGTTCTTGGATCGGCTCTGACAGTGCGTCTCGGCGAGCCGTCAATGTTCCACGGTGACGACGCCACCTGTGGAGGCCGCAGTGTAAGCCAGCAAGTACATATACAAAGGAAAAATACCTAATGTTCTATGGCTGCACGTTGAGCATATGCTAACAATTTGATCGTGCACTCCCAGCCGAGTATAGCTGTTTCGTGCTACTTGGGACTCGCCAGCCCGGCGTAGGGAAGTGACACGTTCTTGGATCGGCTCTGACAGTGCGTCTCGGCGAGCCGTCAATGTTCCACGGTGACGGCGCCACCTGTGGAGGCCGCAGTGTAAGCCAGCAAGTACATATACAAAGGAAAAATACCTAATGTTCTATGGCTGCACGTTGAGCATATGCTAACAATTTGATCGTGCACTCCCAGTCGAGTATAGCTGTTTCGTGCTACTTGGGACTCGCCAGCCCGGCGTAGGGAAGTGACACGTTCTTGGATCGGCTCTGACAGTGCGTCTCGGCGAGCCGTCAATGTTCCACGGTGACGACGCCACCTGTGGAGGCCGCAGTGTAAGCCAGCAAGTACATATGCAAAGGAAAAATACCTAATGCTCTATGGCTGCACGTTGAGCATATGCTAACAATTTGATCGTGCACTCCCAGCCGAGTATAGCTGTTTCGTGCTACTTGGGACTCGCCAGCCCGGCGTAGGGAAGTGACACGTTCTTGGATCGGCTCTGACAGTGCGTCTCGGCGAGCCGTCAATGTTCCACGGTGACGGCGCCACCTGTGGAGGCCGCAGTGCAAG
The DNA here is from genome assembly GCF_037126465.1 of Ornithodoros turicata. NCBI lineage: Eukaryota > Metazoa > Arthropoda > Arachnida > Ixodida > Argasidae > Ornithodoros > Ornithodoros turicata. The sequence goes on from NC_088201.1 coordinate 162,738,025, forward strand.
CCAGCAAGTAGATACAGGGTGTCGCAGAAAACGTGTCATTGAATTATGATAAAAAACTACACCACCTAGAATCATGCGGTCAACGGCATTTGTTCTTACTAGGTTTTTGCCACCTCCTGATGTGAATGCCATGTAACGTAAGTTTAATTATGTAAATTTTTGCCAACTGAAGTCGGAAATTTGCCACGAAAATTGACAGGGATATTCAGGACGCATTCTAACCGCCCTGCCCCCAACTCCTTCCTGATGTCCCCTCTCCATCTGTCCACATCTGTACGCCGCTCATAGTCACAGTTGCTTCGCGTCGCTAACACGCAATTAAAAAAAAACATAACTGCACCACAAGCACGCTGAAGGCCAACCATTGTACAGAATGTTACATTGATCATCTATGCCTTTTTGTGACAACCATCGTAACTGCATAAGTGTCACAAAAATTAAGTGGCGATTAACGGTAAATGCGACAGAAATGCGTTAAGCGCCTTTTCCGGTTTAAGTCCGACTTCCGGGTGTTCACTGACGGTCTGAACCCGACTTCCGGTTGTCCACTTCCCGTCGATACTTCCGGTCCTAATCAACTTTCGGTTGTCCACTTCAGGTCTAACCTGACTTCCGGTTGTCCACTTCCACTCTATACTTGACTTCCGGTATCCACTTCGGGTCCACCTCTACTTCCGGTTGTCAACTTTCGGTCTAACCTTACTTCCAATTGTCCGTCTAAACCCGACTTCCGGTTGCCACTCCCGGTCTAACTTGACTTCCGGTTGTCCACTTCCCATCTATACTTAACTTCTGGTATCCACTTCCGGTCTAACCTGACTTCTGGTAGTCCACTTCCCATCTATAGTTGACTTTCAGTATCCATTTCCGCTAAAACTCAACTTCCGGTTGTACACTTCCCGTCTATGCTTGACTTCCAGTGTTCAGTGGTGGCCTAAACCGACTTCCAGTTGTGCACTTCTGGTCTAACTTGACTTGCGGTTGTCCACTTCTGGTCCAACTCGACTTCCGGTTCTCCGCTTCCGATCGAACCTGACTTCCTGCTGTCCACCTCCGGTCTATACTTGACTTGCTGTTCGACACTTTCAATTACCATGTGTAACTCCATTTAATGAACCTTTAATTAACCTCAATTACTTTCAATTACCCTGTAATTACCGAAGGTAAACGGAGTTTATCCGAGATAATTTTGAATTTCATTTAATTGCCTTTAAATACATTTGCTTGCTTCAATTACTCTCAATTCCCCTCTAATTGATGTTACTTACCTTTAATGACATTTAATTACGACCGGTAACCTGTAGTTCCCTTCGGTAACCTTCAATCTCATTTAATCTTTTTCTTATTTGCATATATCTTACATTCATTGCCTTTAAACTCAACTTTCTTTAATTGCCTTTAATTACCTCTAATTACCTTAAATTACTCCTACCTCTTTCTCTTAATTACCCTTGACTACCTCAATTTCAAATCATTTACCTCCATTTAGATTTACCTTCTTATATGCCCCTCTACATGTCCACTTATACCTCTGCCTCGTTGAGGCTTCACCATCTCACACACGGATACACACACACACACTTTGGGTTTTCCGAAGACTTTCCAGACGAATGTCGGTACAGTTCCCCCTGAAGTCGGCCCAGGACGCATAATAACCCCCCGTCCCCCACTCCTTCCTGCTGTCCTCTCTCCATCTGTCCACGTCTGTACGCCGCTCATAGCCACACACACACACACTTACATACAGCTTTTTCCAGCTTGACATTCCTAATGCTAACGTATTACAAAAGGCATACGCCTCCCATTTGCAAGAGATCAGGGATAGAACGATGCCATTCATGATAATGGTTTGCCAGCTGCATGCTGTGCGGCGAAGTCCAGTTTTAAGCAAGCCCTTTCACCATCACCACCACCACCAGTTTTAAGAATGGACGATGCTCCTTCGAAACGGTGCGTTTTCCGGAATAGGCAGGGTGCGGCTTCTATTAATGTTCACAAAATGGTTTTAGCCAAATGTCAGTCGGATCTGATAGCTTCCTATCCTCATCGTTGGGCGTCAGCGTCACCTCATGTCATCTTAATGCTGGGTCACAGTCGTGACACCGCCCGCATTTGTGAGGCCAACAACGCACGCACCACCACAAAATGCTTTCAGCATCATATCTTCTCAGTCACAGGAATGTGTTTTACGTATGTAAGTGCAGATCATTGGCGTAGCCACGGGGGGGCTAGGGGGGGCTAGGGGGGCTAGGGGGGGCTAGGGGGGGCTAGGGGGGGGGGGCCTTACCTGCCACGACCCGACCCGACCCACGCAAATCGTGCAAATCGGCGGCGTGCAGTTCATGGCGTCTATCTAAGGGGCGCTCGTGAACGGTTTTCAAACTGAGCTTTTCAAAGTACTTACAATCTCGTGACACCGCCTTATTGGACATGACAGCCTATATATGTAATCGTATTGTGAACGTCCAAATAAATTACTTGCGTTCTTTTTCTCTTTTTTTTCTCAACCACATTTTGCGGTGTGGACACGTATATGTCCGTTGTCGCACCCAGGATCAGTGGGGGGGGGGGGGAGTTTTCGTATCGAGCCCCCCCCCCCTATTTTGGAGGTCTGGCTACGCCACTAGTGCAGATACAGTGCAGTGTCCCTTCTACATTGCAGGTTTGCAAAAAGATGGTCATTTTGAAGGATACTGTTTGCACAGATTAAAGGGGCACTAAAGGGGTTGGTGTTTGTGCGTCTCATGGGCTACAGGAAGGATGTATTGTCCGTACTGAATGCTCGTTATATCGAATACACTCGCAATGCAACGTAGGGACAATAACAAGCGCGCGCTATTTCGCGATGCGCGCTGATTGTTAGGTGTGTGTAATGCGGAGTTTGACGTCAAAATGACGAATGGATACGTCGTAATGACGAAATCTCCCACCTGCCACTTCGAGGTTGCGTTCGCACGTTCCACTCCGTAGCTCCAGAGCCGTATATTAAAAGGGAGTCCAGCCATTAATGGGTCATGCCTATTCCTGAAGCTCCACCCACTTTTTAAGCTTTCCGAACAATGAAGTCTTGTAATATGGGGCGCTATCAATAAACCTATCCTCACTATTTATCCCCGTATCCAACATGGGCAGCGCCATTTTGGGTGGCAAGTGGATTGGATGGGATTGAAATGGATACCTCTCGCAATCTGCAAAGTTAGTCGATTTTTGGTGCAAATTTGATTAACGCCACCTAGGGAGCGTAAGGCACGTCGGGAATTGTCGTCTGCTTCCGTCGTTGTACCGCTGCCGGCAGAACCACCCCCAGGGACACACTCTGTCAGCGGTATAATTTTTGAACACATCTACATGAACAGTTGGAATATAAAAGGCAAGAATGTTTATATCCATGAAATCCAGGAATTAAGTGTAACATTGTACAGCACAATGCCGTTCTTGTTATTATTTCATTATGATCGCCGTGTTCGCTAGGCCTAACACCGACAATAAAACGCATAATTTTCAGTTAGATATTGGTGGATGAGCATAAGTTGAAACTGATTTCCAAGAAACGTATATGAGGATGTACATTTGCAGCGTAACATCAAAGTAGTCTGTGAACATTTTTTGTCACGAAATCCCCGCTTCACTGCTTTTCTTTTCGTCGCCATTTTGGGTGGCGGTAAGTTGTCATGGCGACACCCTTGGGAAAAAGCAAACCAATCACAGGACCGAAACTGTGATTGACAGGCCGACCCTCTTTTTGTGACTCCTGCCAATGACCAGATTCCCTTTTGATATACGGCTCTGGGTAGCTCCTGACACGGCTCCACCTTCAAGCAACTGAAAAATGTGGGTTCGAATCTAACTGACGGCTTCTTTTTTTTTCAACTGCTGTTTACCAAATCTTAGTTGTTGTTTTTTTGCGTCAGAAGATCATCATTATCTTCAATATATGGCTATTCACATGTTTGTGTGGCATTGGTAGAAAAAAAAAGAAAAATACTTCTCAGCTGACCCTGCAGGAATTGAACCCATGAACCAACCATCGAAACCATCACGCCATCGGGAGCACGTGGCAATGTTCCCGCCACAGATTGGCGGGTGCAAGAAAACTTCTCGAAGTTTCACTCGGAGGACGATGCCGAGCAACACAGGTTCCTGGAGGTTCACGGTTTCGGTCGACCAACAGCATAGTTGCTGAAAAAAGTTGCCCCGCATGAACGCTGCCTCATTCTGTGCCTGTTTCCGTGTTGTGTGGCAGTGTCAGCGAAAGCTTCCGCTGCTACAGACGGGCTCCGGCGAGGTGTGTATCCCTACGCATCACACCCTAGTCGGAGCTTCCCTCGCACTTTGCTGATTGGACAAAGAAACGGGGAAATGGGCAGTTCCCGCAACTTGTTTGCTTTGATAATTGGATGCGCTGGGGGTGACGTACCCTTGACGTTTTGCGCCGATTCGGACGAACGAAAGAGGAACCTCGAAATCGGCACCTTCATTCACGTTTTAATTCGAAATGGCGCAATCGTTTTTCATTATTCTTAGGTTGACGGGATCTTTTATATCGCCAAGAGATATTTTTGCACTTTAGTGCCCCTTTAAAGCCCCAGGACAGATTTTCGCTTCAGGAGATAAGGCAGATTTGATTGGCTCCGAAATGGGAGAGGACGATCAGTGACGAAAGCAAAATAAGAAGAAAATGAGTGCGCTGTTCCAGCATGCCTTTGGTAACGCGTCCGCGCTCATCATAAACTGTTAATCTATCGTGGAATGATAGAGCAAAGTCTTCTCCTCGTCTGTAAAGATAAAACTGTGCCAGCGATGTGGTCGAACGACTGAAAGCATTTCAATTCGGGAAATATCCTTTTCCAGTTATGTGTCCACCGCGAGGTTCCTCGTATCGTTTATTAGGAATGGGATATGTTGTATTGGTCGTGCCGGTACAGGCGGAGAGTGGAACTGAGAGTCCTGGCTAATCTCAATAGGTATCCTATTTCTCATGAATTTGTTGCTTCGAAATGACTGTTTCGGACCATAAAGTACGAGAACGGGGACAGCAAGCAAGCGACACAAGCAGCACAAGTAAAATATGTGCAACGCAGAGATGAAGGCTTAGGAGGGAATGCATCCCCTTGTCATTGTCCTTGGCACTTCCCTTCCTGGGTTCCTCAGCTTCTTTGTCAGCACGTGCGCTTGGTGTCTCGTGTATGAAAATAGACACCTTCACGTCTTTCTACACTGCAACTCAGTTTCCACATTCACCGATAACAAAAAATAAATAAAATAAAAAAAAAATCAAACGGATTCATTTCATGTGTGCGAACTTCTAACGATACTTGTAACGATAAACACAATGACAATGCGACAACATTGAATGTTGATCTGTGGACACTAATGCACGACCAAAATAGTGAGGTATATCTTCGAGGAGTCAGACATTTTTTGAGCCTTTATCACTTTGGTGCCGAACGTAGGTGAGAACGCGGTAATCGACGTCGATTAGTTTGAGAGAATAGGGCCCCTGATGTTTTTCTTTTATGTACATATAAGCAACTGCAGTGCTCCGTATGTGCTGATACGTTCGGAAAGAACGACAAGGAAAGTCGCTACGTAACAACTGGCTGACGAAGATGGTGAGCAACTGTCCGGTCTCAGCGCTTCAACGGTGAGTAATTTTCGGGGATCCGAAAAAAACTCTACCGTGCACTGTAGCGAAGCACCACGGCATCCAATTATATCATCAGAAAGCTTCCTGTCCTTTTTTTTGGCGTTCTCCTTCTTTCAACAAGGCTCCTCGTACTTGCCAGAAAATAACAATCAAAGACTAGTACACTACACACATATCCCACAACTTAAGCGACCGTTGCTACTGATACGACGCCACTCCATTTCTTGGAAGCCCTTATCGCCATACCGCACTTGCGCTATGCGTCACCACCGATTTGAGCACGCCACATAAGTCCCGTCATAGTCGCCTCATAGGGAACCCGATATCTTCATTACGTGCAGTAAAGTTCATCGTTCGAGCTGTTCTCGCCCCTGCAGCGTTTGCATCCCATCGCACTCGGAGGAACATCTCGTCCCAACATGCCTGCCGTCCGTTTTTGTCCCCCGCCGTCGCTGGACTCGTTCGGAATGTGCGAGTATTGTGGGGCATCCTCCATGTTCCTCTGGAAAGCAACCACCTGTGACCATTACGTATGCAAGAAGTGCTTACTGAACAAGGAACCTTCGCAAGCGCCCCGATGTACCCGCTGCAACGGAAGCAGCCTCTTGCTCTGTCCTGGTTCAATATTTGGCTGCAAGTATCAGACGGCCATCCCTCATAACTGTGTGGACCACCTTCGCACCTGCCCTCGACGCCCGACGCCGTGTCCCAACAAGTGTTCTTCCATTGTCTCCAACACCGACCTGCCAAAACACTTGACCGCTGAGTGTCCCAGGCGTAGCCAGGAGTGCCGTTTCTGCCACGGGAACTATTTCGTCTCCGAGATTGGGAGTCACTTTAAGGACTGTCAGGATTATCCGGTCACATGTCAGTACTGCAACCAAGAGAACATTAGACGCGGCAGCTTAGAGGAACATGGCGCCGGTTGCCGCAAAACACCGAAACTTTGCAAGATGGCCGCTTTGGGGTGCACATTCAAGGCAGGTGATGACGAAATGGAATCTCACTTGACGCTCGAGAATCACGCGATGTGCATGCATGAGATGAAGGTGCAAATGAACAGCCTGGAAGCGGAAATCCGCCAGTTGCGTGAGGAGTGCAGTCGTGAGAAACAAGAACGACAGAAGGAAGAGGAGAAACAGAAGAACGAACTCAAAATTCAAGACGAGGAGCTCCGAAAGCTTCGGAAGGACTTTGAAGCATTGCTGCGACATTGGCCCGAGCTGCGATAATGCGTGAGAGGAACTTTTCTTGACGGCATACTGATAAATTGCGCCGCTGAAGCTCCACATCGCTTTTTCTGATCCCTCCCCCCTTTTTTATATAACTAGTCGAGTACGTAACCGTGCGACAGGTATAAAAATATACCTCCGTGCAATACTAGTGTATTATAACCAAGTGGTTAAATGCGGAATAATTTTCTAGTACTTCCGAAAATGATTCTCGCTTACGTTTGGAATACCATCGTGAATTGCCTGCGCAGAATTGCTTGGAGTGTTTCCTGCAAGACCCCTGCATAGTATAGGACCCGTCGATTGCGTTTGGGACAATATTTTCTGTCGTGGCTCCCAACGGCTATACTGTCCACGTTAGTAAAACATTTTTTCCATTTTTTCAAAAGGTTGCATTGTTGCAACCTTTGTGCTTTGTATTATGATACGATGTGATGTACAATATATTATCGGAGCATAATACGTCACCTATGAACATCTTTTGCTTTATGGTACGAAAAGTCCTGTAGGACAAGTACTGCAATAAACTTACATGTTTGACAGCCAAGCTTATATCTCTCAAGAAAACATTTGCACCACAAAACGTGCAGGACCTCATGAATGTTTCCAGTACAGTTATCCTACTCCTTTTGTGAGGTGGCGATCCAAATTGTCACATTTCGCGTACTCTGCGATATCACCAAAGTATTTATTAAATACATTAGCGATAGCGTCATTTTCACTCATGATAATTCAATGAACATACATTGTTATTTTGATGGCACCCATCAACAACCATGGTGTGAATAATGTCGCACCGCGTTAAAAGAAGAAAACATCAAATTCACATCAATCAAGTGTTACATGCACGACTATAGCATTACAGTCCTAATGGCAGATGCGACCTGTCTGCAAATTAAAAATATATATATATATATATCGATGTCATGATGTCGATGAACGTAATTGAAATAAGTCATAACACGTGTTAAAGAACTCTGATCACTGCACATCCCAACTAAAGAAACAGGGGGTGTCTTAGTACCTTAGCCTGGACGTTATATAAATTATTATTATTAAATTAATGACAGAATATCAAGACAGTGAACCAAGGAATGAATTATATTAAATGTCAGCTTCACTTTTTGAAACAATAGCTTACGATATTCTGAAAGCCCATACGAACTGCGTCTGTGACCACCCTTCATTTTCAGAAAGCGGTCTTCTAAATAATCGTAAATTAACCATTCCGAAACAGACGGCCGCCGTTTTTATGACGATATAGCACTCTTCAAATGAACATCACCACATAGAACGCTCCTAGCCCACCATCACCCAGAATGATATCGTTATCTGCTCTAATTTGTTGAAAGCTGGAGGCGTACGCCCTTTTTTGTGACACGGTGAAGTTCATTCCGAAGAGTGCGGTTCAGGCGATCTACACCGCTGACGTAAGGGATATCAAAGTTATTTCAAGACATCCGTCAGACGGTATACACCGCTGTGTAATTCCATTTTAAATCGGCCAAGCTCCGCCGATGACATTTTTTTATTTCAGTGAAAAAATATATGTTGTAAACAACCTTGAGTGAAGACGGAAGCAGGTACCCGGAGCTTCCTACGATCAACCAGTCCACAGATGGAGAGGGGGTAAGGTTGCGCCTTCTTCGCAACGTGATATTTTCTTGCGACTTTGCAGCCTTACTGATGCCATTCCATTCGTGTCACAGCCCTCATCGCGAGCACACGTAAAGTCTGGGCACTCTAGTATACCTGTACGGAGTGAAAACAGTGTCATTTTAAAGGGTCGCTGAAGAAAAAACGCCAAACTCAGAAGATATGACAAAATTGCACATTTTTTAGCGCTCATAGGTCCTGGACGGCAGGTCAGATATCCGTAAATGAAGTACGCTTTTCTTATGCAATCTTTCCTCTATCGTTCAGTGTATGGAAAACCATTCAAACCCATTTTGTTGCCGAAAGAGATGTCAGTGAAGTTAGGCGAGAGCTGAAAATTGACGATGTTTGGTATGGCATACCCCAGCCGCTGCAATACTTATTCCAATAATTTTGCGGTCACTGAAAGGCTAACGTATCCCCTAAATCCAGCTGCAAAAATATGTTGCACTATTTTAGTAGGGTGTACGCAGCGAATTTTTTTCTGTGCCCATGTCTCGCCGTTGCAGCCTTGCACTCCGACTGCATTTTCGAGTGGCACGCCGTCGCGCGTTTCCCATTTCACAGGGCCTTCGGTCTCCCTAATGTTGCACTGATTTCCGCCGCTGGCACTTATTTGTGGACATATCCACGTCTGCATTCATATTTACGTGCAAACCTTTCAGATGCCGTTGCGAGACGCACAGATGACGTCTGTCTATTATGCCGCTGCGACTGAGAGTAGAGTCCTGACTGACAATTTGTAGCTGAGTATAAGCAACAATAACAGTTTTGTTAATACTGCGCAGGGTGTGCGCTAAAAAAATGTTGTACTGGGAAGTGCTAACAAGTGGCTCATTGCTGGAGGTGCCGTCTTTATTGCAGCCGCAAGAAGTAACAAAAAACTGTCATTAGCTTAACTTACATTACATTAACTTACGTAAAGCATTAACCTACATTACATAGGTAGTATATGCATCCCCTGAGCCCCTATATTATTTGGTCAATTAGACAGAATTTGGTCAATAATAGGAAGGTTGCACCAAGCCAGACCAGGCGAACACTTGTCGGTAGAATGCGCCCCTCATTATTTTTTTTATTAACATATGTCACAAATAGATGTCACGATAATTTCCATCGCAGAAAGGCATGGTACCTATGCAATGTAGGCTGACAGTTTTTGTTACTTCTTTTTGCGGCTGTAAAGAAGACCGCACCTCCAGCAATCAGCCGCTAGTAGCGCTTCCCAGTACAGAATTTAATTAAAAAATTAACACCTTGCGCGGTATTGACAAAAGTTGTTGCTATACTCGGCTACCCCTGTCAGTACTCCAATCTCGGTTTCTGCGGCATAATAGCCAGACGCCATCTGTTGGTGTCGCAACGGCATATAAAATGGTTGCTCGTAATTAAGAATGCCGACGTGGACATGTTCACAAACAAGTGCCTGCAGCGGGAATCAATGCAACATCAGGAAGACCGAAGGCAAGTGCAATTCAAAACGCGCGATGGCGTGCCACTCGAAAGTGGAATCTGAGTGCAAGGCCACAACGACGAAACCTGGGCACAGAGAAAAATTCGCTGCGTTCACCTTACTAAAATAGTGCAACATATTTTTGCAGCTGGATTTAGGGGATACGTTGGCCTTTATGTAACCGCAAAATTATTGGAATAAGCATTGCATCAGCTGAGGTATACCATACCAAACATCGGCAATTTTCTGCTCACCCTTAACTTTACTAACATCTCTTTCGGAAACGAAACAGATTAGAATGGCTTTCTATATATTGAACGATAGAGGAAAGATTGCGCATTAAAAGCATACTTCATTTACGAATATCTGGCCTGCCGACGACGAGGTATGAGCGTCAAAAAATGTACACTTTTTTTTTTGTCATATCTGCTGATTTTTGCATTTTTTCTTCAGCGGCCCTTTAAAGTGAGACTATTTTCACTCCGTACAGGTATACTAGAGTGCCCCGACTTTACATGTGCTCCCGATGAGGGCTGTGACGCGAATGGAATGGCATCAGTAAGGCTGCAAAATGGCGAGAAAATATCACATTGCGAAGAAGGCGCCACCTTACCCCCTCTCCATCTGTGGACTGGTTGATCGTAGGAAGCTCCGGGTACCTGCTTTCGTCTTCACTCAAGGTCGTTTACATTTTTATTTTTTTTTCACTGAAATCAAAAAATGTCATCGGCGGACCTTGGTCGATTTAAAATGGAATTACCTAGCGGTGTATAGCGTCTGATGGATGTCTTGAAAGAACTTTGATATCCCTTACGTCAGCGGTGTAGACCGCCTGAACCGCACTCTTCGGAATGAACTTCACCGTGTCACAAAAAAGGGCGTACACCTCCAGTTTTCAGCAAATTACAGCAGATAACGATATCATTCTGGGTGATGGTGGGCTAGGAGCGTTCTATGTGGTGAAGTTCATTTTAAGAGTGCTATACCGTCAAAAAAACGGCGGCCCCATATCTGTTTCGGAATGGTTAATTTACGATTATTTAGAAGACCGCTTTCTGAAAATGAAGGGTGATCACAGACGCAGTTCGTATGGGCTTTCAGATTATCGTAAGCTATTGTTTCAAAAAGTGAAGCTGACATTTAATATAATTCATTCCTTGGTTCACTGTCTGGATCTTGTCATTAATTTAATAATAATAATTCATATAACGTCCAGGCTAAGGCAGTAAGACACCCCCTGTTTCTTGAATTGGGATGTGCAGTGATCAGAGTTTTTTAACACGTGTTATGACTTATTTCAATCACGTTCATCGACATCATGACATCGATATATTTTTTTTAATTTGCAGACAGGTCGTATCTGCCATTAGGACTGTAATGCTATAGTTGTGCATGTAACACTTTATTGATGTGAATTTGATGTTTTCTTCTATTAACGCGGTGCGACATTATTCACACCATGGTTGTTGATGGGCGCCATCAAAATAAAAATTTATGTTCATTGAATTATCATGAGTGAAAATGTCGCTACCGCTAATGTATTTAATAAATACTTTGGTGATATCGCAGAGTACGCGAAATGTGACAATTTGGATCGCCACCTCACAACAGAGGTAGGATAACTGTACTGGAAACATGCATGAGGTCCTGCACGTTTTGTGGTGCAAATGTTTTCTTGAGAGATATAAGCTTGGCTGTCAAACATGTAACTTTATTGCAGTACTTGTCCTACAGGACATTTCGTATGATAATGTAAAAGATGTTCATAGGTGAAGTATTATGTTCTGATAATATATTGTATATCACATGGTATTGTAATACAAAGCACAAAGGCAGCAACACAATGGAAAAAGGTTTTACTAACGTGGACAGTATAGCCGTTGGGAGCCACGATAGAAAGCATTGTCCCAAACGCAATCGACGGGTCCTATACTATGCAGGGGTCTTGCAGGAAAGACTCCCAGCAATTCTGCGCAGGCAATTGACGATGGCATTCCAAACGTAAGCGAGAATCATGTTCGGAAGTACTAGAAAATTATTCCGCATTTAACCACTTGGTTATAATACACTAGTATTCCAAGAAGGTATCTTCTTATACCTGTCGCACGGTTACGTACTCGATTGGTTATATAAAAAAAGGGGGGATCGGAAAAAGCGATGTGGAGCTTCAGCGGCGCATTTTATCAGTATGCCGTCAAGAAAAGTTTCTCTCACGCATTATCGCCGCTCGGGCCAAAATGTCGCAGCAATGCTTCAAAGTCCTTCCGAAGCTTTCGGAGCTCCTCGTCTTGAATTTTGAGTTCGTTGTTGTGTTTCTCCTCTTCCTTTTGTCGTTCTTGTTTCTCACGACTGCACTCCTCACGCGCCTGGCGGATTTCCGCTTCCAGGCTGTTCATTTGCACCTTCATCTCATGCATGCACATCGCGTGTTTCTCGAGCGTCAAGTGATGTTCCATTTCGTCATCACCTGCCTTGAATGTGCACCCCAAAGCGGCCATCTTGCAAAGTTTCGGTGTTTTGCGGCAACCGGCGCCATGTTCCTCTAAACTGCAGCGTCTAATGCTCTCTTGGTTGCAGTACTGACATGCGACCGGATAATCCTGACAGTCCATAAAGTGACTCCCAATCTCGGAGACGAAATAGTTCCCGTGGCAGAAACGGCACTCCTGCGTGCGCCTGGGACACTCATCGGTCAAGTGTTTTGGCAGGTCGGTGTTGGAGACAATAGAAGAACACTCGTTGGGACACGGTGTCGGGCGTCGAGGGCAGGTGCGGAGGTGGTCCACACAGTTATGAGGGATGGCCGTCTGATACTTGCAGCCAAATATTGAACCAGGACAGAGCAAGAGGCTACTTCCGTTGCAGCGCGCACATCGAGGCGCTTGCGAAGGTTCCTTGTTCAGTAAGCACTTCTTGCATACGTAATGCTCACAGGTGGTTGCTTTCCAGAGGTACATGGAGGATGCCCCACAATACTCGCACATTCCCAAGGAGTCCAGCGACGGCGGGGGATAAAAACGGACGGCAGGCATGTTGGGACGAGATGTTCCTCCGAGTGCGATGTGATGCAAACGCTGCTGGGGTGAGAACAGCTCGAACGATGAACTTTACTGCACGTAATGAAGATATCGGGTTTCCTATGAGGCGACTATGACGGGACTTATGTGGCGTGCTCTAATCTGTGATGACGCATAGCTTAAGTGCGGTATGGCGATAAGGGCTTCCAGGAAATGGAGTGGCGTCGTATCAGTAGCAACGGTCGCTTAAGTTGTGGGATATGTGTGTAGTGTACTAGTCTTTGATTGTTGCTTTATGACAAGTACAAGGAGCCTTGTTGAAAGAAGGAGAACACACACACACAAAAAAAAAGGACAGGAAGCTTTCTGATGATATAATTGGATGTCGTGGTGCTGCGCTACAGTGCACGGTAGAGTTTTTTTCGGATCCCCGAAAATTACTCACCGTTGAAGCGCTGAGACCGGACAGTTGCTCACCATCTTCGTCAGCCAGTTGTTACGTAGCGACTTTCCTTGTTGTTTTTTCCGAACGTAACAGCACATACGGAACACTGCATTTGCTTATATGTACATGAAGGAAAAACATCAGGGGCCCTATTCTCGTCAAGCTAATCGAAGTCGATTACCGCGTTCTCACCTACGTTCGTCGCCAAAGTGATAAAGGCGCAAAAAATGACTGACTCCTCGAAGATATACCTGACTATTTTGGTCGTGTATTAGTGTACACAGATGAACATTCAATGTTGTCGCATTGTCATTGTGGTTATCGTTACAAGTATCGTGAGAAGTTCGCACACGTGAAATGAATCCGTTTCATTTCTTTTATTTTTTTGTTATTCGTGAATGTGGAAACTGATTTGCAGTGTAGAGACACGTGAAGATGTCTATTTTCATACACGAGACACCAAGCGCACGTGTTGACAAGGAAGCTGAGGAACCCAGGAAGGGAAGTGCCAAGGACAATGACAAGGGGACGCATTCCCTCCTAAGCCTTCATCTCTGCGTTGCACATATTTTACTTGTGCTGCTTGTGTCGCTTGCTTGCTGTCCCCGTTCTCGTACTTTATGGTCCGAAACAGTCATTTCGAAGCAACAAATTCATGAGAAATAGGATACCTATTGAGATTAGCCAGGACTCTCAGTTCCACTCTCCGCCTGTACCGGCACGACCAATACAACATATCCCATTCGTAATAAACGATACGAGGGACCTCGCGGTGGACACATAACTGGAAAAGGACATTTTCCGAATTGAAATGCTATCAGTCGTTCGACCACATCGCTGGCACATTTTTATCTTTACAGACGAGGAGAAGACTTTGCTCTATCATTCCACGATAGATTAACAGATTATGGTGAGCGCGGACGCGTTACCAAAGGCATGCTGGAACAGCGCGCTCATTTTCTTCTTATTTTGCTTTCGTCACTGATCGACCTCTCCCATTTCGGAGCCAATCAAATCTGCCTTATCTCCTGAAGCGAAAATCTGTCCTGGGGCTTTAAAGGGGCACTAAAGTGCAAAAATATATCTTGGCGATATAAAAGATCCCGTCAACCTAAGAATAATGCAAAAGGATTGCGCCATTTGGAATTAAAACGTGAATGAAGGTGCCGATTTCGAGGTTCCTCTTTCCTTCGTCCCAATCGGTGCAAAACGTCAAGGGTACGTCACCCCCAGCGCATCCAATTATCAAAGCAAACAAGTTGCGGGAACTGCCCATTTCCGCATTTCTTTGTCCAATCAGCAAAGTGCGAGGGAAGTTCCGACTTGGGTGTGACGCGTAGGGATACACACTTCGCCGGAGCCCATCTGTAGCAGCGGGAGCTTTCGCTGATACCGCCACACAATACGGAAACAGACACAGAATGAGGCAGCGTTCATGCGGGGCAACTTTTTTCAGCAACTATGCCGTTGGTCGACCGAAACCGGGAACCTGAGTTGCTCGGCATCGTTCTACGAGTGAAACTTCGAGAAGTTTTTGTGCACCCGCCAATCTGTGACGGGTGGCAACCTGTGGCAATCTTGGTTCATGGGTTCCAATCCTGCAGTGTCAGCTGAGAAATATGTTTCTTTTTTTTTTCTACCAATGCCACACAAACATGTGAATAGCCATTTATTGAAGATAATGATGATCTTCTGGCGCAAAAAACAACTAAGATTTGGTAAACAATAGCAGAAAAAAAAGAAGCCATCAGTTAGATTCGAACCCACAATTTCCAGTTGCTGTAAGGTTACATGAAGGTGGAGCCGTGGGAGGAGCTACCCAGAGCCGTATATTAAAAGGGAGTCTTGTCATTCGCAGGAGTCACAAAAAGAGGCTCGACCTGTCAATCACAGTTTCGGTCCTGTGATTGGTTTGCTTTTTACCAAGGGGGTCGCCATGACACCTTACCACCACCCAAAATGGCGACGAAAACAAAAGCAGTGAAGCGAGCATTTCTTGACAAAAAAATATTCACAGACTACCCTGATTTTACGCTGCAAATGTACATCCTCATATACGTTTCCCGGAAATCAGTTTCAACTTGTGCTCATCCACTGATATCTAATTGAAAATTATACGTTTTGTTAACGTGTTAGGCCTAGTGAACACGGCGATCATAATGAAATAATAACAAAAACGGCACTGTGCTGTACAATGTTATATTTAATTGCTGGATTTCATGGATATAAACATTCTTGCCTTTTATATTCCAACTATTCATGTAGATGTGTTTAAAAATCATACCGCTGACCATAGGTCGGCGAATTCACTCATGATGTCCATCACCGACATTATTCACCATCACATCACTCAGAATGATGTGATGTTGAGTGATGGGCAATGATGTTATGTGATGTTAAGTTTGATGTTGAATGATGGGCAATGATGTGATGTGATGTTGAGTTTGATGTTGAATGATGGGCAATGATGTGATGTGATGTTGAGTTTGATGTTGAATAATGAATAATGATGTTAAGTGAATTTGAATTTTATGTTGAATTATGAGCAATGATGTGATGGTGACAGCAATGTTGAGTGACGAGCAATGATTTGATGCTGAGTTTGATGTTGATTTATGTGCGAAGATGAGATATTGAATTTGAAGACCCTGCGATGGGTTTTTCAAGTTGAAATCTACGGTTTAGGTTGTGGGGTTGATATTAGTCGTGGGTGGTTGGATGGGTGCATACAACTGCCCATAGAGTAAGCATTGTAAGTATGCATGACTAGACATGAATAAGGTACCCCATTTTCAGCGTACCTGTTCTCGTGCCCTGTGATAATCAGAGCTTAGCGGTAGTGGCGGGAAGGTTTCAGTTGTGTGTGTGACCTTGCTGCTGGTGGGTGGGTGTGAGGGAGAGGAGAGTTTGCAGTTCACCGTTATGTTCAGGCATTGGGGTCGGGGTCTCGGTCGTTTGGGCGGAGCTGCACTTGAATGAATAACAAGGAGCAGGGGAGGTGGGCTGACCTTGGCGCGCTCGCGCTCTTAGTTTTGCGTCGCCTCAGAGCAGGTGTGGTGTTACGGGGATGGCTCCAGCATTAAGAGCGGCGGGCTGTTATGTCTGACGTGTCATGTGTGGGCGGGGAAGGGCTTGCCGTTCTGCGTTGTATTTCGAGTTGGGGACTCTGTGGTGCTGCACTTGGATGTCATCCGTAAGAGACAGAAAATGAGGGTTGACCTTTGCGTTCTCGCGTTGTTTGGTTGGCATCGCTTCAGAGCAGGTGCGTTGTGGAGGTTGGTTCCTGAGAATAAAGAAGCGGCGCGTTCGGGCTTATAAACCGGTTATGAAAATCAGTCTCTTGGCACTCCTTCCTTTCCTTTTTTTACTGCTGGCAATGAACCATTCCTGGTGTCTCGGCGAATGAGCGGGTACATGGACAAATGGGACGAGTATTGTGCAGTATGAACTCGGGGAAAGGCACTGTCACGTGAACAAAATGACAGCATCAATTGCCCGACATCGTTTTGGGCAACCAGAGCATACCACGCTTCCGCCTTATGATTTTTTTCGCAATTTTTTGCAAAGGCAGAATGCAAGCATAAATGAAAAATTGTCCAGGGGAATGTGGCATGAAACTGGGTTGCAATATTTTGTCTTATAACAACGCGTACTCTGCACACGTACAGCAGACAACCCAGTATATTATGCTAAACAGCTTCAGGGCGCAGCCCTAATGTTTCATTGCACACATTTTTTTTTTTTTTTTGTGGTTTCGTTATCCGAACTTGTCTTTTGTTCCTGAGTACGACGGTCAAAATAGTTTTCTGTCAGGAACAGCCTAACAGGTTTAGTACAGAATAGGAAACAAAGTGACGACTGTGATGGTCCGCAGGTATGGTCGGTGACTGTATTCGACACGTCAATGAAGTCATTGCAAGAGAGACGACTCACATGAAAGAAAATACCTGTAGAAAGATTCGGCCTCACGTACAGTGTGCTCTCACGCCTGGACATTTAAACACTTCGTGGCAATGGAATCGGTATATAGACACTTCGAACTGCTGAAACCGTTGTCCGGCCTGACCTTTCGAGCGCCGTCGAGTTTTTGATACACTCCGGTTCTGGAATAGGATCACAGATCACTACGACGATCCCAAAGGAACTGCGCATGGTTGCGAGCGTTTCTTCCAGGTTTCAGCCAGGTTTAGCATAGAGCGTGACTCACATGATATTCACGTTGTTCGGCCCATGTCGTATAGACGATATCAAACCAAACCAACGATGCTTCAAGCCGAGACAGCCCTTTGGTATCAGAGCTAACAGGGGAAGCAGGCCCGCGTACAGCCGAACTAGCGGATGCACGAAACATGCCGCCAAAGAGCGTTCGCGCCGGTTGAAGCCGACTGTGAGCGGTTGAATGCAGAACCCAGTGCAGTGCTGCGTGGATGGGAAGCGGACTGGAGAGACGTGTCGGCCGTTTCATCAATCACGGCTGCCCATGGACGTTCCCAGGATTTTTTTCCAGGGGAGGGGGAAAGTGCCAGGGGAGGCAAGCGTGCTATCGCCTACCACCTCTTTTTCTGGAGGCGGTCGTTGCGGACTGTGCGTGTGCTCAGAGGTTCTTATTATGACTTCTGAAAATATGTCTAAAGTAGAAAGTAAAAAATGGGCCCGTATGTGCATTGGTGCGACCAGTTGTTCCAGGACGCTTGACTTGTGAAAGCACTGAATGATTTAGAAGATTATTTCAGCACTTGAGGTAGTTCGCCAGAGCACACATCTACAAGACAAGGTCTATTCCATTACCTGTTGCAAAAGAATGCCACCGTGTTCACACATTCAGCTGGGAGATTCAATTATACATGAACAGCTACCCGTCGATAATCAATAAAGGAGTGCTCATAAATATGCACTAAAAACTCTGCAGAAGTATGCATGCAACTATGCACCTCAAAATATGCATTAAAATTGTTAATGTAAGTATTGTTTTGGATCGTTTTTGGTGTGAAGGTATACAACAAAGAAGGCATGCACCACAGACATCGTCTGCTTTTTTGCGCCGTACCACAGTGCATATTGAATAACAATATAATCGGGAGTAAATTTACGCGCATCGTAAGTTAGCCCATTCCATTTGTGTGAAGAGATGCTGCACGTACAGCATGGTAGGGCTACTGATAATTTCGACCACCCGGGGTACTTTAGACGTGCCAAAGCAGTCTTTAATACACCATTTCTGGAAGCAATGTTTATCGCTCCCACATTGCAACCATTCTCGACCAGGATTGAACCTGCGATCATGCGCTCAGCAAGTGAACACGTTACCAACAGAGCAACTGAGGCCGGCAGTGCAGATTGAAATGCGAACGCGGTAATTTTCCTAACTGTATACAGAAAGCGAAGAAGCAGAGTACGGCCCACCAGAGTCAGACACCATGCTGCTTAAACCGCATTTGGAAATACAGCAACACATACACACACGCACGCACACACAGCCACATACACACGCGCGCGCGCACACACACAAAGGCAATTGGAGCAGATGGCAATATCCCAAAATACGCGCTGTGCGAGTATTTTCCGTATATGCCGTAACGTACAAAACGCACTATAGAATCTACTAATCGGCCCCGAACCATGACCAAACGTGCTTCTATCGTAGACATACGACACTATATCGAGAGAGAGAGAACGAGAAAACGAAGATGCATTCGCCTGAAAATCTGCCGTTGCACTGCTAGATATTTGCGACGCACCCCCAGTGCAAACAGCCCCGTTTAAAAGTCCCAGTTGAAACAGCAGCACGTCGAAACCTCTCGACTAGGAAAAGAAAAAAAAAAGAGGGAATCTCAACGCACGCAGAAAAACGGGCTAATTGACGATACTCCCCTGCACCCTCTATTGGCACATGATTCCTTCCCATCATGGGATCCCGGTGATTCCCATATGCAGCGTAACCGACTACCGAACACCGACGAGCAGTTTCACCACGCCTCCCGCCTCTCTCTATACAACCGCCACCTTCCACATACGTAGCAGAAAACTGAAATATGCCAGCTCTATCAGCAGCCATGCAGCGCCAGGAAACTTGACACCATAAAGCCACCGGATGCCAAGGCCAAGACCTGCCATGCCTTTTCTAATGTAACAATATCAGCAGTCGATCGGCGCGTTGCGCAGCAACCCGCAAACTAGGAGGACAGCGGCATACCAGCTGCCACGCCACTCGCCAATCCTCACCCTACGCACCTGGTATTTGCATTCATGCTTTCAGTAAAACCCCATCGCCACCCCGCCCCGCCAAGGCACGCTCCGGGAAGTGGGCGGGCGCCCAGCCAAGCCCCGCCCACCATTGCGACATCACAAACACAACACCTGTTTAATTTACGAACGTCACTCTAAACGGCCGCCACCCAAAAGATGACATCTGCCCCAGAGCCGGGACCCACGAAGCCCGAAGCCCACCGAAGCCCCGAAGCCAAGTCGTCGACGAAGCGCAAGCATGCGCAGTATACAAGGCCCTCAGTCTCATAACCGGTCCCTGCAGTTCAGATTCAAAGTCATCATATACAACGAATTTGAACTCAGAACGAGTTCTGAAGTTGAATTCTGACCTATGATATGATGGGCTGTGATGTTGAATAATGAGTAATGATGTCATGGGCTATGATGGCAAATGATAAATAATGATGTGATGTCCAATGATGGGTAATGATGTGATGGGCTGTGATGTTGAATGATGGGTAATGATGTGATGAGTTGTGATGTTGATGTTGAATGATAAATAATGATGTGATGAGCTCTGATGTTGATGTTGAATGATGGGTAATGATGTGATGAGCTGTGATGTTGATGTTGAATGATGGGTTAGGATGTGATTACGACGTATCCATTCGTCATTTTGACGTGAAACTCCGCATTACACACACATTACAATCAGCGCGCATCGCGAAATAGCGCGCGCTTGTTATTGTCCCTACGTTGCATTGCGAGTGTATTCGAAATAACGACCATTCAGTACGGACAATACATCCTTCCAGTAGCCTATGAGACGCACAAACACCAACCCCTTTAGTGCCCCTTTAACCTGTGCAAACAGAATCCTTCAAAATGACCATCTTTTTGCAACCCTGGAATGTAGGAGGGACACTGCACTGTATCTGCACTTACATACGTAAAACACATTCTTGTGACTGAGAAGATATGATGCTGAAAACATTTTGTGGTGGCGGGTGCGTTGTTGGCCTAACAAATGTGGGCAGTGTCACGACTGTGACCTAGTGATAAGATGACATGAGGTGACGCTGACGCCAAAAGGTGAGGATAGGAAGCGATCAGATCCGACTGACATTTGGCTAAAACCATTTTGTGAGCATTAATAGAAGCCGAACCCCGCCTATTCCGGAAAACGCACCGTTTCGAAGGAGCACCGCCCATTCTTAAAACTGGACTTCGCCGCATAGCACGCAGCTAGCAAACCATTATCATGAATGGCATCGTTCTATCCCTGATCTCTGGCAAATGTGAGGCGTATGCCTTTTGTAATATGTTAGCATTAGGAATGTCAAGCTGAAAAAAGCTGTATGTAAGTGTGTGTGTGTGTGGCTATGAGCGGCGTACAGACTAGGACAGATGGAGAGAGGACAGCAGGAAGTTGTGGGGAACAGGGAGGTTAGTATGCGTCCTGGGCCGACTTCAGAGGGAATTGTGCCGACATTCGTCTGGAAAGTCTTCGCAAAACCCAAAGTGTGTGTGTGTGTATCCGTGTGTGAGATGGTGAAGCCTCAACGAGGCAGAGGTATAAGTGGACATGTAGGGGGAATATAAGAGGGTAAATCTAAATGGAGGTAAATGATCTGAAATTGAGGTAGTGAAGGGTAATTAAGAGAAAAATGTAGGAGTAATTTAAGACAATTACAGGTAATTAAAGGCAATTAAAGAAAGTTGAGTTTAAAGGCAATGAATGTAAGATATATTAAATGAGATTAAAGGTTACCGAAGGGAACTACAGGTTACCGGTGGTAATTGCATGTTATTAAAGGTCAGTAACATCAATTAGAGGGGAATCGAGAGTAATTGAACCAAGCAAATGTATTTAAAGGCATTTAAATGAAATTCAAAATTATCTCGGATAAACTCCGCTTCCCTTCGGTAATTCCAGGGTAATTGAAAGTAATTCAGGTTAATTAAAGGTTCATTAAATGGAGTTACACATGGTAACTGAAAGTGTCGAACAGCAAGTCAAGTACAGACCGGAGGTGGACAACAGGAAGTCAGGTTGGATCGGAAGCGGAGAACCGGAAGTCGAGTTGGACCAGAAGTGGACAACCGCAAGTCAAGTTAGGCCAGAAGTGCACAACTGGAAGTCGGTTTAGGCCACCACTGAACACTGGAAGTCAAGCATAGACGGGAAGTGTACCACCACAAGTTGAGTTTTAGCGGAACTGGATACAGAAGGTGAACTATAGATGGGAAGTGGACTACCAGAAGTCAGGTTAGACCGGAAGTGGATACCAGAAGTTCAGTATAGACGGGAAGTGAACAACCGGAAGTCAGGTTAGACCGGGAGTGGGCAACCGGAAGTCGGGTTTAGAGGGACAATCGGAAGTAAGGTTAGAACGAAAGTTGACAACCGGAAGTAGAGTTGGACCGGTAGTGGATACCGGAAGTCAAGTATTGACGGGAAGTGGACAACCGGAAGTGAGGTTAGACCTGAAGTGGACAACCGAAAGTTGAGTTGGACCGGAAGTATAGACGGGAAGTGGACAACGGGAAGTCGGGTTTAGACCGTCAGTGAACACCCGGAAGTCGGACTTAAACCGGAAAAGGCACTTAACACATTTCTCTCGCATTTACCGTAGATCGCCACTTAATTTTTGTGACACTTATGCAGTTACGATAATTGTCACAAAAAGGCATAAGTGATAAATGTAACATTCTGTACAATGGTTGGCCTTCAGCGTGCTTGTGGTGCAGTTATGTTTTATTTGTTTTAATTGCGTGTTAGCGCTCCGAAGCAACTGTGGCTATGAACGGCGTACAGATGTGGACAGATGGAGAGGGGACATCAGGAAGGAGTTGGGGGCAGGGCGGTTAGAATGCGTCCTGAATATCCCTGTCAATTATTATTAATTTGAGTAAATTAAACACGCTCTTCACATTGGTGGGGTAAAAAAGTGACCTTTACGTGGCAAATTTCCGACTTCAGTTGGCAAAAATTTACACAATTAAACTTACGTTACACGGCATTCACATCAGGAGGTGGCAAAAACCTAGTAAGAACAAATGCCGTTGACCGCATGATTCTAGGTGGCGTAGTTTTTTATCATAATTCAATGACACGTTTTCTGGGACACCCTGTATCTACTTGCTGGCTTGCACTGCGGCCTCCACAGATGGCGCCGTCACCGTGGAACATTGACGTCTCGCCGAGACGCGCTGTCAGAGCCGACCCAAGATCGTGTCACTTCCCTATGCCGGGCTGACGACTCCCAAGTAGGACGAAACAGCTGTACTCGGCTTGGAGTGCACGATCAAATTGTTAACATATGCTCAACGTGAAGCCATAGAGCATTAGGTATTTTTCCTTTGTATATGCACTTCCTGGCTTGCACTGTGGCTTCCACAGGTGGCGCCGTCACTGAAATATCAGAACTGTGGCAAGGCACATTCCACGCTCGACAATGCCTGCCCCGTAAAGCAGTTAGAAACAGCGGCCCATCGCTACGGCGTCAACAGTCGTGTCCCTATACGTGAGGCCCGTATAATCTTCCGTGCTTCGAAAGAAAGCAGAAAAGATCCTGCCCCACGTCATGAAACTACCACCACGACGAAGGCTCGTCCACGCAAGGGCGCCCTGCACACCAAGGCATCTTTCAGTGAGGTGATCAAAAGATCCCAAGTCGCCTCCCCTGCTCCACACATCGCTTAAAAGACCCATAACGTTGCAAGGGAGCCTCCTACGGCAGCCCCCATATTGTTCACAAGAAACCACATCTCACCAAAAACGGCAGACAACACACCCGAATCAAACCAGCCGCAAAAAGTAACATCTAATGAACAATTACCAAGGTTTGCTGCGTTCATCGACATCGCTTTTCTCGTCCTCAGGACACTACATGAATGCTCATGGCTCTCATTAGGCATGCGTCACCTCATTTCTCTTATTTTCCCGCTTCAGCAATCTCTAACAAACTTCATTGGAGTGTGATCCCTTTGTAATCCCGCTTCAGGACACTACTCCCCAGGGAGCGCATGTACCGTACCTTCTCAACCACTATGAATGCACGAACCAACACCACTACTTCCCCTCGCACGGCCTCTGCAATCATGCAATGGAACTGCAGAGGCCTCAAAAGAAAGCTTCACGAACTCAACCTGTTTCTCAAAAAGCAACAAATACCAATTATCGCTTTAAGCGAATGTGGTCTTCCAGAGCCGTCCAGTATCGAAGGCTTGGTATGAGCAAAGCTTTATTGGGTAACGACAATACGTATTCTACAGAAAAAAAGAGGAGAAAACAACGAAATAGTATTTCACAACAGTTGGACCCTGGTAATGTTTCCTAGCTTGTGCGTGGAACATGTGTATGGATGTTATTTTATTTTTCTCACTGTACACCCCATCTGCACAATAGCGTGGTGTCCCTATCCCACCCGTATTGGGGAAAATATATCGCATATGTTCTTGACATGCATGTGGACGTAAACTGCGACAGAAAAAGCTAACATGGATGTGTTCGATAATTGTCATGTTGGGACGAGATGTTCCTCTGAGTGCGATGGGATGCAAACGCTGCAGGGGTGAGAACAGCTCGAACGATGAACTGTACTGCACGTAATGAAGATATCGGGTTTCCTATGAGGCGACTATGACGGGAGTTACGTGGCGTGCTCTAATCTGTGATGACGCATAGCTTAATTGCGGTATGGCGATAAGGCCTTCCAAGAAATGGAGTGGCGTCGTATCAGTAGCAACGGTCGCCTAAAGGTCAACTATGCCAAATAGTCGAACCGGTTGTGATATTCCGAAAGCCCACATCCAGGTCTCCCCAAAATGCACCTCCATTCTCTCAGTTCGGTACAGTACCCATGTAAAAAAAATAGATAATTCATTCCGAAACACACATGGGCGCAGCCATTTTTATGACGTAGATGCACCCGAACGGACATTGTGACGTGTACGCGCCTTCGTACTTGTCAGTGGATTTCAGCTACGGCTTCTCGCGGCTTCACGTATCTGTGCTTGAAGATGGCGGATAGCCGGGTTCCGCCGTTCCGCGATAAGTAAACAGTGATGCAGCTGCGAACTCATTCGCGAACCAACCTCTGTGCGATGTTGTGACTGGAACTCGTCGTTTGTGTTTTGTGAGCACGTACAATTTGTATCAAGTCGCGTCTGCGTTAGCCCCTTTACAGCACTTGCCCATTGTAGAGACTGACGTTTCGACAGCCGTGTTAGCAAGAAAATGCCGACAGTGTTTTATTCCTGCAGGAAAAAAATGTGCTATGTATTTGAGAAACCGCATTCTGCTATGGGACAAGTTTTACGTACGATTTATCAATGTGCAACAGCGTCGACGATGGTATGTAACGACGAGAGACGTAAAACGAAATACAAATCACATTTTAAACTTTTTGTGGGATTCTGTGCATTTTCCAGAAGCTTTCTTTGAATCACACCCCCACGCTGCGTTGTGTGGCACGCTACAAAATACTGCATTTTATGTCTAACATCTGGATATTGTTTGTAATGAGACCCGTCGCACAAAAACATGCACACGAAAGCTCCAGTAGCCATGTGGTTGCACACTATGCAGACGCAAAAGAAGTACGAGAGCACATATTGCCACTTAGAAATGGTGTTTTTAGAAATGTGGTGTCTGAAGAGTTAGGGCATAGCATAGATCCTAGAAATCAGGTGCACCTTATCCTTCTGTAGAGTGCTCTTTCAATTCACAACTCAGCCCATGGGGTGTAAAAGTGCTAGAGGCAATTATGTGACTTGTCGTCCTGGGTGACATCACTGGCCAGCCTCGGAATTAATTCCGTGCTCAGGAATTATTGTACAAATCACGTTGTATGTAGGACATGATAAGCAATATGTAAGTTGCAACCTTGTCTGCAACATTCTCGATTGCCTCTTACCTTTACAGTTCGAGACGCGTTACCAAACCATTTGCAAAGGGCACTCTTACAGGGGCCGTGTAACTTGAGTTGTTAATTTATAAAAATATAAGTATACATTATGTAGTATGAAATTTATATAAAATAAAAAATAACATTTATAAAAATAATTTATAAAAAAAATAATAAAAAGGCTTCATGGAAGCAATCCGTTAGCATACCCATTGCACATGAAGCCCAATTATATATGCTGGGACATCATCTAATTAATCTTCTGAACCATATATGTGGCTGCATACGAAATTTTTTATGCGCATGCTTTACCTTCTTATTCCTACATGTGCACACGAATAACAGTGAATATATGTGAAGTGGCAAAAAGCAATGCTAGACTCTACCATCATTGTGCCCCTTTAACTTTTCCACATTTATTTCTGGTGAACAGGGAATATCTCACTAGAAAAGAAGACATTTGTGCATTGTTTGGCAAGCAAATAAATATATTTATTTACATTTTCCATCAATCAACAATGTTGTGACCTGGTGCAAATACTAATGTCAACAAGGAAAGTACTTACAAATTATTCCTATGTGCTCAAATGCAGATATGACAATTCTGTTTTTGTACCTCAGCACAGTACAGTTTCAAAATTAACAAACTACACACCATCAGCAATCTTAAAGTATCTCAAGAGGGGAATCACATAAAGCTCCAATAATAGACTGTGCAAACAAAGCTCCAAAAAACAAAGTACTTCAAGAAAAATCTGAATAATTGGTTGCCGTTGCGATATGTACTACTATGCACAGTTTATGAATGGAACATGTTACCTCATTGCATTGCCTCCATGTGAGCACTAGAACAGGCAGCTATTTGGG
Organism: Ornithodoros turicata; assembly: GCF_037126465.1. NCBI lineage: Eukaryota > Metazoa > Arthropoda > Arachnida > Ixodida > Argasidae > Ornithodoros > Ornithodoros turicata. The sequence goes on from NC_088201.1 coordinate 162,764,461, forward strand.
TCGCTCTTTTCATGTTTTTCTATTGTCTTTTTTGTTTTCTGTTTTTGCAATAGCAAGCATGGCCATAGTGAAACACAAGCAGCCAAGGACAGGATGAGACATCTGCAATGCGACTGCTAGCTCTAAACTGATATATTTATTAGCAGACTCTGTAATATACACATATATGCTGCTAAGCAAATGACAATTTGACCAATAGAATAACAGACAAGACAAAAGGGGTATATATCTTCCCGTCTCCTCATTCTATTTCACAGGCAGCCCTAGTATCATTCTGAGTGTGTCCGTGCGTTCCCTTTGAGATAACGTATCTCAGACAGAAGCAAATCCAACAGCGGACTGCTTACACATGCAACTGTCTTGCATTTCTCTAACCACTTATTTAACCGCTGCCTTGAGCTGTGTGTTCTGGAAATTTAGGCAGCATCCAGAGTCCCTGCAATGTGTTGCCATGTTTTTCGAGGGCATCAAAAGTCTGTCCTAGGCTGCGTGTGTTTCACTATGACTCTCAGATACAAACTATCTCATTTCAACACAGTAGAAAACACAGATTTGTAAATAGCATCTGTTGATTGCACTGTACATACCCCCCATATAAAGGATCATAGTGGATACTACATCTCGTGCGATAATGTCAGGTACACAAAAAAGCTAGATTTGAAACCACTCTTACGTCGTAGTAGTAGTATTTGTGTGAAGCTACGCAATTCCTGTCCTGCAAATAATTTAAACCATATGTTTCATCTGCCAGCGTGATGATCCCCTGAAAAGCAATTCACACTTGGCGGGAACTACCAGTTCTGAAACCTATACGTGACATGTGTAGCCATCAGGGAGGAAACCCAAGGGCTGCGGTGGAAAAGACAAACACACATGGGCTATATGTTCTCACTGTGCATCAGCTGCTCTGGCTACTAAGAAGAACATGTTCCAAATTAATATAACATGGCTTGACATGATACGCCGGCAAAAGCTAACCAATAAAATTAGTAGTTAATTAGTAGTTAAATGTACAATACGTAAACACTTGCCATAACATGACAGTTCCCTTCCTGCATTCATGCGCTACTATTCAACCCACATAAACAGTGTTCTGAATTTTTTTACAGCATTACACGTCGTTTGACAGAACTTGAACAAGATTATATAGCACACGATAAAAGTAGAGTGAACATAATGTGCAGAAAAAATGGCTAGGAAGCAAGCGAGCTGGTGAAGATGATGCATATGTAAAACCCCGAGACTAGGGAACACAAAGGAACGTGTTTGTGTCTGTCCCTTCGTGTTCCCTAGTCTTGGGGTTTTACGTCATGCATAATGTGCAGCTTTCCATTCACGCTTCATGGACGTAGCAGTAATGCATGAAGGCCACTGCTAAGTTGTGTTGAGAAACACCACTTTATGTTTGCCATGTCTAAATGAAACGTACCTGACCTGATCCAAATTAACCGTTCTGAGTCTGGAACACACAAAGAGAAAAACGCAACACACGCCACAACATTAACGGGTAGGCAAATAAGCTGTGGCGAGCTCCACCTTGGGACAAAGTCAACAAGTAATTCACGAAAAGTCAATGAGCGCCTGAAATGTAACATCTCTGACTGGTAGCAGGACGGTCCACGTTCAATTCCTGGTGCTAGCACTGGCTGGCTTTTTCATGAATTATTTGTTGAAGTTTCGATGTACTTGAGAACCATTCCTCAACCATTGTATCCTCATGAGGTGATGAGGGTTTGTCATCCCAAAGAGACTCCCTTTCTGGCATGTGTCCTTATGGATGCTCATCACTGCAGAAAAAAAAAAGCATTTAATGACAAGAAATGGATAGTCGTATTTACTGTATAATGATTGTGCACAACAGAACGAAGACTTTCGCTCAGAAGGCTGTACCTCTTGAGGTCTAACATCAAGTTACAAAATTCCGGAATATATGACATGTTGTAAGGTAGAGAATAAGTAGAGTTATTGAGTTGTCGAGTTGAGTTGAGGGGGGAGTTGTACCCCCTTTTTATTTTATTATATATGATTGTAAAATTATTTTTATGTCTGTACCAACCCTCGCTCTCTACATTACAATATGTCTGGGATTTTGTAACTTCATGTTAGACATTAACAAGAGCAGCCTTGTGCACGAAAGTCTCGTCTCATTAAAATTTAGATGCTCTCAACAGTCTTCTTTCTGTTGTGAATCTCTATCGCAGCATACCTGCACATTGCTGTTCTACGTATTGTGACTTTGCAGTAAGAGTATGGACTTTGGATAGAAAGACTACACCACACTGCTCAGGTAGTTTTGCCTATCGAACAGTATGTATGCAGTATGCACACAGTATTTGTGCACCAGACCCACTAAAAATGTAGTGAATGTGGCATTGCCCACGGTAATGCACCAAGTTGAACAGAATTATTGTAGAATCCAGGTATTTTAGCTTACATTTCAAGCCAGTACCACATCCAGTGTGAAGTTGTGACAAATAAATAGTTTCCATTTTTCTTAGCTCTCAGAACACAGACAGTGAATTAATAAGGGTAGACAATGTTAACATGAATTCTGGGCTATTCTTCAATTAAAGATTCACAGATAGTAAAGGCACCTTCCTCAATGGACGTTGATGACACTGAAAATTCTGAAACGTTATCAGAGGCGACATCAGCTTCGGTGTGTCGAAGGATTGTATGTCCAACAGTAATCCAGCTAACAGTAACAAAAATGTGCAAAAGACAAATTAACTGAACTAATGTAACGTAGCTTCTATATCAGACAGTGAAGCTTGTAACACCCCATCCACAGGAACAAGTGTCCAGACAGCAAAAGTGCTTGAACTGGGCGATAGCAGCTAATCGGAATGGCGACCTTTGTTTTCCACCCTGAAAGCACAGGTTGTAACTTTGAGGGCAGATTTAAGAGTGGTGTCAAGATGTCTGCATGCGAGTGCACATGAAAAGTTGAACATAGGTGAATACTCAAATTATAACATCACATTGTCATACCTGTTGGTGGAGGTAGACTGCAACTAACGTGTCAGCAATTTCTTCATGCACCCGATGCAAGCCAGATCCTGCTTCATTTCCGCCTTCAGCGTGCACCTGTGATAATTCAGAAGTTAGATTATCAATACTATTGTGTTGTTAATCGTGCTTATATCAAAGTAACCGCAGTAGGACAGCTGCACAATCGATTCATTAAGCTTGCTATTTTTTATATCGGAACCTCGACTTACCTTTTTTATTCTCGTTTTTTGCCTTGATCCTCCGTGGCACGTTCAAAATGTTGTGCGTCGGGCACCTCAGATTTTCATCAGACGATTTCGTGCCGAGATTCCAAATTGCCTCTGGAGTCGCGCGTAACCTATGATAACATTCGTGGACGAAATCCTTGCAGTGGAAATTAGCAGGCACCACTGTCAGCCAAGAGCTTCGCACTGCTTGGTCTTTTGGCAGCTTATAATAGGTAACACTTAAATGCTCCGATGAATTGCTCTAACAGCGTAGCACCGTCGCATCTTCGACAACTTCGCCGTGGCATATGACGTATCATATCGCTCCAGCCCATAAAAGGCAAGGTCAGAGCAAGGAAGTGCACTTTACAAACGACGCCGTGCCAAAAAAAAAGAAATATTCACATGCTTTGCTTCCGGCTTAGTAACAACATAACAGCTGTTCGCTTATGTACGATGCACAGAGGACGAAACGAAAGAAGCCAAGCGGCCAAGCCAAGAGTCCATGCCAAGCCAAAGACAGATAAACCGAGAGCAGTGACGTCGGTGCGCCCGTGCGCAGGGTTTGCCGACGGTCTGACGGCCGGGCGTGGGAACTAAAAAAACCGTTTTCTAAGAAACTACGAACAGTTGGAGCAAGATATTTCGCACACATATGCAGTGTTCGGTAATGAACACACAGCGCGAGTATCGTTCAGTTCTGCGGCACTTCAAAATCGGCATATCTGACCTTTAAGTTGTGGGATATGTGTGTAGTGTACTAGTCTTTGATTGTTGCTTTATGACAAGTACAAGGAGCCTTGTTGAAAGAAGGAGAACGCCAAAAAAAAAAGGACAGGAAGCTTTCTGATGATATAATTGGACGTCGTGGTGCTGCGCTACAGTGCACGGTAGAGTTTTTTTTTTTTCAGATCCCCAAAAATTAATCACCGTTGAAGCGCTGAGGCCGGACAGTTGCTCACCATCTTCGTCAGCCACTTGTTACGTAGCGACTTTCCTTTTCCGAACGTTACAGTACATACGGAGCACTGCATTTGCTTATATGTACATAAAAGAAAAACATCAGGGGCCCTATTCTCGTCAAGCTAATCGAAGTCGATTACCGAGTTCTCACCTACGTTCGGCACCAAAGTGATAAAGGCGCAAAAAATGACTGACTCCTCGAAGATATACCTGACTATTTTGGTCGTGTATTAGTGTCCACAGATGAACATTCAATGTTGTCGCATTGTCATTGTGTTTATCGTTACAAGTATCGTTAGAAGTTCGCACACGTGAAATGAATCCGTTTCATTTTTATTTATTTTATTTTATTGTTATCGGTGAATGTGGAAACTGAGTTGCAGTGTAGAAAGACGTGAAGGTGTCTATTCTAATACACGAGCCACCAAGCGCACGTGTTGACAAGGAAGCTGAGGAACCCAGGAAGGGAAGTGCCAAGGACAATGACAAGGGGACGCATTCCCTTCTAAGCCTTCATCTCTGCGTTGCACATATTTTGCGGGACCAAAGTAGTCGAAAAGAGGACGTCGAGTCCTTCAAAAAGAAACAAAGCACATTATATGAAGCTCCACTATTAGCATGTTTCAGGGAGAAACTGTCCGGCATATAATTGGTAATCGCAACCCCTAATGTTAGCTGCCCTGATCTGTGCATTCCACTTAAAGTTAAAGTATAGTCTGAACAACCCGTTACAATGGTACTTCAAATAAGCAATAGGGAACAAAATGTAGAGACAACACTTACCACTAGCAGAATGGTGTGTATCAACTTTAGCTTGAGATGCGCCGCTCCGACCAGGGCCCGCTTGCACGAAACTTCTGCTAGGATCCTAACCTTGAGGAATGTCCATAAGCGTAGCCTTGCTAGTGCTTGTGTCGCGTGCTACTGACATAAAGTTTTTTATCAGCAAAATGCACTGCCAGAGCTGCGCCAAAAGGAAATGCTTCAAGATTAGGATCCTAGTAGAAGTTTCGTGCAAGCGGGCAGAGTTCAATACTCCACGTTACTTGCATATGGAACCGAGAACGGTTATCCTTGCAGATATCACACTAGGATGACTTGTAGAGCTGAAAACGACCTGTTACTATACCTAGGTAACTGTTGAAACATGCCGCAAGTAACACCACAACCGCCGCATTCATAACCGCCACAGCAGAGAGAGAGAAAGAGCACATTGTTGCCAGGCCTGTCACAGCGAAGCGCCAAGCGTGACGGCTTGTCAGACAGATTTGGATTTCGAAGTTCATCAGAACCTGGGCGGTTCCAGACCCTCAGTTTGGGGACCATGGTTGCGCAGGGTGAACTTTTAGCTTTGCTAAAATTGCACATATCTGTCTGATTCTGGTTTAATCTGAGGAAACTATTATATCTGATTTTCCAGATTTCTAAAAAATGCCAACATTCCCTGTATATGACCAATATTGGGAAATGCCAATATGGCCACTGATGAACCAATATTGGCGGGATCTTGGGAACATTCGGCCAATATGCCCAACGACGACCCAATATTGGTTGAACTTTTGGAATACAGGGCCAATATGCCTAATGATGAGCCAATATTGGCAGAATCTTGGGAATATAGGGCCAGCAGGCCCAATGGTGAGCCAATATTGGCAGAATCTTGGGAATATAGGGCCAGCAGGCCCAATGGTGAGCCAATATTGGCAGAATCTTGGGAATACTGGTCCAATATTGGTCCAGTATTCCCAATGTGCAGCCAATATTGGGCCAAGCTTCTGTGGTGCTTGGGTAAGTGCAAGTGTCACTTGCTGAAAGCGAAACTAAATTAGTCCATCTGACAGGGGTATAACAAGCAAAAACAATCTAAACAGCCGTGAATCACCAAACTAGTCAGATTCAACTGTGTTTGGCAATGTGCGCACGTACGACAGGTTATCAAGTGGGAACTCAAGACGCGTAAGAAAAGTACCAATCGAAGGCACACGTTCCTCTGCCCACAACAGAGCGAACTGCATCAAAGTTAGAAGGACGTATCGAGGGATATAGCTTTTCTCCGGAATTATCAGCTATACCAGTAATCGAGACAACAGAGAACAGCAGCAAAATGGCAGACACACCAGCCCAACACAACACCTCCATGGCACACAGCATGGCAAGCAGAGACAGTGTGACTGGCAGAGCCGCCCACCCCACGGAAACGCCCCATGCACTTGACACTCTCAATGCACGAAGAGAGGAAATTTTGAACAAGATCCGGAAGGGGGGCTAAGGCGGGAGGTCCAGGAGCTATATGACGACTACGAAGAGCTAATCTTGAACAGCGGCCAGCAAAGGCAACAACCACTTGTGGAACTGTCGGAGATCACTCAAAGGCAGTCCCAGTACCCAAATGACGGGCCACCCAAGACTGAGGAAAACGACCACACCGACGACGACAGCTCATCACAAGACACAAGCGTGGACCCCCACGGCAACCAAATGCCCAGAAGTAGGAGCCCGTCTGGACTCCTTATTAAACGCCTATATGGACGTGGAGTAAACCTTTCCGACACAAGCCAGAAAACAAACCCGTAATATCTTCTTTGGATAACTCGGACCTAGCGAGAAACATTGAGGTCCTACTAATGAAAGAGGGAGGACGAAGGACAGAACTACGTAAGGCGCAACGAGGAGCTGAAAGCAGACATACTTGAGATCCAACAGGAGGCTGCACAGATTAAAGAAGAGCTCTTCGAGTTAAAGCGCAAGCAGCCAACCTACGCCAGACCAACGGCGGGGATAACCCAGGAGAAGCCCCCCCCCCCTCCCCTCAGGCCAATAACCGCAACCATTCGGACCAAGCCCGGAATATAGGTCCAGACACTGGTACAGGACATGAAAGAAAACACACAGATAAAACCACACCATCAAGAACGCCACCCTTAAAATCCTACGGACATGAACCATATTAGCTGAATCCTAGAATCCACAAGATCTCGAAACCCTCGCACGCCACACTGCCTCCACAGAGGACCCGAAGAACAAAACAACATGTAGGCTCGGAGAGAACACCAAACCACGGGTCAAAATCACACACATCGAGGAGGGCATAACCAAAGATGACACTTGGTTGAACTCCAAAACCGGATCCAGGCGAAGAAGGAAGAAATGGAGGTATGCCACATTAAGGGCCAACCACCAGGGACGACAAACCACCTTCGTGGCAATCCCAATAAAACACTACCTCGTTCTGCTGCAGAGAGGCAATCTGCAGATCGGCTGGAGCCGATACATGGTGGGTTAGGCACTCAACGTTCGACGCTGCACGGCCTGCTTCCTATACGACCACTCCAGAAAGTTCTGCAGGGAGTTGGTGCAGGGAAATCGTTGCCCGAACTGTGGGAACCACCACGAGGGGCAATGTTCCAACCACCACTCCTGTGGGGCCGGTATGGCGACCAAACACCGAGAGGAAGACCAGCTTTGACCCAAAACATCATTTCTGTGACAGGCAATACCCGGTACATAAGGAGGCTGCAGACCAAGCAAGGGCCCAGCTTCAATAAATAACACCGAAACGCCCGGTAAATAACCCCGACAACGCATCCTGTACACAGGAGACAAAACTTCACTAACATACTAACACTCAAATGCCCCGGACAAGACAAGGGCTTGCCAAATTACTAATCAACCTCAACAAATCTACGGCTGCGACCCTTACCCTGCTGGACAAGATCCGCACTTCCCGCCCTCACATAGTGGCCATCCAAGAACCATACATGGGTCTCCTACAAAACGACCCGATGCTAGCCCGAGCTGGCTACACAACGATTGCAAACAAGGATGGAGCAGATGTGGTAACCCTCATACAGACAGACAACTACTATATCTTCCCTATCCTATCACACAAAGAGATAAACATCACAAACCTACGGTGCAAGGAAAGGAGAATTACCATAGCAAACATATATTTGGCATCCAGCAAAGATTTCTACTCCCTCCGGAAAATACAGGACCACATAGATAAACACCCAAAGGAAAACATCCTCATAATAGGAGATTTCAATACTAAAAACCCGCTTTGGGGAGGACCAGTAGCAGACCACAGAGGAGACACAGTCGTGGACTTCTTCTTCTTAAACGGACTGACACCACTCAATGACAGGAATAGCCCTCTCACCTTCAACGGCCCACGAGACACTTCATGGATAGACATGACAATGGTCACTGAGGACCATAGAAGAGAATATCACGGCTGGCAAATCCTCGACGCATTCTCCTGGAGCGGCCATCGCTATCTCTCCTTCGATATATTCTCTAAACCCAGCGAGTATATATACAGGGTGTCCACGCTAAGTGTGAACAGATTTTTTAAAAATATATCAATCACTTTTTCCGAGATGAAATCAATTGCAATATAGCATATGCCGAAGGGCACTCCCTAGGGGGGCATTAACAGACCCCTAAGGCAATGTCTTAATTAACTTTCAATAATTAACTTTTTAATTATAAAAGCTACGAAGTTGCTCCAATGAGAACATCTGGTCTCTTCGGTCACCAGATACAAAAGCCGTTTTCAGAACAAAAGTCCGTTCGATAGGTCGTCCGCAAAAAAATCGTGAAGGAACGCCATTTTTTTCTTTATTTTATTCATTGCGCATCTCTATAGAGACGCGTCTTTCCTTCGTCCCCATTACGAGAGGATGAAAGAGCACACTATCGCCTCTTGCGTCCTGGAAAAAGATTAAAAGAAAACAGAAAATGGAGCCCAAGATAAGGGCAGTCGCGATAGAGTCACCCGATAGATTTGTGTTTTTGTTTTGTTTCCGCAAGTTAAATCTAATCTTCGACGCGTGAGGCAGCACTGTGCTCTTTCACTTTCTCACACTGGGGGTAAAGGAAAGCCGCTTCTTTGAAGATGCGCAATAAACCAAATAAAGAAAAAAATGGCGTTCCTTCAAGAATTTTTTGCGGACGATCTACCGAACGTATTTTTGTTCTGAAAACGGTTTTCGTATCTGGTGACCGAAGAGATCAGATGGTCTCATTGGAGCAACTTCGTAGCTTTTATAATTAAAAAGTTAATTATTGAAAGTTAATTAAGGCATTGCCTTAGGAGTCTGTTATTGCCCCCCTAGGGAGTGCCCTTCAGCATATACTATATTGCAATTGATTTCATCTCGGAAAAAGTGATTGATATATTTTTAAAAAGATCTGTTCGCACTTAGCGTGGACACCCTGTATAAAACAACAAAAAAGAGTAGGGAACACATGATGAATGAAATCGAAAGGGATACCTGGTTTGGTTGGGTCACCAGACACTTCAACCCAGCTACCCTTAAAGGGACTGTGAAATTTCCCGAACCCCTATACATTTTTTCGTTGGAAACTGTTCTTCCCGCCGAGAAACTAATATGCCATAAATTTTTCCGGACGAAATCGCTCCACTCTCTGAGGAGCGCGCGCCCGAAATGTCTCTTCCGCGTCCCTCCTCTCCAGCGCACATTTTCCCGTCGACGTTGTAACTGTACGGACCGCGCTTCTGTTGCCCGTTACGTCACCGGTGTTGCGCAATGTGAAGTAATGCTGCGAGCGCGCTGTGGCTGGCGCCGCCCAGTCGCACATAGAAGGTCACAAGGTCTTTGGTCGCGTCTGAGCGTTGAAGTTGGAGCATTCTCCCGATGAACGCATACGCGGGATCCTATGGCGCATGCTCCTGGCGGGATCTTTCGGCTCGGCCACACGTCACGATGACGTGTTGCCGAGCCGGCCGTGGTCCCGTCAAGTTGCCCGCTGTGTCTCTGCTCGGCAGCTCGCCCCGGCGCGGCGCCAGCTGTCCTCCCTTCGCCGCTCCGTTTAAATTCGCTCCCGAGAATAGTCCTCGCGTGATGAAGGTAAAATTTTGGTTCTAGACTCGGAAAAGGGTTTACATTCTGATGAAAACGAGAAAAAATCATTTCATAGTCCCTTTAACCCTGATGCCGCACTCTACGCCCTAAGAAAAAGAATAGCAGCATACAAAGAGGCAGCAACGAGACGGATCAAAATGCACCACCACACAAACGACTGGTGGACAACAGAACTAGACAAACAACGAAAAGAGGTGAGAAGGCACAGGCGACAGCTACAACAGGAGAAGAGGACACAGGCCTCTCCCCCCTCCCTCTTACTCTACAAACGAGCAACAGCAGTGTGTAAAAAGGGCATCGTCCAAGCAAAACAAAAAGCAAAACAAGCAAAACTGGCACAACTAACCACCAAAAACCCATTCGGAGAAGCCTGCAAAATGACCAAAACGGAATCTCAGCTCCTCTCAAATGTTCTGCCAGTTAAAAACACCCAAGGAGAAATGACCACAACAGTGGAAGAATCACTCTACTTAATATACCGCTCGATCTTCGGTGACCCACGGCCACCCACGGCCCAGAACCATATACCACAACAACCAACATCAAGAACAGCCCAGGGCCACAAGAACCAGACATCACACCACACGAACTGAGGAGAGCCACAGTGAAGACAGCAGCAGATACGGCCACAGGCCCAGGCGACATCAATTATCCGCTCACTCGCTGCCTAACGAGGGAACATGAGAAATTCATACTTATGCTTATGAATGCCTGCCTCTGCCAGGGGAAATATCTGAAAGAGTGGAAACGAGGGAGAATAAAATGGCCCGTCAAGAATGGCAAGGACTCAAGCGACCCCACGTCATACCGACCCATCACAGTGTTCCCCATCCTGGCCAGGATATTTGAGCGCATATTACATGACCGAGTTTCCTACTACACCAGATATCGCCCCCCTACATAAGATATAATACGGCTTTGTGGGAGCCAAGTCTACCACCATGATGCTGCACGACCTCTCTAACACCATCAAGCAAGCCAAACAGCTAAAAGGACACACGACAGTAACCGCACTCTATGTAGAAGGCGCATTCAATGCCCTCGAACATAACCGAATATCCGAAACCCTACGACAAATGGGAGTTCCCCAAAAACATACTCAAACCCTCGAGGACTTCCTCAACGACCGAACTCACATCATGATAACAAAAAAACACAAAGCATTGAAAAGACAAACATCAGGGGGTGTCCTCAAGGCTCACCCCCCAGCATACTCTCATGGGACTTCACCATCAACTCTATCTTCGAAATCCCCGCCCCAAAAACTGTGAAATCTTCGGATACGCGAATGACATCCTAATAACAACTACAGGAAAAACACGAATAGCAATGGAAGAAACAGGAAACTCTTACTCCGTGAGCACATGGGCAGAGGAACACAAACTCACATTAAACGCCAGCAAGTCTCAGTGTCTGACGATAGAGAGTGGCACGAACATCTCAAAGAGATTCCCCATTTTTAAAACGGCCGGGGGAAAATTCGACAATGTAAACAGCATCAGAATCTTGGGAGTGCGATATGACAAAGCACATAGTTTTCTCCCACACCTAGGTGAGGAAAGACGAAAAGTTATAACTTCGACCGCAGAACTGTCCCGCTTGAGAAATAGACGGTACAGGACCCCACAAGACATCTTGAAAAAATAATATTAAGCAATCATTGAAAAAATAATACTTTACGGAACACCAGCATGGTGGAGCATTGCCCCACACACCCACATGGTAAGAAAATTAAAAGCCATACAACGGATCCCCCTCTTAAAGCTATCCAAGGCATACAGAACTACCTCGAATGAGGCCCTCTCGTTCCTCTGCCACACCCAACCATAACACTACAAGCAACCAGAGAACTGAAATGTTTCCTAATCCTACAAAAAAGAAAAAGAAAGGGATCTCCATCTTAGGCATAAACATAGGACCCAAAATAATAAAATACCCCATAGGAACGACAACAACCCCCCCCCCCCAACCCTTATGGGGATCCCCTTCACTAGCCCGGAGAGAATCAAGTATCAGGATCTCTCCGTCTTCACGGATGCCTCAAAAAAGGACGAGGAGATTGGAGCCGCATTCTGCGTATTCCACAACAGCCTCATACATACCGAAATATACAGATTATCGGCGAATAGCAACATCTTTGATGACGAAATGCTAGCAATATCGAAAGCAATAGACAGCAGTACCCTCAACAAACCCACAAAGAATGTCACCATCTACTCAGACAGCCTCTCAGTATTGAGAGCCCTCACTAACCCATATCATAGCAACCCGAGAATACGCAACCTGCAAGAAAAAATAATCACAGCCCAATATCAAACAACAATCAAGCCAGCATATGTCCCCGCCCACACAGGAATAACGGGAAATGAACTGGCCGACAAACTAGCAAACGAAACTCGAGCCCAAGAAAACACGACTAAGACCCCTTACATAAAAAAACTACATAAAAAAACTCCTGAGCAAAGAAACCTTCACTAACTGGCAACACACATGGGAAAGTGAAGAGCCCAACAAACTTATTAAAAAATGTATACCACAAATATATCAAGCAACGAACCTTGCACCTAGTTCTCACTATCTCAATCAGATGCTCACAGGGCACGGTAGCTTCCCCAGCTACTTTAGGAAATTTAACATCGACAACCACCAAACATGCAAATGTGGGGAACCCGAAGCCGACGTCATGCACTTCATGAGTAAGCGCCCGGAGAGCTCGCTACCTCTTAAGCATCTGAAACAATTCAACCAGCCTACGAAGCACATAGAGACATGGAGGCCTCGCCCCCACCAAACACAGAGCCGGAAGCTTCACGCAACACGGCGCGAGGAACGCGGACCCCCATGTCTACACCCACACTATTTAAGTGCAAAGACACATCACACTTCCAATCATAAAACAAGACCAGGAGGACCACGGCCGAAGCACCAGCCACCTCGCCCACCAATGTGGATCACAAGGATCTCCCATTGCTGGAAGCTACGGCATCCGGGATAGGAACCAAAGACAACGGGAGTGCTGCCGGACGAAAGCGAAAAGTGCAGTGGGGTAATTCCATTTTAAATCGACCAAGGTCCGCCGATGACATTTTTTGATTTCAGTGAAAAAAAATATATGTTGTAAATGACCTTCAGTGAAGACGAAAGCAGGTTCCCGGGGCTTCCTACGATCAACCAGTCCACAGATGGAGAGGGGGTAAGGTGGCGCCCTCTTTCCGACATAATTTTTTCTCGCGACGTTGCAGCTTTACTGATGCCACTTCATTCGCGTCACAGCTCTTATAGCTAGCACACGTAAAGTCTGGGCACTCTAGCATACCTGTACGGAGTGAGAACGGTGTCATTTTAAAGGGACGCTGAAGAAAAAATTGCTAAATCAGCAGATATGACAAAAAGTGCACGTTTCATAGCGCTCATAGCTCCTCGACGGCAAGCCACATATCCATAACTGAAGGACGCTTTGAATGTGCAGTCTTTTCTCTATCGTTCAATATATAGAAAACCATTCTAACACGTTTCGTTGCTGAAAGAGATGTCAGTAAAGTTAGGTGGGGGAGAGCAGAAAATTGCCGATGTTTGGTGTGGCATACCTCAGTTTCTGCAATACTTATTCCAATAAATTTGCGGTTGCTGAAAGGCCAACGTATCCCCTAAATCCAGCTGCAAAAATATGTTGCACTATTTTAGTAGGGTGAACGCAGCGAATTACACACATATATACATATCTACAGGGTGTCCCACCGAAAAAGGGCCAGGGGCTCAAGAAAAAACGGAGTGCTCTACACAAATGGAACCAACTGTACGTGCTTGGCAGTTGTGTGGTCTATCCAAAAATATTTTTTCCATCGCCCTTTGCCAATTAATTAACGGTAATTCATTTTCTAACTTTTTAATTATCGGTTTTAGCTCTCAGATGTCAATGAGGAACTTGTAGTACATGTCGAAAAAGACACAGCTGAAGTGGTTCGAGGTCGCTATGGCTTGTGGTTTCGTTTTTTCCCGGGTCTAAAAGTTGGTTTCAGATGCCGGGCGGACCGCAAATCGCTGCCCACAATCCGGCACCCGCGCGCGACGATTGCAGTGCACTCTGATAGGTGTGCCGTGAAACAGGTGAAATATCTTCCCCTTGTGTGACGTGGTCCAAGGATGGTCTCCAAGCGCTAATCTCAAGGTCAATGTACGCCGGAGTGCGCTGGAATCATCGCGCGCAGGTGAGGGATTGTGGGCAGCAATCTGCGGTCAGCTGGCATCTGAAACCAACTTTTCAACCCGGGAAAAAACGAAACCACAAGCCATAGCGACCTCGAACCACTTCACTTGTGTCTTTTTCGACATGTACTACAACTTCCTCATTGACATCTGAGAGCTAAAACCGATAATTAAAAAGTTAGAAAATTAATTACCGCTAATTAATTGACAAGGGGCGATGAAAAAAATATTTTTGAATAGACCACACAACTGCCAAGCACGTACAGTTGGTTCCATTTGTGTAGAGCACTCCGTTTTTCCTTTAGCCCCTGGCCCTTTTTCGGTGGGACACCCTGTATATCATATACCTTTACACATATCTATACATATGCTATATACAGGGTGTCCACGCTAAGTGTGAACAGATTTTTAAAAATATATCAATCACTTTTTCCGAGATGAAATCAATTGCAATATAGCATATGCTGAAGGGCACTCCCTAGGGGGGCATTAACAGACTCCTAAGGTAATGTCTGAATTACCTTTCAATAATTAACTTTTTAATTATAAAAGCTACGAAATTACTCTAATGAGAACATCTGATCTCTTCGGTCTCCAGATACCAAAACAGTTTTCAGAACAAAAATCCGTTCGGTAGATCGTCCGCAAAAAATTCGTGAAGAAACGCCATTTTTTTCTTTATTTGGTTTATTGCGCATCTTCAAAGAAGCGGCTTTCCTTTACCCCCCGTGTGAGAGAGTGAAAGAGCACAGTGCCGCCTCACGCGTCGAAGATTAGATTTAACTTGCGGAAACAAAACAAAAACAGAAGTCTATCGGGTGACTCTATCGCGACTGCCCTTATCTTGGGCTGCATTTTTTGTTTTCTTTTAGTGTGCTCTTTCATCCTCTCGTATTGGGGGCGAAGGAAAGACGCATCTCTAGAAATGCGCAAATAATAAAATAAAGAAAAAATGGCGTTCCTTCACGAATTTTATGCGGACGATCTATCCAACGGATTTTTCTGAAAACGGCTTTGGTATCTGGTGACCGAAGAGATCAGATGTTCTCATTGGAGCGATCTCGTAGCTTTTATAATTAAAAAGTTAATTATTGAAAGTTAATTAAGACATTCCATTAGGAGTCTGTTAATGCCCCCCTAGGGAGTGCCCTTCAGCATATGCTATATTGCAATTGATTTCATCTCGGAAAAAGTGATTGATATATATTTAAAAAAACTGTTCACACTTAGCGTGGACACCCTGTATATATATATATATATATATATATATATCTTGAAAAGTTGGAGTTGTATTGGACGGCTACGTAATTATAGTTGAAATAAATGGGAGACACAAGACGAAAGTAGGGAAAGTAACAAAAAAAAAGGGGGTTATTAAAACTTAAAAATTATAAAAGTTAGGGAGGATGTCTACGTTACGGCGGAAGCTCCGCCTTCTTCGGGGCAAAAGAGCTAAATGTGGTCACGAGGCTGATAAGGGGCTTGAGAATGACGTGGTCGGTTGGGGGAAATCCCCGCCACCTCGCGGTTGTCAATTGGGGAAATTCCAGAACGCTTTTGTGTCAGGTCCAGGAGTGGGGTCATCGTCCTTGTGGGTCAGTGGGGATTTTGATCCGGCTGAAACGAGAAAAGGCAACAGGGTCTTATGTAGGTTGTTAAACTTCTTATTGTTGACAGCATGCCAGGGTCGTCGTTAATGGCCGATCGGAATTTGTAAATTAGGTAGGATTCCCGTTGTTTCCGGGAGCGGTCGGAGATAAAGTTCGACTGGAGAATAAAAACTGAGGCTTCGTTGAATGAATGTTCTGGTTGTTTGAAATGGCGTGAGACCGGAAGATTAGGTTTCTTGGTAACATCCGATTGGTGATTGTTGAATCTTATTCGGAAAGAAGTTTTTGTCTGACCCACGTAGTGGGCCGGGCATGTGTTGCATTGGATTACATAGATAACGTTGCATGAGTTACAGTATACGTCTGCGTTGATCTTGACGGTAAAGTTGGAATTCGTACTTCTGACCGTTTGTGCGGTCTGCATTTGGAAGTTAATGCAGACCGCACAAACGGTCACAAGACACGGCTGATTCCAACAAATCCGTAATGAATCGTGCGATATAGACCGCTTGTATATGATAATTTGATCTGACTGCTTTCTTCATGAATGCAATGCCCATTGCAATGATTGAAATTGCATCTGGTCTAGTGTATTTCAATTCTTCGTTAGCAAACCTCAAAAACTCCGCCATCAATCCCAGTGGCCCTTCCGACGTTGATGTGCAGATATTTTTATAAGTATTGTAGATTCGGCATATAAATTATTGCACCTTCAGTTCTGTAATTTGTACCATATCTCCGAATACGACCATGTCTAGGACATACTGAAAGTCAGCGATAATGGAATCGTTTCGCGGCTCTTCCTTTTCGAAGCAGTTTTTTATCACATCTTCTCATGATTTATGGCAGCGAGTACAAAATCTGTCCATCTTTCAATGTAGAGCAAATGTCTCTTCTGTTTTCAAGTGCACGTCTACACTTCATTAAAAGCATATCTATGCTTATTTTATTGATTAAAATTTTATTATCTGGTTAGAATGCTATAATCTCCACCTGTCGTGAGAATTATTGTTTTGACTTTGTTTCAAGTGTTCACTCGATTGATATTCTATACGTTTTGAAGTCACTGCCTGAAATAATTATTGTCTTGTATTTGTTTCAACTGTTCACTCGATTAACATAAGTAAGTACCTCTAAGATGGGAATGCCTCATAACTCTGAGTTGCATTTCACATTTGATATTTCTGTGTGGTTCATTAGAAATTTCTGTTGCAAGATATTACAAAAATTTATGTAATTAAATTTGTTTCTCATTTTTGATTGAGTATTGTTGCTACCATTTAATAATTTGGACTTTCTCTACATGTTCAATAAGAATATCGCATCTGTACAAACTTAGTCGACTTGTCAACCACTTTGACAAAAGATTTCCGTTTCAAGGAAAGGATGCGAAAAGATAGTGATCCCAACGAGTAATATCGGCATCTATTTGCACTGCACAATAAAATATATCGCTTTTGAACTATCTTATCTGACCTCTACAGCGTTCTGTTTGCTGGACGAAGGAATATAGCCCCCAACCCTTTGAGTGATAAAGCATGCGCAGTGCTTTGGCCATATAGATAGAGACATAAAGTCTCCCGGCTTTGAGGAAAAGAGTGAAAACCGAGATGAAAACAGTGCATATTTTCTACGTCTTGGATACCTCCATTAAGGTTCGTAGTGTTTGTTAGAATGAAAATTGTATATTGGTCGATTTTATGATGGTTCAATGATAGATTATTTTCCTCTGTTGTTGTGTACGTGTCGCCGCGTGTTCCTCTGTTCTTCAGCGTTAAGTCTGTGCTATAGTGTTAAGTCTGTGCTATTTCGCCTTTTGATAGATTGGTTAGCTATTATTTCTCTATGTGTTGGATGGTGCGCAGGTTTGGCTCTCTATTAGTTGTAGCTGTTGATTGTGTTGTTTCTCGTTATTTCCTTACGCCTATGCTGTTCACTTAATAAGAAATGGATTAATTAAAAGTTGAGTAATGTTGGAATATGAGATTCCCTATTGCGCTCGAAATGTTATGACAGATATTCACGCTATTGCAATGATGGTACTCACGTATTGGAATATTAGACTTTTTATAATACAACTTGTAATTTGATTGTCATCATATTGATTAAGAATATCTTCTTTGTAGTGGTATAGATTTTATTTCCTCTTGTGTTCTTGTCGTTCGTGTGCCGTAGTCTTCCATACATCTATCGGCATCTGTCTTCAACAAATCTGGGGGCTTAATCGCTTCATCGTCGTTACGGTCGTTACAAGCTAACGAGTGGCGGGAAATTCAAAATGGCGGGCGGGAAATTTAAAAAGGTGGGCACGTGATAAAACACGTGCACGGCGCTCTTCGCGCGATACGTGAAGGATGTGGTACACGTCACGCGCAATGTGTCACGTGCCCACCTTTTTGAATTTCCCGCCACTCGTTAGCTTGTAACGACCGTGACGATGAAGCGATTAAGCCCCCAGGGCAGATATCATTAGATCTGGTTGTTGGCTAGGAGCGTGCTATGTGGTGAAGTTCATTTTTAACATATCTATTTTCTGATGAGTTTGATTTTTTCTTCTGATTTTCTGAATGATAGATTACTATGTTGTTTTGATTTGATTTTATTTCCTCTTGTGCTCGTGTCCCATAGTCTTCCAGGGTCTCTACTGTTCACAGTTGATTACACTAATCGTTCTCACATATAGGAATATTATACTTTTTATAACACAACTTATAATTTTGTTTATATAATCATATTGATTAAGAATATCTTCTTTGATTCAATGTGGTGATCGTTTCTCGTCTTGATATGGTGTAGCTATTATTTCCCTACATGTTGGATGATTGGTTCTATATTAATGCTATGTGTTGATCCGAATTATTGCCTTATGTCTGTGCTATTCACTTCATAAGAAACTGATTACTTAAATTTGTATCATGTTGGAATATTAAACTTAGCTTCCATATTGTGCTCGAAATTACTTACATCTATCAGGTTCTCACGTCTCAGGCTTTTATAATAAAACTTGTAATTTTGATTGTAATCATATTGATTAAGAATATCTTCTTTGATTAAATGTGTTACCACTTCTGATTCGAGTTAATAAAAAATATTGTGTTTGATCTGTGATACCTATTCAATGCTATTGTATCATACCTTTAATAAGTATATTCTTTGTTAGATGTATTGTGTTTCTTTTGCATCAGGTTTTTTTTTTGGCTGGGTTTTTCTCCTTCACACAGAGTCACAGTATAATTCCTTGCACTATTGATTTTAATAAATATATTTTCACTTGTACTTTTGTGTATGGCTATCCTTTGCATGCAAACAGCCTACTGCACACCTGTTGTAGCTGGAAAAAATATGTGAAGTCGGCCTACGTATGGCCAAAGAAGTCAGCCCAGGCTGAAAAATACGCTACGATAACCGCACGCGCAGCCCTCCCCCGCCGATAAGCGCGCGGACAACCCTCCGCACACGCGCAGCGTAGGGAAAAACACGCGCAGGGCTCAGGGCAGGTGTCAGGGGTCCAGGTTTCTAAATCTCACCCATGCTTATACTGCACCCCCTCCTACTACTACTTTGGCATTAAAGTAACTGATTACTCGAAATATTAGCCAAAAAGTAATTGATTACAAGTAGCGCAATTACTAGTAACGCGTTACGCACAAGTCCGCTGTGTAACCCGTCATACTAAATTCAGGTACAGTCAACTCGCGTTTATCCGGACGGCTGCGTTTCCTGTGAAAACGTCCCGATAGCGGGGAAACCGGATAGGTCAAACACGAAAATCCAGATTGATCCTATAATGCCATCTTTATTACAAAGAAAATTCTGTTGACTGAAAGCAACTGAAAGCGCTGTTCTCAGTGCCGCCCACGCGTTTTCTACCGTCACAGCTGGTGCATCCCCGCTTTCATCAGCACTTGAACAGTATTGAAAGCGACGACACTGACGATGTCGACATCTGTGATTGCAGCGCAGGGGTCCTCGTTGCGGACCTTCTCAGTCTGAAATGACCAGACTGCTCAGTGGATTACTTTTGTTTGACGTGCAAAGTCGGAATGGGAGAAAAATGCTTTCTAGACGCACCCTCTTTGTGTCAGTAAAAGGTGGCCACGACCAGGGTTCTCGACCTCGCTTGACTAGGTGTGGGCCAAGTGTCCTTCCTGAACAATGGCCAAATAACTGAATCCGATTGTTGGGTATTAGTCACATGTGTTCCCTGGAATTCTTGTCCGAGTCCGGAAGCTGAAGTCTGGGTAAACGACGGCGAAATACATGGCGAGAAATCCGTCCCCACGCTTTCTTGACTGATAGCGCAGGATCCGGATAAATGAAGTCCGAATAAACGCAGGTCGACTGTACTAAGAACCGAGGGGAAGAGCAATCTCGGTTCGATATATCGGCGGCTCTCGTCCTGATGCATTTCCCTTCTCATGTACCTCTCGACTCGCAGGACTTTCTACGCTTCTAAGCACTAAGAGCAAGTATTGGCATAGTTGGTGATTCGACTATAAAGTCAAATAATTGCAAAACATTTGTTTGTGCGATGTTTCTTTTGTTCTTCTTTGCAATTTAAGACTCTAATGCGAAAGGTTTACGCTGTATAACATTACGTTCACAGTTGCTTTCTACCGCAAATGACAATAGCACGATATATAGTGGCACATGAATGGCGGACCTAACTGCATACTCATACGGTTGCTATTAGTGAAATGAGAGCATGTCTTGCACCAAAAGGGAATATGAGTAGAGCAAACACCGGGAGAAAATTCCGTTGACATGTTCTCCAAATTTCCCAACGAGGGTGCCCTGATAAAAAGCCAAAGTATCAGTGTACGGGTGCATCCAGAGCAAATAACAAACGTAGAACTAATCGCGACGAGCTGTGTGAAGTTTTCTGGCAAAGCAGGTATGCCGCATTACAAGCAACGGTAGATAAAGCCATGCGTCAGCTGTGCTTGACTGTAGATCGTCGTCCCTGCCTATCTGCGGTACACTCGTTGCTATAGCGACTGATATGGTATCTTCTAGCCGACGCTCAGGTGCCACTTCCAGCTGCTATTGTTGAGATCAGACGTTCGCTTGGGACTCATTGCTTCAAGTTGCATCCCGTGAAGTCTGGTAGCTTCCAAAATGCCCGCCGTGCGCTGTACCCCACCATCGTCGCTGGACTCCACGGACCCACCCTTGCTGCATCCCGTAGATACCTGTGCAAGTTGCGGACGTTCATCAATCGACGTCTGGATGTCCACGACCTACAATACTAGCACCTGCAAGAAGTGTCTGCTCGATAAGGAACATCTTCCACTTGACGACATATTGCTTTGTCCCGGTTCAAGGTTTGGCTGCAAATATCAGACGAGCATCGCTCGTGAGTGCGCCGTCCATCTCCGTACCTGCCCTCGACGCCCGACGCAATGTCCCAACGAGTGTTCTTCTATTGTCCCCAATGTGCACCTGCCTGAACACCTGACGGATGAATGTGTGAGACGTACGCAGGAGTGCCGTTTCTGCCATGGGAACTATTTCGTTTCCGAGATCGGGAATCATTTTAAGAACTGTGCGGAATACCCAGTCACGTGTCGGTTCTGCAACCAAGAAAACATTCGACGTGGCAAGTTGAACGAACATGGCGCCGGTTGCCGTAAGACACCGAAGCTTTGCAAAATGGCCTCTTTGGGATGTGCATTCGAGGCAGGCGATGACGAAATGCAACATCACATGACGCTGGAGAAGCATGCTTTTTTCATTCATGAGTCAAAGATGCAAGTGAATAGCCTAGAGGCTGAAGTGCGTAGATTGCGTGAAGAGCGTAACCGAGAAAAACTAGAAGAGCAAAAAGCCCAGGAAAAACTGCGTAAGGAAGAACAGATTCGTGATAAAGAGGTGCAGAATCTTCTGGCCCAAATACAAGCATTGAAGGCACAATTCGGTGGAACATTAGAATGAAAACTCGTGAAGTATCGGGGTCTCGCGAGGGATGTTATCCGTACAAGTCATGAATGTCCGCCTCTTCTGTAACCAATTATTTTTCTGGACAATAGGTGGTGTTGATGGTGAAAGGGTGTGCAATAAGAAGCAGCCACATCGACTGTGGAGGCAACGGCCATGGTTACAAGAATTGATTGCTTTCGTTTCGTCGCTCAACGGACTGCTACCTGCACTTCTGTAGAAAATACCATAGACGTCTTTCAAGTGGCCGCTGTCTCACCTAATGTGATAAAAAATCGTATTACAAAAATCTATGTGTATCGCGTTTATCTCGGAAGAGATTTCGCCATTACGTTTGAGCTCTTTTATGAAATTTTACTAGCGAGAAATTGAATTTTCTCAATTGATGTCCGAACTTTCTCATGTCAACCTGTCGATTTTTTAAACACAGAAACAGAAGGCGCACGTCGGATGTACCCATTGTGTTGCAAAGTGGCTTGCATACTACTTTGGTAATATGCTACGGCAGTACTTGTGTGCGCATGAGAGAAAGAAAGGGCTGGTGGTGATGGTGAAAGGCCTCGCCGTTGTCGGCCTCACTGAGGTGTGAACGTCACGACTAACGCTCTCCGGGGAATGTGCGTCCTGGGCCGGCTTCTCAAGGAACTTCTGAACTTCTTCTTCTCAAGGAACTCGGCTTCTCAAGGAAAGGGAAAAAGCTGAGGGGTTGCGAGAAAAGCTGACCAACTTGCATAGCGTATAGTTAAAGAGATACTGCCGAAAAACTTATAAACATAATCTTCACATGCAGCCATATACACTCTTAGAAATGAACTTCACCGCATAGCACGTTGCTAGCCAACCATCATCTCGATTGATATGGTTATCTGCCCTGATTGGTTGAAAACGGGAGGCGTACGCCTTTTTTTTTGTGACGCTTATGCCGTTAACCGTGTATTCACACGAGCGTGTCTTCTGACGGCGCAGTAACTAAAGGAGCGAGAGGCTAAATAATAAGGCGCTGAGGCTACGCCCCTCTGGAATGCCTACACATCGTGTTCCAATATGCTGTCAGCTCAGATGCCGGGGACAATGCTTCGCGCTGTGGTTGAAGGCCGCAGCATTAATTTTATGTGCACGGCGCTTGATACGCAATGGATGGAAGAAAGCGAAAATCGGTGGCTCTTGCTGTTCTCATTGACGACAGTGAACATTGCCATGAAGATAAGCGGTTACAGGCACATTCGCACAGAAAACAATACAGAGGAAGATATGGATGAAAGAATGGGTGTTGAGGAAAGAGCATGGTCTCCTAAATAGCCTTCTACGGGAGCTACGACACGAGGACCCATGCACTCTACAAACAGAACTTCACCGCATAGCACGCTGGGCGCCAACCATTGCAAAGAATAGTAAGGTCCCTCTTCCGAACTACCGATTGCGCGTGACCGACACTGTCGGCAGGCGAGGATCGCTCGCTCTCGATCGACATTGCGGGAACGACACATGCAACTTTTGATAATCCGACGGCGCGGCGAGCTTGAATCGCGAGGTGCACTGCACGAGTTAGCGAGTTGTTTGCAACCGATGGCACGTGATGCGTGATGTCACGTAACGACGGCACCAAGCATTTTGTATTTCCTTGTCTTCTAAACGTGTCGCTTGTGAACGACGCTATCGGCTGAGTGTCGGTGCACGAGCGACTGCTCAGACTCAGTCGTATGGTCTGTCGATTAGCCACAGCAATTAACTGAGATGGCTGCAAGTTACTTCGCGTGGCTGCTATCGAGGCCAACGCGGTCGAAACCTATGTACACGTCGACCTGCCTTCATCGCTCTGTGAGGCAGAAGCGGCCTCGGGCGGTGCCATATAAATGACCGTTGATGCGGACTCCGAGGCCGGCAGTGCCCGTATCCCGAGTCTCCTGCATCCCGGTCGTCGCCACTTGCCCTATCACAGAGGCGAGCCGCTCTTCCAGCTCAGAGAGCGATTCTTTCGGAGGGAGGACCTCCTCCCGTCCCCCGTGTGTGATGTAAGATGTGAGCTGCCTTGGCTTTGGTGGCGCTTTTCCAGTCAGTCCACGTCTAAAAGTTCCCATTGAACACAACTTCAATCAAGCAGTGGGATATTGCAACAACAACAACATATATATCCTGATGATGAAGGGGGGGGGGGGGATTCCACTCTAGGAGTGGAACGCTACCCCATAGCTAAGGGGGCTAATATGAGTGGTGATAATGATGAGTGATGACGATGAGAGATGACACGAATGATCGGAGCGGCGATGGCGATGATGAACGTGATCGTGATGGTGGTAATGTCCGAGAGCGCTGCTGGAGTCATAATGAGTTCTTTAGGCCTGTCGCCTCAAAAGAGCCAACTACATGACGTAAGGCCGCCCTGGAGTGGGCCGCGGTGTCCCAAGGGCCGAGGACAGTTATATTGCAGTCGTCACTGCTG
Source organism: Ornithodoros turicata (assembly GCF_037126465.1). NCBI lineage: Eukaryota > Metazoa > Arthropoda > Arachnida > Ixodida > Argasidae > Ornithodoros > Ornithodoros turicata. Next base: position 162,788,723 of record NC_088201.1, read on the forward strand.
CCGCCAATTTTGAGATTTTTGGTGGTGTTTCGTATCTGATACTAATTTACGCACTTTTCTCCACCTCTCAACGGGTTTCACTGCACCACAGCTGGCGTTCAAACGTGTAGCCAGCTCGCACTGCTCCCTATTTTTGTCTTGCGATGTGTAGCCAGCGGACAGCCCACCCGTAAAGAGATTACGGTGCCCCCCCCAAGAAACACACCCCACGCAGTCGAGCACAATGTGAAACTGCTCCGAGGTGGGTCGTGAAGCGCGCACCAGTGAATCCATCGCAGGTAGAGGAAATTATACAAAAAAAAAAAAGCAGCACAGCTTGTTTCTTTTCTTTTTCTGTTTTTTGTTTGCTTGTTCTTTCATTGCCTGTGCTTGCTTTTATCTCAAATGCACGAAGTGATATTTGCGAACGCGCTCGTGCAATCGGTTTGTCGTCGTCTTCTGGGATGCGCGTGACAGTGACTTTGAACACGTCGACAGGCTGAACGATGGTAAATAACCCAAGCGCGCGATCGTTAGACGTAACCTGAAATACCAAAAGTGGCATGTATCGTTCCCGCCGCCTCGATCGCTTCGCCTGCCGACACCGTCGGTGGCCCGGAACTACATGTGGTAGCTGCTAAACGGATAGGGAAGTTGTCAGTGGTTCCTTTGCCTTTGCCTTTCGCACCTCCGACTGCTTTTCACTGCATGTACTCACTGTCACCCGTGGAAAAATTTGCTAGAGCAGGAAGCCGCTATATAATGTAGCAAACAAAACAAAAAAAAGTATTACACACGTTGCTAGCTTGTGAGGGTCGGAACCAGGCGGCAGTCGTCTTCTGGTGGCTCGTGTTGAAAGTTGCTCTTTTTCACGTTCCCTTCTGCTGAGCTCTCCCCGCTGAACAAGCGTGCGCATCGGTCAAACGACAGGATCGTTCACGCGCGGCTCGTCTGGAAGCACAGGAATACCAAATTCTCGGTGCTGTCGTTCGATGACATCACACACTACGTGCCGTCGCTTGCAAACGACTCGGTTGAGCGAGCGAGGCACCTCGGAATAGGGCGCCTGTTTCGAAGAGAGAGGGCGGAGAGAGAAGGGGGCGTACGCCTTTTTGTGGAAATTTCATATTGCCACAAAAAGGCGTACGCCCCCCTCTCTGTTCGAATCAGAAACGATAACCATATCTTTCGAGACAATGGTTAGCGCACAGCGTGCTATGCGATGAAGTTCTGTTTTTAGAGTGTGTGTCTACCGGAAGGTTTTGAGAATGGATGCGGCCACTTTTGAATACATTCTGCTCCGTATAGCAGAGCGCAGAAGGAGAGTATAGAGACGAATATGCGGGACAGTATACTAGCCTGTGATAGTCTTTCCGTAACCCATTTGTAACGGGTTCGTTCGAATTATGTACGCTTAAACATGCCTCTAAATGCATAAAGCATTCGTAAATAAGACTGAGCGGGAATGAGCGTAGAAGAAAGTGCTATGAAGGCTGCGTGCCTTCGTTTTCTACCGTGACTCCGCAGCAGTATGACGGTGTTGAGTGTGATGTAAAGCTGGGACGGTTGCGGCGTAAAGGTAGCACCTTTCGAACACAGTAAAACAGCTTCACCGCATAGCACACCCTGCGCCAACCATTGCCGCGAGTGATACGCTCTTAAAAATGAACTTCACCACATAGCACGCTCCTAGCCGACCATCATCCCGAATGACAACGTTCTCGCCCCTGATTTGTTGAAAACGGGAGGAGGAGCCTATTTTGTGCCCAGTCTGCACGGCACAGAATAGGCTCCCCCTCCCGTTTTCAACAAATCAGGGGCGAGAACGTTGTCATTCGGGATGATAGTTGGCTAGGAGCGTGCAATGTGGTGAAGTTCATTTTTAAGAGTGTAGGGCTCACTTCTGATTGGAGGACAGAGTGAAGGGTACACCTTTTTGTGTCAATGGTGTGTGTGTGGTAGTTCTCCTGCCGCACGTTCTGCTGAAGCAAGGAACCTTGTCCTCTTCCTCCGGAAGGCAGGTCTTGCTCAACGACCCATCTGACAGTTTGCTCCCCGCGATGAACTCATGCGTCGTCTACGCACCTCCTCTATCCTCCTTCCGTCTTGCTTCTTCTCTTTTTTTGTTTAGCTCGAGTCGTGACTACGCTCACTTCTGTGTGGAAAACAATGGCGAGCCGATCCTGCCATTACCCCCCCCCCCCCCGCCACCCCCTTTTGTGTCAATTCGGATATATGAGAGCTGACACGGAAAACCGTATGCCCTCCTCTCTCTTCGAATCAGAAGCGATGACCCTATCGCTCGTGGCCATGGTTGGCGCATAGCGTGCTATGCCGTGAAGTTCAGTTTTTAAGGTGCAGAAATGTAATATCCCTGTTGAAAAAAAATCCAAATAGGTTGTATGCGATCCTATTTATCCTATACAAATAGATGTAGGATCCTTTATGTCCTATTTTGTATCATGTGGGAAAGTTGTGGGATCCTACTTGTCCTATATTCATTCACATATAGGTGAGTCATAGGACCCTACATGTCTCATATTAGGCTATATAGGGGAGTTGTGGTGTCTTGCTTGTCCCATATTCGGCAATATAGGAGGGTTGTAGGACACTACATTGCCTATATCCGGCTACGTAGCAGACTTGTAGGATCCTACAAGGCATCAAAAAAGAGCTATGGGAGATCTTACGTGACCTGTTTGGTTTCATGTGGGGAGGACGTGATGAATTATTTTGACACATGGAAGTGATATATTAACACAGCAACAAACGATACTTGATTATATATATGTATATATATATATAAAGAGGGGGCCAAAATAAGTGAATTATAAAGAGGGGGAAAAGCCATTAAAGAAATAAGTAAATGACGCTAGACGTGTTTGAAATTCAAGCTTACAGATTAAGGTGGCTTCTATGGCTGCACGTAGAGAAACCGATACTCATGGAACGATGCGACAGCACCAGAGGCTTCACTTGCTTGCACTGTGGCATTGAGGAGCGCTCAGTCACCCTCCCAGGTGTATATCGCTCGCTGAGTGACCCTTAGTTTGCCAATCACGAACGATGCGCAGCTACCCAGGGCTGACGAGCCGCAAACACGGCGAAACACGTGTCCTCTGGTGATGTCGCATCGTTCCATGAGTATCTGTTTCTCTACGTGCAGCCATAGAAGCCATCTTAATCTGTAAGTTTGAATTTCAAACACGTCTAGCGTCATTTACTCCTTTCTTTAACTTTCCCCCTCTCTTTATAATTCACTGGCTTGCACTGTGGCATAGAGGAGTGCTCAGTCACCCTCCCAGGTGTATATCGCTCGCTGAGTGACCCCTAGTTTGCCAATCCCGAACGATACGCAGGTACCCAGGGCTGACGAGCCGCAAACACGGCGAAACACGTGTCCTCTGGCGCTGTCGCATCGTTCCATGAGTATCTGTTTCTCTACGTGCAGCCATAGGAGCCACCTTAATCTGTAAGTTTGAATTTCAAACACGTCTAGCGTCATTTATTTATTTCTTTAATGGCTTTTTTCCCCTCTTTATAATTCACTGGCTTGCACTGTGGCATTGAGGAGTGCTCAGTCACCCTCCCAGGTGTATATCGCTCGCTGAGTGACCCCTAGTTTTCCTATCCCGAACGATGCGCAGCTATCCAGGGCTGACAAGCCGCAAACACAGCGAAACACGTGTCCTCTGGTGCTGTCACATCGTTCCATGAGTATCTGTTTCTCTACGTGCAGCCATAGAAACCATCTTAATCTGTAAGTTTGAATTTCAAACACATCTAGCGTCATTTACTTATTTCCTTAATGGCTTTTTTCCCTCTTTACAATATATATATATATATATATATATATATATATATATGTGTGTGTGTGTGTGTGTGTGTGTGTGTGACATATGAAAGAAGAGGCGCGGGGCGGGCGAGCGCATGGACACTAATTAGAAGCAACTCCATCGGGAACGGACGTTCTCTGTTTGTTGTCACACTAGTCGACAGGATAGTTACCTATTATGCCTCCAAAAGCTCAGCCACCTCTGCCGCATTTTGCGATCATCAAGTATACTGGAGCACATGAAGACGTTCCATTCGGGAAATGGCTGCGACTTTACGAAACTAAGGCTGATGCCTTGGACTGGACGGACAACGACAAGCTGAAGTCCCTCTGCGATTAGTATCCGGAAGGGGAAGCCTTCCGCTGGTGCCTTAGTGAGATATTCGAAGTTTGTGAAACATGGAAGGAAGTAAAGCAGTCTATGACTATCCGTTTCGGCGTTGTGGTCTTGGACCCGTTCCGGTCATTTATCCACTGCAGACAGAGGCGGGAGCAATCTGTCAGGGAATATTACGAGGAAAAGAGACGATTTGGAGAGTCAGCCGGGATAAGAGCCCCCTCACATGATCGCCGGCTTCACTGACGGTTTGCTCCCCGAACTCGAACGTCGTCTCGTTGGGACGGAGCCTAAGTCACCGCTGGAATCGTTGGATAACGTCCAGAAACTTGAACGTGCTTCAACAAGGACGTCGCCTCCAACGTTTAGTGGATCTCGGGACGGTAATCGCGGTAATGGTCGCCTACAAGCCCACCCCATCGCTGGCGACGCGCTTCGTAACCGAGCGGCGACTTCGCGACACGTTCTTCCCACGGCCGAGTGCCGACACTGTGCGAACATCGGTCTGAATGGGCAGCTCCATTGGCAAAACGTGTGCCCATACCGACCCAATGTTTCCGCCATTACTGAGGACCAGGGAAACGGGGAAGGTGACCCAAGGTCATTTACTTCGACGCATTCGTAAATGACCATCAAGTACGCGCGTTTCTTGATACGGGAGCAACGATAACCGGCATCAACGAACACGTCTACAAGGAACTCCAAATTCAATTGATTAAGAACTCACGTACCTCCATTCATCAAGTAACGACAACGTCGCAAACCGTGGGTCGTGTCATTATTCACCTCCAAATTGGCAATGTCATACGTTAAGTGGAGGTACACGTGCTCCGTCACTGTTGGAAATTCCTACTTGACTCCGTATGGTATTATGACACCGGGTCCTACATGATGAAGGAACCTACATACAAATAGGATCCTCTTTCATCGTGGGTCCTACATGCAAATGCGATTGTGCTGTGTATATTAGGAAATAACAAATCATGCAGCTTATTTTTTTTTTTTATTGATATCGTTCATCATCCCTCTGACGTGTCTGTTGAACAATCACACTCTTGCCTGATGTACAGCGTCTTCAACACCTTTACAGATCATGCTAGATGATAGGTCTAAGATATATTTCTTGGAGGCATCTGAAACAATAAAGCGAGTTAGGAAGCTAGATTTAACAAGGAATAATACATTATGTGTCACATAAAATGTGCCAAAACTCGTGCACAGGTAAACCAGACTTCCCACATATGCTGTTACTTGAGGTCCAAAGACAATTGTTTTGTTTGTTAGCAGCAGGATCAATTAACAATGACAACTGGGGCTACAGCAAGGGTGTCAGTAGGGCATTACCAGAACAGGGTGAAAACAATGCACGTTGAGTTATAATCCCGCGATTATTTACATTCTGTGCATATTTCTTCCACACTCGAGGAAAATATGCATGACCCAAGCTGAGTTATTATGAATTAATAACCAAAAAAGCAATATCTGTGTCTTTAGAGCACCGGTACCCTGTAGCAGGGCCGCTGAAGCATCACACATGATATCAACCTGATGTTAAGTGATGGTACACGTTAACCAACAGGGTAAGAGCACAAGATTACAGATGGACAGATGGAGGGTAAGGCAATAGGTAACAATAGGGTAATAATCGCACTGAGTGGATAAAGTTATAGGAACCCACACGCTAGGAAGAATACAAGGCAAAAGGTGCACGAAACATGGCATTAGATGCACACAACTAACCTTCAATTCACGAAATCGAACAGCTTTCGGTCTTCCAAGGTACACACACAGAAACAGGTCCATATACCACTAGTAAGGCATGAAATACAGTCACAGCACTGCAGGGGCACCAAAACCACCAAAACTACGACGAAAGACGCTTCCCGAACGAGAGCTCTCTGGACATGCGTCCGAACGCTTCTAAGATTTCCCTTCCAAATGAGCTGGAGGAATTCCAAGCAGGCGCCCACAGCTCCCCATAGAGCCCATAGTTTGAGATAATTCAGGCAACACTGGACATACGACCAATGAAAATGCGTCGTGATGCCTAGCCGCCAACCAATCAGCAACCTCTCAGTTTGGCTCGGCTTTCGGCCGGCCCTGGCTGCCATTGACTTCTACTGGTTTTCATACCTGGCGCCCGTTATTCCAAAATAACTAAGACATTTTTGATAGGCGAAATACATATTTATTGATGCAACGTATAAACTCAAATGCTTGACTCATATATTCACCGTGCGTACAGGACGTTTCGTTCCTTGAATAGACAGCAACCAAACCAAGTTCGAACTTGCAAAGCACACATACAGTCTACTTCTGGAGGCGAGCGAAGTCCACGAGTGCGTGCGTTTCACAGATGAGCATCTTCTTCTCATTCTGGCGAGGCACCGTAGGTCACACAGTCACGGGAAATACTTTAGTCGTTACGAACACTCTCTTCTTAGTCACTGTATTTGAAAATGCGACAGCGCTCGAAAGTGTTCCTCAGGCGTCAGCTCACCAAGCATTCCAGTTCCGACCCGGCAAGAATGTCCGTAGGTTGACACTTTATCGGAGATCAGTACACGGCCAGAGTCACTATAGCTCACGAACAAACCCGCGCGTACACTTCCTCTTTGGTCGTTGTGGTCAACCGACATCGGCGAGCCGCGGAGACGCAGCGACCTTGCTTGGAGCTGCCCGCCTGGCCGACTGCCCGCGAAAAGTGAGCTGTCAGATATTTCGAAACTTTTATCAACCAATCCCGAAGCGCGCATCCTCCTTTGGCCAATGGGCATCCGTCATGATGCCTGACGATGTAATACCACGTGACTGTGACGTGATTTTAGTTTTCTACTGCCGCAAATGCGGGGAGCTGTGGAGGCCTGATTCCAAGCTCCATTGGCGCCGCCTGGCTGTAACGGCTCTCCTCCATGCTCTCCTCGCGCTACATCCAGAAAGCAGATAGTCGCGCGTACGGGCGACCAATGCCATTGGAAAAATGACATTTTCCCCGCCAAAATAAGTCTTCAATCACATTTTTACGCCAACAAAAAACCGACATAGAAAAAAATGCCCCCAGCCCCATATATAACGATCCACCGTTGCCATGTTGTCCTCACTCGAGAATGGAGAGAGATAGAAAGATCCCGCAAGTTTCTAGCCGTTCGGTGTTCGGAGTGCACGAACCCGTTAATAGGTGATTCAGATCTCCCACAGGGTTCAAACCCAAAGACAGTGACGAAGGTTGCAGAAGGAGAGTCAGCCTAAGGAATTCCAGGAATAACGCCATAACCTGTAGTAAATAGACGGAGGGTGCGAATTGAAAAGTTGTAGAGCAAAGAACGAAGAACACGCATCCAAAATTTCCAGTAAATTGGACGTTAGGTAAGCGAGATTACGGCACTAAAGGAACGGCACCCACGGAAGCGTCTCCGAGCGGAGTCAGCCAGACTTGCTGGTGCCAGCGCCATGACCCTCCAACTCCAAAGCCCATATCTGGGGAACGGAGAGTCGCGCGCTTACGGGATTAAAGTGGTTGGAGAGAGCGCGTCAAGAGCTTCAAAACTATGTCAAATACGACCCTGTAGGTGCAATGGAAACGTTGTTAAAAAAAAAAAAAAACAGCCGGCAGTCCCATGTATTGGGAGGAGTGTAAACACAGAAACCGGTAGCTCGAGAACCAGAAGACTTGGACAGCTGTAGTAAATTTTGCCACGTTCACCGGGTTTAGGCGAGTACACTCCAGAAAGATGAAAGCTGTCCGACGCGGGCTTCCTTCCGAAAAAGGGCCTCAAAGTTTAGAAAATAGAGTTACGAACGCGTCTCTGCCCACAACCCCCGAACCGCTAAAGACCTGATCCATGGTTCCATTTGATCAATCGTAAAGCGACTCAAGTCCTACAATGACGGAAATTCTGGCGTCGACCTGACTAGCGGGGCGCATACGGAGCTCCGAATACATGGGAAGTGCAGACGGAGGCCTGGAATTTCCAAGTGTCTCGACTACTTTTAGGATTTCCTGCGAGCCGTGAGCGTGCACGTGAAGGCGAAGGATTGGGAAATCCGTCACAACAAACCGCGTCCTGATAGAACCGGTTTAGTCCTAGACATTAGACCGAGAACCCCATCGACACCACAGTGTCGCTCGATGGGGTTCAACCGCCACCTCGAACGGTTGCGCTCTGCTGTCGAAGTTTGTGATTAAATAACACTCAAAGGAATGCACGCGTCATTGTATGCTTGATGTTTCGTCGACTAGTAATGGACACACTCTATGCATGTTCCATAAATGAATGCAACCAGTCCATTTAGTTGTTTTTAACCTAAAAAAAATATATTCATTTGCAGTACTTGTAACAGAATTCGCACTTGATAACCTGCATTATGTGTGCGCGTTGGCAAACATGATTGAATATGACTAGTTCGCTCTGGGCCCCAGTTTTGAAGGATATATATATACAGGGTGTCCACGCTAACTGTGAACATATTTTTTTAAAATATGTATAACACTTTTTTTCCAAGATGAAATCATTGCAATATAGCATATGCTGAAGGGCACTCCCTAGCAGGACATTAGCAAAGTCAAAAGGCAATGTCTTAATTAACTTTCATTAATTAAGTTTTTAATTATAAAAGCTACAAAGTTGTCCCAATGAGAACATCTGTTCCTTTCGGTCACCTGATATCGTAGCCGTTTTCAGAGCAAATATCCGTTCGATAGATCGCCCGCAAGAAGTTAGTGCAGAACGCCTTTTTGGCTTTATTTTGTTCATTGCGTCGTGACGATGCCCACTAGAGTGCGGCCAACAACGGCAAGCTACCTCGACCCCCCTCGTAACAGACGGTTGCCGGTATGAACGGTCACCTCGCGTAAATAGATGGAATCAAAAACCCGCAAAGGTGTGTCTGTAAATAAAAGTCGATGATAATGCAAACACAGGATGTTCAAAATTAAGCTTTCACTAGCACTTTATAAATAGGCGAATAACAAGAAAACTGGTGCTATTTTTCTGTTCCTTGAGTAAGAAACAGGTGCTACATAATTATCAGCACCTTTTCTTACACAAGTAGCGTGAAGTTATGATCTGGTTTCCTGTCATGGCTGTGTTTGCGTAGCGCTCGTGAAAGCTTAATTTTGAACACCCTGTATTACGGATTAGGGGCATCTTTCTCGCTATAGACCTGTTGCGCTGGGCCAGGTGGCGCTGCAAACCTTGTGTGTCAGCGCCGCTCGTCGCGACCTTTTCAACACACGGCCGTTCCCTAGCAGACGACACTCAGTGTACGCTGGCTAAGTTGGTGAGGCATTATCGTTTATCATCTGCTTTACGGATAGAAAAAGTCAAAAGGATCGACAAATTCTTTAAAAGAAAGTTGCTGAAACACGTGTACAATGTGCAGCACGATGTACATATGCAGAACGCGCGTGTGTCGCGAATGACGCTGTTTGTTAGAGTGTTTAGTGTGCTTCTCTGGTGCATTGAGGGTGCCAAAAAATAAATTTCATTCTGAGAAAAATCAGGCTTAAGAAGAACAAGGCAAAGATTAATTCGCAGGGTGCTTATCGAAATCAACGGGGACTTAACAAAGCGTTCGCCTAATTAATTGAAGACAGTTGAACAATAATAACACGACATCTAAATGAAATGCAAACTGTTTTAGGGTTCAACACCCAAATAGTTGCTCTTTCCTGAGGCCTCTGGTTATGTTCTCCGCGTGCGGAATGTTCACGACTCTACCATGAACACAGAATAAACAGCCATTGGGCAACGCAGTACCGATGATTTCGAAGCGTTGTCCGGCACAGCCATGCAGCTTGAACAACAACAACAACAACTTTATTTTCGGCCTTGGAGAGTGGGGAGTTTCATCGCAACAGGCGATACTCTACCCCAGTGCTTGGTGGAATGGGGGGGAATAAAATAACGTGCGTAATAATAATGCAGCTTGAGCAAACTTCTCGACTATTTAAATTTGGAATCAGCTAGTATATATATATATATATATATATATATATATATATATATATATATACAATATAGCCTCGTGTATATGTGCACAAGCTTTGGTTCCGTACGCATATTTAACAAAAATTTATATATATATGGAGGGGGGGGGATATGTTTAATGCAAAGTAAAAGAAGAGAAGGGAAAGGATATATATATATATATATATATGGGGTTTCTAGAGACGGTGACCAAATGAAATAATTGCTTAAAACAAGTGAGCTGGTGAATGCAATTCATTACTGTAAGACCGGGAGACTAGGGACGTCGAAAACAGACACATACAGATGTGTCCAAACTCTATCTGTGTGTGTCTGTTTTCGTCGTCCCTAGACTCGGGATGTTACTGTCACACAGCGACAATTATCCGAGGCATCGGCTGCACAGTCGACTTTTAGTATAAAAAGCAGAAAAATGCAAAGCAAATACAAGAAAACGAAATGTATATATGGTCAAAGTTTTTGTGTTCTATTTCATTAGAACGGATGCCGATATTTGTCTACTGCAATAATTATACTTGGATATTACACAACCGCAATGCAAGTCTATGACTGAAAATGGTAAACGAGGTAATAGTGAGGAGTAATTCTTTCAGGGCTTCATATTTCAGGAATTAGCTAGCCCTTGAGTACAACAAAAATACCGCCGCCTGCATACCGCTAGCAGCCGGAATAGCGCTGCCAGTCGGGGACATTTCTTTCGGGGACATCTTTTCCGGGGACATTTCTTGGGCGGGCAAGAGCCACCTTCTTGCTGCTATGGCATTGTACGACACAACAGTAGTTTGCAATTTTTAATAGAGTTCGATTCAAGTAGAGTAGAGCTCGATTTTGAAAAAAAAAAAAAAACGAAGAACTCTTTGATGCGTCCTACCTGTTGCTATCAGTTATGCATACAAGGCGTGAGCGGCCGCGCGTTGTAGCATTCCGACGGTAGGGGTCAGAGTAGTGCTCCAATCACCCTCCTCAAACTTTAGCGCAACAGCTCTATTTGCTGGGGTTCGCAGTGTTAACTAAGCCTTACGTTAGCGACGAAACATCTCGTTTTAGCGTAAATATTGGTGGCGGAGCGAAAGTTGAAGCCGATTTTACAGATCGGTATAATAGTATCACGGTCCTTCAATACTCTTTCTGGTCAGGAAACTCCGCTCGAATACAATAGACTAGGTCACTTAGGGACAATTGCTCCCGCTTGTGGCCGATCGCGTCGTTCGGGAAGAGACACCCTCGTGGAGCAGACGACGTTTCCGCAGCATTGCATGTTTTCTGAGAATTTGATCAGCTCCATTTTAAAGTTCATTTCGTGTTCATAGCAGAAACAATTAATTCTCGAAGCTCAGTGAACGTAAATTTGCAGATTTACCGCGTACATTGCAACTTTCGTTCTTGTCTTTCTTTGACACGGAAAATTTTAATTTTGCTCTTACTCGTGGCTCTCAATGGTGGTCTAGAAACATATTGCATTTTGTTGCACAGTCACTCAATCCAATGATATATTGTAAGCTAATCACGCTTTCCGTAGTTATTGCGTGAGGGCGAAATTTTCCAAACTCGTGATTTCCTTGTTTTCCTAGTAGTAGTTTGTTGTAACTTGAACAGAGATAAAATTACGTGTGGATTCTATTTCAGCGCAAATAAGACTTCAGGAGAAGTGCGTATAGAAATCATGTATTTTAATAATGTAAAATGATCTATGGCGGTATGAGAGCCGGGGGATAACATGATATAGTAAATCGTATGGCTCGATCGTTTTCGGTGAGGAAATATATTGTTTTTTGATGTGGTGGTGATGCAGTGCCATGCACAAGGTTTAACGTATCGTAGAGAGCAATTTTTTACGCACTTTGGGAAAACATGATGGGAAAACTCGTTGTGAGAGATCACAACAAAACCAGCAGGCACAATGATTTGTGCCTCCTGAATGCAGTTTGGACGAATACTCTGTACTTACGGAAGAAACCATATTTTCCTTTGCCGATTCCAACAAGATTCAAGCCGGGTTATTAAATTAACGCGGCAGAATTTCCTCTTGCTGAAGTGTGGCCTGATAGCGCTTTCGAATAATAGAATTTGGCTGACAAGGTTCAGATATCAAAATCAATGGCTACACTATCATCGCGTTGTACATGGCCTTGGCATATCAGACAGATTAGTTCCAGGACATGTCACTAAACAAACTATTTAACGTTGTGGAATGGAGTTTTATTTGGGAGGTCAGAAGGAAATTTTGGGATTGCCCGGAAACTACATTTATGAGAACGACACGGTGGCACCTGGTAATAAAAAGAAAAAAGAAAGAAAACTGGAAAAAGATAAGCAGGGGGAAGGGGAAAAATCTCTAGTGTTAGCCTTTCTCTTCAAATTCAGGATGAAGACACGGAAACTATATATTTTGAGCACTATACACGGCCATGAATGGGCTCTAGAGTCTGTAGCTTATGGTCCGCACTCCGCAGGAGCTTTTGAGGCGTTGCAGATGCATTGTATAAATTAAAACGGAAAGAAAAATGAATAGGTAAAAAGAGAAAACATCGCCCCTTCCTCTGCCTGCTTCCGGTGCAGGAAAAAAAACTAATAGGTATGAGCGGACTTCGTTTACTAAGCCGACTTGGCATTGCATCTTTCCCGCTGGCCAAGTTCTACCCTAAGACATGTTATTGTATTGATATCATGTTGAATTATATAACTTCGAAAATTTTACGGTTCTTATAGTGTTTGACGATACACATACCAGGGGGGACCCAAAAGAAACCGGAATTATTTTCTAAAACATTGTGTTTTTATTGTTGCATGCTCTAACTTCAAACACCTTCAAAGTAGTCCCCCTTTGATACAATGCACCTGCCCAGACGTTTTTTTCCACTGCTCAAAACAGTTTTGGAACTCTTCGACGTTTTTTGTGCTTGTGCCGTTTTTCTGTTTCACTTCTTCGACATCGGCGAAACGTTTCCTTTTGAGGACTTTCTTCATCCGGGGGAACAGAAAAAAGTCACAGGGGGCCAGATCAGGTGAGTAGGCAGGGTGAGGCACAGGGGTCATGCCATTTTGTTTTTATCAGAAACTGCTGAACACTCAGCGTGGTGTGGGCAGGTGCGTTGTCATGGTGAAAGAACCAATCACCTATTGCCACAACTCGGGACGTTTCTTATGCAGATCGTTGCGCAACCTTCTTGAAACTTCCAAATAAAAGCTCTGGTTCACCGTGTGACCCGGCAGAACAAATTTCGAGTGCAGAAGCCCCCTCACATCAAAGAAACAGATCACAGATCATCGTTGTCTTGACATGCGACTTCACTTGTCGAGCTTTCTTGGGGATTGGCTGTTTTCCATTGGCTAGACTGCTGTTTCGTCTCGGGGTCGTAACCGTAGCACCAAGATTCGTCTTCGGTTATGATTTTAGAAAGAAAGTCGGGGTCCATCTCCAACTGGTCCTTCAACGCACGGCACGCAGCCATGCGATTCTCTCTTTGTTCGGGCGTGAGCAGTCGAGGCACAAATTTCGCTGCAATTCGTTTCATGTGCAAATCGTCCGATAAAATTCGCTGACATGAGCTCCACGACATCCCTGTCAGATCCACAAGCTCATCAGTGGTCCGACGGCGGTCTTGCAAGACGGCTTGACGAAGTCTGTCCACATTTTCTTCAGTGCGGCTGGTCAGCGCGGCCGTCCGGAACGAGGTTGATCGTCAATCGACATTTCGCCTCGTTTCGCACATTTCGCCCCCCTCCCCCCGAACATGAACTAGGGGGCGCCGCCTCCCCCGGGAAGTCCCGCTAAGTGAGTGACACCAACCTTTGGGGCTCGGCGCGCCCGGGTCAAAAGAGCGAAGAGGCACTAACCCCAAAAATGCATCTCGCACTTTGTAAAGTGTGCATCCGTCCACCATACTCATGATCACAGTAGAAGCTGAGGCGAAGAAACACAGAGGATGACGCAACACATAGCCTGAATTTCGCCCAAAGCAATCCGATCAATGAAACGAAGCAGTCGAAAAGGTACCGGCAGCTGTCTGTTAGGTGTAACGGTATCATCTTCAGAACGCATATCCGTTGGGAGCGGGTTCAACTCCCGCTGCTCTGTTTCATTGACCATACTCATTATATTGCGCGCATTTCGGGTCAAACACCGAAGATTCAATTCATTTTGTTCCTTTTGCACTCAGTTTTCAAAGACGTAATGCCTTCAGTTGTGCACATTTTCACTGTTTACGTTCTCTCTGTTTTTTTTTCTTTTTTTGTTTTTTTTTCTGTTATTTTTCCTCTTATTTCTATACCAGTTCTGCATACATCATAGGATCCCGCCAGAGTGTGTGATTCTTCAGCTTTAGTTTTTGTGTTCTTCCATTTTTTCTTTTCATTTTCTTTCCTTCTTTTTCTTTCTTTCGCTTTCTTCTTTTCTTTGCCTTTTTTGTCTTCCCCCTTTCACTTTTGTTTTGGAATAACAAGCCGACATCCATCTAGCTTACCTTTCCTTTCTTTGTTTTCTTAATAAACATATCCCCCCCGTACTTACTTCACGGTGCGCCCTTGCCCCCCCTCCCCCCGGGGGGGAAATGAAAACTCTCCGCCTCTGGTTCTAGGACATTGCGGAATAACTGGAAACCACGAGGCCGACGCTGCCGCTGCACATCAACAACGACCTTCTATGCCCATTTTAATCTCTAGAGGAGACAGAAGGACCCTCCTCAGGCATTTGTCCGATTCCTGGTTTACCTTACAGTGGCAACACGACATTCCAACTAGGTCTTCTTTGGGAAGTGTATACCCAACGCTGTCATACCGGCTGCCTGGAAACCTTCCTCGTCCTCTGAAGTCGCTCATCCACAGGCTACGTCTGAATGTGGCCTTCACTCCATTCTATCGCGACCAGCTAGGCAGTGAGGCTAGCCCTATGTGGAACGAGTGTGGTGTACTTGCTAACGTAGAACACACACTCCTCCACTGCCGGACCCATATCAACGAGAGGCGTACACTGCAGTCACAGCTTAGCACCCTTGGCTGCCGCCCCTTCAACTTGTCGACCATCCTCGGCCCTTGGGACACCGCGGCCCACTCCAGGGCGGCGTTGCGTCATGTGGTTGGCTTCTTTGAGACGACAGGCCCAAAGGACGCATTATGACCCCAGCAGCGCTCTCGGACATTCCCACCATCACGATCACGTTCAGCATCGCCATCGCCGCTGCGATCATTCTCGTCATCTCTCATTGTCATCATTCATCATTGTCACTACTCATATTAGACCCCCTAGCTATGGGGTAGCGTTCCACTCCTAGTGTGGAAAAACTCCCCACTTCATCATCAGAATATATATATATATATATATATGTTGTTGTTGTTGTTGTTGGATTGCATAGATGACGTTTGAAGAATTGCAGTCTACCTCTGCAATGATATTTGCGGTAAAATTAGAGTTTGTACTTTTAACTTCTTGCGTGGTCTACATTAGTTTGCAAATCTGACAACGTTGGCCATTACATAGGTGACAACCAGTCGAAGGATTTGTCGTACTGTTTACTTTGGAGCGGACTAAGTTATCCTGCAGAATACGTGTACGTCTGTAAGCGACACGTATTGGTTCGGGAAAAATTTCCTTAGTGCGTTCGGACTGGAGGAGTATACTATGGTGACGATTAAGTATGCTGTTAATCTTTGGGATATTTCCGGCGAATGTTACAGTTAAGTTTACCGAACTGGTTTTCGAGTTATTTTCTTTTTTTTTTTGCCTTTTCCGAACAAGCTAATGCAATCTACTTTGCGAGCCCTGTTGAGAGCATCTTGCACTAGGTTCAGTGGATATTGACGATCAGCGAAAGTTTGTTGCAGCTGTTTGTCGCCTTTGCCTTCGGGACCATTTGTTTCGGGGCCATTTCTTCCAAGAACGTTTTTTTTTTTGTAACATTTGTCCTGTACCTCGGCACCAGAGCAACTGATAACAAAATCAGTGCCGATTTTCATGTTCAGTGCCGTTAAAAACTCGTATGCTTACAACGACAGCACCATTTAAACTTAAGATCCAGGGTCCCTTCACCGAAAAATTAGCGGCCTCTGTCCACAGAAAACAAACAAGGCTGATACAACACAGCCGCAGGCCTGCCTGCCGGAAAGCGTGCATTGTCATACCAATCAGGACAGAAACAACAGTGAGCAGACTCAGAGAGTACGATACACGCACTGTCTCAAACAGCAGACCATTTTGTTGCTTTTGTCGTCCCTTTATATAGTCTCCCAGAAAGGGCTGTGTTTCAAGGGAAGGGAACCTGGCAGGAAAGGGAATCAAGCATAGGGTGTTGTGTGGCGGAGGGATTCTTTTCCCACATATAGACTGCGATGTGGCGCCACAAGGAGGCACAAAATACATCAATCAAGCAGCGTTTTACATACCTTCATATTTTATCATACATCGGGAGAACAGATATTAGTAGTATAGATTAATACGGCTTAATAACGGTGCCTTTATAAGAACCATGCGGCATAAAAACCGTGCGCTATAACGACATCCTTTTTCTAATCCAAGATGGCCGATTCTAAGCCAACACAATCCAGTTCTAAGCCAACACAATCCACTTGTAATCCAAGCACAAGCCAAATCCAAAGCCATCTGATTGGTCGCCATTACCTCCGCCCACCTCACGTTGATTGGCTACCAAGCCCCCCCCACTGATTGGTGGACCGTAGTTCCGCCCCCCTTCACGCTAATTAGTCGGCTCAGCTCCGCCCACTTCACACGCTGATTGGCCCATGCTAAGCCTACTGAGCGTTGATTGGTTTACCCTAGCTCCACCCCTTTATGCTAATTACTTGGCTCCGCGCCCCACTTCACGTTGATTGGCCACCTCGCTAAACCTACTGATCGCGTTGATTGGTTCACCATAGCTCCGCCCCCGTTTATGTTAATTACTTGACTCCGCCCCCCGGCTTCACGCTGATTGGTGCACGCCCCCGCCGTTATGCTAATTAACTGGCTCCGCTGATTGGTCCTATACTGTCCAGGCACGGCCCCCGGCGGCAGCGGCCCCGCTGCGGCTGTATCTCAGATGTTCGAACTTACCCGTGCCCTGGGCTAGCGGGTGGCCCCGCCGAACATAGCCTTCACCGGCGCCCGCCAGATGGTGCGCGGATCGCTCGCCGGTGGCTTCAGATGGTTCTAACTCAATGTCTCTATCTCATACATCCAAACTTACCTCGTGCCACCAGATGGCGTGACTCAGGTGCATCAACTCCACGCGGTTCCGCTTCGTGCTCTACGTACGAAAGTACGCAGCCGGCTGGGAAAAGGATTTCGACGGTGTGGAGTTTATGGACCGGATACCCGCAGATTGGGATGAGCGATATCCCACTCTCATAGTTATTGACGATCAAATCATGGAAAAAGGGGTTCTATCGGAGGTAGAGTCGCTGTTTGTACGTGGTAGCCACCATAAGAATGCGTCCGTGATCCTGATCACACAAGCCTTGTTCTATCACAACGCCGCTTTTCGAACGATATCGCTGAACGCCAGTTATATCGTATTGTTCCGGAACGCGCGGTCCGTACAACAGATCGAAACCTTCGGACGTCAGGTATTCGGGAAACAGGGGCTCTCCTATTTTCTCGACGCATATAACCAGGCGACGGAGAAGGCTCACGGTTATTTAGTTGTGGATCTGCACGCGCAAACACCTCCCTCTCGTAGCCTGCGAACGGGTATTTTACCGCACGACCGGCAGTTCCTGTTTACGCCCGCGAAATGACGGCCGATCTTAGAAGACATCTCACGCTCCTCAAAGTACTGGCCGCCAGCAAACCGACGCACCGCGCAGAGTTACTTAAAGAGCTCAGCTGCGACGACATTCGAATCCTTTCGGAAATCTGTCTGAACATTCTACGCGGAAATATCCCGCTTTCGACGGAACTTCATAAAAACCTGAAGAAACACAAAAAAATCCTCCGCTTCCTCGCTTACAAGTCACTTCATAAGTGCCCCCGGCAGTTGAAGAAATATATTAGGGGACAACGAGGTGGTCTCATTCCCATACTTCCACTGCTCCTCTCAGGGCTATCAAGTCTCATGGCGGGAGTCGCCGGGAGAGCGATATCCAAAGCCATCGGTGATGGCTCATAGAATAGAAATAGGTGAAGTTCTGAAATCGAACGATTCGGACGATGTAAAAGTGGGCAAAATACTGGAAGCCCTCTATTACTTGCTGAAGCGTGCTCACTATCATCCTCCTCCTCCTCCTCCTCTGGAACCTGTCCATTCGGAGCCCGAACCGGAACCCAATCCATTCGATTTTAATCTTCTACCCTCCGGCGTTGATAAAGCACGCGCGAAATCTGTGCTAAAAGAATTGAAGAAAGTTTTCACCTGGCAGGTGGATAATGTGCTAGTATATAGAGGGAAGCGAATCAATCGCTCAAACATTGTGGCTCTCGTGAGCTACTTAGCACGTCGTAGCGCGCTCATCAAGAAACCCAGTTGGTTCAAAAAAGTATCGAAAATTATAAGCGCTTTGAAAATACAGCGAATTGCTCGCTGGAGCAAATATGGGGCCCTATAGAAAGATCAAGGAGAAAGGGTTAGGTGGAGTTGATCGGTACCGACGTTATCACAAGCTCACGCACGCAGAAGCCGTGGAACAGCTGAAAAAAGAAGATGCTTACACCCTTCACAAGCCAGTGAAGAAAAAATTTAAGCGGCGCTCCATTATCGCAACTCACGTGCGGGATTTATATCAGGCAGACCTTCTGGATATGCGTAAATATCAGAAATTTAACAAGGGCTTCAGGTACATCCTAACGGTCATAGATACGCTATCGAGGTACCTGTACATGGTCCCCATTCGCACAAAGCGCCCGCAAGACGTAAAGAAAGCCTTCCAACGAGTTTTCCGTCACGGAATTCCGAAGAATTTGCTCACGGATCGCGGGAGCGAATTTTGGGGTTCCCCCATTCGTCAGTACTTTCAGTCGCTACTAAATCACTATAGCACGCAAAGCAGAATGAAAGCGGCCTGCTGTGAACGCGTGCAGAGAACAATTAGAGAAAGAATAGCCAGGCATTTCACTAGTACGGGGAAGTTTAATTATATCAACGCGCTGCCGAAGATAGTGGCCGACTATAACGACTCGGTACACACCGTCACGGGCGAAAAGCCGAAAAACGTGAACGCCGGAAATGAAGTAGCTCTGTTCAACAGATTGAATCGTAAGACGACCCCGCGCGAGAGCAAGTATAAATCAGGGGACCAGGTGAGGCTCGCGTTAGATCGCGGTGTGTTCGCCAAAGGCTACGATCAAAGGTGGACGGCCGAAGTGTTCGAGGTGTCGCGAACGAGAAAGACCGATCCGCCCGTAGTGTACGTGAAAGATTCGACGGGAAAAGAAATACTGGGATCATTCTGCGAGCAGGAGCTGCAGCCCGTCCACCATCTTTCCTCGTACGATAAGCGACTCATATCCGCGGTGATTAGAAAGAAGAAAATTAACGGACTATTGGCACTACTTGGTTCGTTGGTTCGGATGCGCCAAAGATCACGATTCTTGGGTGCCCGCCAGCGATGTCAGAAAATGAATTTTAGGTGTATCTGCTGTCGAACGCCAGCATGGACCTGTACCCGTCCAACACGCTGAATGACTTCACGATCGCGTTAGATAAGCCGCTACACCTGGATGATTCGTATGTCGTCGGTCTAGAGGGATTTTCCATTCCCAACAGCTTCCTGAACGTGAACCAAGCGCCTGATAACCTGATAACGCTATCAACGGAGAAGTGGCAAACAAAACAGCTCACGTTCGAAGACACGGACACGCTATTGAATAAAATATTCCCCGAATATGGGATAGAGTGGACTTACGAGGAAGATCACTACGTGTTTAAGATACCGTCGCGCGTGCGCTCGGTGAAATTAATCGACAGACCGCTGCATCTCGCCTTTGGAATCGTCGACATCGATGGAGATCACCCGGAGGGCGGTAGAGTACGCGCCGTCCCAAACGTGTTACCGCTCGCGGAGGAAAGAGCCGTTATGATGCGAGTTCGCCGGGTGATAGTGATCAGTAACGATCTAATTTTAGAACCCCGATCGCTCATTAGCGACACATTCAACAAATTCTTCAGAGCGACGAACGATACAGAATCACGGGTGGAATACAAAGACAACTCGCTTTCTCTCCCGGTGAATTTCAACTTGTCGACCGAGTTCCTGGACCTCATTCAGGTGAAGCACATCCATGTGTAAGGATCCCGAAAGCGCATCACGTGTAATCCCATAGTGAAGACGTACCGCGTCCACATAAACACTCAAGAGACGGAAAGTCGGCGCATTTCACTTCCACCGAATTACTACGAAACACCCGAAGCTCTCGTGAGCGCCATCCATGAGCGTCTGCAGCCGGAGGCTTTCCTCACGTACGATGCATGGGCGAGGAAGTGTTCATTGAGCTTGCGGGAAAACGTGTCGCTTACATTATCCGATTACTTTGCGTACCTACTGGGTTTCGGCGCAAAAACCGTATTTACCGAAAACGATACGGGCGTCGACGAAGTAACCATAGATCTTCCCATTAACTGTATTATGATATACACGGATCTCGTCACACCCTCCGTAGTGGGAAACGGGCGACATCCGATACTGAAATTAATTCCATTCGTATACGATAGAACGAAAGAACAACTGAGTTTCAGCTTTCTACCCGTTCAGTATTTTAAGTTAGTGCAGCGCGAAATTTCCTCAATCACCGTCTCTATACGCGACGACACGCGTCGCAAGCTACCGCTACAAAATCGCGGTAGATCGACGCTGACGCTGCACTTTAAGCATGTACACTAAAGCGGTACCAATCTACGGATTTGGCGTTCCAACGGTATACAGGTCGCACCTGTACCAGAGGGGAGGCAATTTCTTTTCTCAGCTCGGGCGTTCCACTCTTTAAACGCGTATCGCCCTACTTAAAAAAGACGGCTGTTGCGGCCGCTAAGCGCGTGGCCAAAAATCTGTCGGAGGGAGACTCTTTCCGAAGTGCGCTTAAGAGATCGGCGAAAGATACGGGCCGTGAAATTCTCCGCGACCTCGGAGGGGCGGGCGTGCGAAGAAAGAGGAGAAAACCGAACGTCTTCGATGGCACAAATCACGCCGGTTGCGCGGCCACAATTTAGTTGCGAGATGGACACAGTTAACGTCGTACATCCCGACACTCCTCTGTTGGATAAGTCGGAAACACAGTTATTTTCCGTGCCGGGAACGCAGTGGCATATACTGAAGGGGGAATATGAGGTATTCTACCCGGTCGCTGACATATCCTCCGTCATAGAGTTCCAGCTTTCGAATTTGGGGCACCACTATCTCGATTTGAACTACGCGTACATAGTGACGAAAGTCCGCATCGTACGTGACGATGGTTCGCTACCGGAAACACAGGCTGGCGATCGGACGACCTACGACGAGGTCTACCCCGTCAACGCGTTCGCCAGCTCGCTTTTCAAGAACGTAGCCGTCTTCTTGAATCAGACCATGATTACGAATAATGATTTGTATAGCTATAGAAGCTACTTGGATATTTTGCTTCACGCCAGCACCACGGAGCAAAATACCGTGCATAAAGCAGGTCTGTACACGCAAGAAGAAGCGCGTCAAACGGAAAACATTCGCGCTCGTGGACCGACCGAACGATACAACCTCACACGTGGCGGCAAGACCATCGACCTGGTTTCCAAGATCAACTCGGACATTTTCCTGCAGCCTAAGCTACTCATATCGGGAGTGGAAATTAGGCTTGTTTTTTATCAAGGCTCCGACGCGTTCCGCATTATGAAGACCGATCAGGAGCAGCACACGCATAAAGTGGAAATCATGAGTGCCACTTTGTACATAAAGAAAATCACCGTGTCTCCCAGCCTATTCCTCGGACACGAAACGGAATTGCAGAAGCGCAAGGCTCTCTACACACTGGCCGGAAGTGAATCGCGTATTCGTTCGCTACCAGTTGGCAACCTGGATGCATGCCTGGAAGATTTATTTCCAGAGAAGATACCGTCTAAGGTTGTGGTCGCATTGGTGCCCACCCTAGCCTACCAGGGAGCATTCAATCGGGACCCGTACCGATTCGTGAACTGCGACATTGAGTCGGCGACGCTCACCGTGAACGGGACGCAGCGAATAAACACGTTCGACTTCAACAATAACCTGAACCACCGAAGCTACTTCAACCTCCTGGAGCAGCTGTGTGAGAAGCACGTCCCCTACGAATACAACCACTACGTTGGAAACAAGTTCCTACTGTACTACGACCTGGATCCCGATCAATCCTCCGTCCACCTGTCACCGATCAGGCGTGGAAACGTTCGTCTGCAACTCAAGTTCCGACGTGCCTTGGCTGAACCCACGACCGTATTGATACTGTCCGAGAGTGTGCGAATTATGTCCATCGCTAAGAACAGGAACGTCACACCCCAAGCAGCACACAATATTGGACCCATATTGGCTGGTCATTGGCGATACGGGTCCAATATGGGACCCGTTTCGCCAAGATTTTCCCCATATTGGCTGAAAATGGGCAATATGGGCCCCATATTGCCCAGTTTCAGCCAATATGGGGAAAATCCTGGCAATATGGGCCCCATATTGCCCACTTTGAGCCAATATTGGGAAAATCTTGGGAATATGGGCCCCATATTGCACGTGTACACCATTGACTGAACAGGGTACGTAGGCCTGTTGCACAAATGCCCATGCAGCACGGCAAGATTGAACGTTGAAGCGTGTGAAATACCCTATTCACTACATCGTTACATTCAACAACTTCCCGCAGATGATACACATTGTTCGAAACAGTCAACGTACTTGGCATTCCCAACGTAAAGTTCGCTAGAGTTCGACACCTCAACATTCCACGTCTTGAAAGTCGCCGCCATCTTCCTTCGCGATGCCAATGCCAATCGGTCGAGCCGACTGTGAGCAAGCGAGTTGTTTGAGCGTAATCACGCGTCCTTCAACTAATGCGCATGCGCGACAGCCCGAACGGACGTTTCATAGGGCTAAAATGTCGCTGGGTGCTGTAATGGTAACGAAATTGCGGCAGGTCAAGTAAAAAACACAATGTTTGATAAGAAGGGATGGCTACTCTGTAAAGTTAGGTGATTTCAAGTTGCTGCAGGCAGTGTAAATTGCTCTGGCGTGTGTCCGTCACCGCCACAAAAGTGTTTCGCTGCTTTGTATTCTCGGAGCGGGTGTGGAAATTGTTCTTCCACAGAATATTGCGATCCCAATGAAGGCATCTGAGGGATCTTAGGTATTGGCAGTTCTGTGGGACTGCTTGTGATCTTCAGCGCGGGCGTAGCACCTGTTCTTCGTTTTTTTTTGTGTGTTTGGGCAACTTGCCGTGTTTCTTTCCTTTTTTTTTTCGTTGTTTTTTCTTTGCAGTGATGTGAACGTGGATCAATTAGATCCGCAGAAATAAAAAAGCAAAAATCATACAAAAGTAGCGAATATTATACAGCATAATGCTTTATTATTACACAGGCTCCCCGTAGGTGTTATCACAGAAATATTGGCAGTATTGGCGCAAAATGGGCTTGCCAATATGGGCAGCCCATATTGGTCCAATATGGAGCCTGGTTGCACTCCCCATATTGGTTCAATATTGGCAGCCCATATTGGGCCAATATTGGCAATCTTGGCAGCCGATATGGGTCCAATATTGGACCAATATTGGCGTGCTGCTTGGGACTGGATGGCGATGTTCGAGCAAGATATCGAGAGACTCCTGAAGTACAACGATTACACTTCGGCACTCTTCCGTGGTGTATACGCTCGAGACGACCGTCTGCCCGCGCTGGATAGACCGGGTATAATCGTGGTGAACACCGATCAGCGACGGCAAGCGGGGGAGCACTGGATTATGTACGCGAAAGTGAAAGATGACCTCATCTACTTTGATTCCTTCGGATTGCCACCCATCGAACCCGAGCTGAAACGCCTCGTCGTCGACGAATATAATGATGTCTGTATCCAAAGCCTGTATTCTCCAATGTGTGGTGTGTACTGTTGTATCGCGGCGACATTGTTGGCGAAAGGGAAATCACTGAAGAGCATTGTATCCCTCTTTTCCGATAATCTCGCCGCTAATGACCTAAAATCTATAAAGCTGCTAGAAAAGTTGTTTGTCGCTTAAAAACGCCTGGTGTCCTTTATTCCCCCCCCCCCACGCGAACGCATAGGGACTGTGCGACAAACTGGTGGCGCCGCGATGCGGCCTCCGGAGAAAGTACCTTGCGTGATAGCCGCCGGGTAGCCAGCTTTGTTTACATGTGAAGTGCGGGCATCTTTTTTTGCCACAGCATCACTAACTGTGCCAGCACCTAAAAGAACCCTTCATTAGGGACCAGATGCTTAATTTCTCGTGATTTCTACGCTTCCAATACCACCGAGGTCACTAGACTCGCAGCGATAGCGTTTGTGACGCGCGTTCGGCCATTGCATGAGGTGTGCACAACATGAGCGAATATATTCTATTTCTTTTGTTCTAGTTTCAATGAAACTGAATGAGGACCTGCAAAATGATCAATGATTTACAGTTGCCACTTTGGTGACGGTGAAACGCCGCTGGATATCACCGTCAAATGCACCGACCAAACGGCAACCTATTTCGAGATAATGATTGAGGTGTTTCATCGCCAGTGCACAGAGCCGTTATTGCTCCCGGTATGACGAGTCTCACAGTGAGAACAGAAGTTCTACATTGTCCAAAAGGTTTAGTATTTACTCACCGACCATTTCATTTCACAGCTGTCGCCCCGCAAGCCTACGGCGGTAGCCGAGGTAAAAACTCATATACTTTCTTCTTTGAGGATCTCTTTAGCGTTATTGTATCTGAAGACACTGGAAAAACTGCAGTACAAGTTCAGGCAATAAGTTGTGACCCCACGTGTTTATTTGTATGGATAAAACGGACGCACGATGTAAATTTCAGTGACGAAGCTATGTGTGTGCAAAGACGACAAAAGGAATACAAGAACAAGACTCAGTCAAAAACATGATATGACAAATGGCTGGAGTCAGAGGAATACACGTATATGCCTTCGCTAGCAAGCCAGGATTTTGTGAGGAGTCAAGTAACCATCCCCTCGACGTATCACTTACAGGTGTTTTGACCGGACAGACGCGAGTGGCTGTTCTCCTTCCGTACTGTTAGATGCACTATAAATACGGTGGTTGGTTCTGTGCAGTTTGTCTCCATTCACTTCGTTCGTTCGTGCCCCAGAAAGGTTCCACATTATTTGCACTTCGAAAATTAGCCCTTCTAATTACGGCGGTCGCCACGCAAGCTACGGTTCCACTTGAGAATGCATAGAACGGGCGGCGTGGTATCACGTCGGATACGTCCAAGACCGCCACTGGCGGCGCTGTCGCGACGAAGCAGCGCGCCCCCTTTAGGTGTCGCACGGTCCCTATAGAACACTGTTTTTTATCATCGTGTTTTATTAACT
Organism: Ornithodoros turicata; assembly: GCF_037126465.1. Lineage (NCBI taxonomy): Eukaryota > Metazoa > Arthropoda > Arachnida > Ixodida > Argasidae > Ornithodoros > Ornithodoros turicata. The sequence continues at coordinate 162,814,325 of NC_088201.1, forward strand.
TTTTGTTTACAAGGCGCGTCGCTGGCCTCGACCAGCGACGGCGAAAGGTTGCTGTTGGTCGTTCGTTTGCGGCGTGACAGACAGCAACCCGCGCCCGCGACCCCTTCCACGCTGCTCTTCAAAATAGCTAGGTGGATGCGGTCGCGGTTCACTATAGGGAGGTGGTAATGGAGCCTCCTGGCCTCCCACCACGAGAACGCGGATATGCGACCCTTCCGGCAAACGGTGACCACAGGTTGGGCATTGCATCTGAAATATGCGCCCAAGTCTATAGCTATTGGAGTGAAAATCAGTTGGTACTCACGGTTGCTCTTTCGATGGTGAGACTGCGGCGGGTAACGCGAACCACCCCCACCGAGTATAAAGATTTACAACTTCGCCGAGGGGAATTTTCTTTTTTTCTTCTTTTTTCAGGATAAAGCGCGTCGTTTCACTTAGCGTGAACCCCTCCTCAACAGACAACTACGATTTATAGGCATTGGCTAGAAACGTTTATTAAGCAGTAGATGATAGCGCGAAAGAAAAAAAAACATACATGGCTTAGAAGCAGTGCTCCTCATATGCGGCGCGAGCTCAGCTGTTGGCTGTGATGGCACTCGGTAGAACAAAGAGGAAGGCGTAGAAGCGATGTTATGACCAGTCTATAGTCCAGCTATGGTTGAGCACAGAAGAAGGTAGCGCGTGCACCTGATGGCTCAGCTGTCGGGCGGGGTTGGCGGCAGCACCGGCGAGAGCGCATTCAAATCAATGCATATATATTCCGGCTCCGGCGAGGGCTGCAGTGGTGGTGGTGGTGGTGGTGGTGATGTTGCATCCCGTACCTTAGGTCCGATGACCAAAACGCGGAAGTGCGACACTTTAGTAACGGTAAGTGCGGTAACGGCCGAGAGCAGGTTGGACAGTTCATCTGAAACACATGAAAAAAAAGCTATACCCATTGAATGACGTGTAATCTATTCGGTACCTACGATTTCAGTCTGGGATGGTTGCAATCGGGTGAGCAGTGGATGAGGTCCGGGCTCACGAGATCGTTTTTGTAGGCAACCCCTCCTTTCCACGCTCGCGCACTCTTGTTTCGTCTGAATGCGCCAACTTGTTTTGAGCACGCTGAACGCGCAAAGTTCGTGATGGTTGTTTATGTGGTGCCGTGATATAAAAATGTGGATCGTCTGCCGGCCTCCTAGGTGTTGAAACCGAAATCTGTTTACACCGTCTTAACAACGTTTTCTGCGACTGAGCTCGCCACAGAGTTTGGCCGTGAAGTACGTTTTCATATTTGACAGGTGGCCCCACGGCGACCCAGTTTCTCGGAGAAACCTTGAAATATTTTTTTTCGCTTGGGTCCGATGCGCGCGCGCGCGCGCGAAGGACATTTGGAACTTTTTGGAAACTGCATAAGCGAACCCTTTGTTTTTGGTGCTTGTTTCGGCAATGAGCGGGTGGGCTGATAGGGATATTTTCCTTCGGATAGACTTGTCTCATCAAGCACAACAGTTTACTTTTGGTTTTAATACGCGTGGCCTCGGAAAACATGATTTACGAGGTGACCCAGTTTCTCGTTACATCACCTTGATGCAACATTTTTTTTTTTTCACTAGGGCCTGCCACGATGGGTGGAAGTGCGTTTTTAATAATAAACAGATGGCACCGTCGTGTTGGGGCTTGTCTCAAGGTGACCCAATTTCTCGGAGAAGACCTGTTTACATTACCTTGACGCAACTTCCCCGAGAATAAAACAAAGCTCACCGTTCTATAGTATAAACTCATTTTGACCATGAAGCGCATTTTGATATAAAACAGGCGGCCCCAACGTGTTGGAACATGCAACCGACTCAAGGTGACCCAATTTCTCGGAGAAGACCTATTTACATTACCTTGACTTAACATTTTCTTCGACGGTGATGAAACAAAGCTCACCATTGCGGCTGCGCGCGTACTGATATTAAACAGATGGCCCCAACGCGGCCTCATCCTCGAGGTGCCACATGATTTACGACCGCGTGGAAACAAGCGAGCCCCGACGTGTTGGCGCATGTAGCGTGGATGCCGGTTTATAAGCCGCGCGATCGCCTCATGGGGGGAACAGTCTGCTTTCACTCGCTTCACAAGTAAGTTATTCCCTCCTTTACTTGTCGCACGTTTCTTACGGATCCGCGTTTATTTTCAGTGCCTCGGTGTGTGTTCCGCTTTTTTGATCCTCACGATATCGATGATGAATCGGACGACGACGATTCCCGGGACGGCGCACCTCCTACACTGTCTGCTCACGTGATGCGATCGCACGCCGACGTGGATACATCCTTCCTGCCCTTCTTCCAGACTGACTCCGCATTTAGAGGTATCGTCAAAAGATTCACGCTATTGGCATCTGTTCACGATCAGGGAGTAGAGGATTTGCGACAATATTTAATGAATCACTTTCACGATATGGTCGCTATATTGAGAGCGCAACGGTTACCCTTTAGGTTTTGCATTTATTCCGATGTTTTAATGGTAAAGGAAACTCGGGGGGAGATAACCGCGCCCACTTTATGGCGTTTGCTCGCGAAGTCCACAGCCACGGAGCCATCGCGAATACCCTGATCGACGTGATTCAGGAGTCCACGGGGCGCGTCGAAAATTATCAGCGGGACGGGAGCGGGTTCGTGTCCACCGACGTCCAAAACGTTCAAATATGCATTTCCGCGGTGAAAACTAAAAAATTCGGATGCAATGGGGCACTTCCCGATCATTTGGCTAAGCGCAGGAACGTGCTGACGAATATTCATTTACCGGCACATAAGGAGGGTGAGTGGTTTAAATACAATACGCTCGCCCTCCTGCACCCGCAGGAAAGGAATTCGTGGAAAAAATGTGAAAACTATGCCGAGGAGTACTGGTGGCCTAGTCGCTTCCCCGTTTCCTACTCTGATCTGGAGGAATTTGAAGACAAAAACCAGATATCCGTGTACGTATACGAGTACGTCGATCAGGGAGTGCACGTGTCGCGACCTCCAAAACTCGAGTATGAAAAGAAAATTCACTTATTGGCTGTAGAAGAACATTTTTTCGGAATCAAGTCTCTCGAGCGGTTACTGATGAGAGACAACAGGCGTTTCGTATGCGAGCGTTGCACGCGCTCTTTCCTGAAGGAAGAGAGCATGGCGAAACATCGTCGCCTGTGGGCGGACGTAAACGAAATCATATTGGAATTTTGCGAACCGTGCAAAAAGTTTGTCGAACTTACTAAAATTCAGTACAAGCAGCAGTACAACTACGTCGTCGCGTTGGACACGGAGAGCGTACTCGCGCCCAGTGGTGTTGGCATGCAGCGTCACGTCACCTCGAGCTTCTGTGCCTCGAGCTCGTGCGCACCCACGACTCGAAGGTGATGCGCATCAGGACGCACCACGGTAAAGATTCCGCGAGGCAGTGCGTCAGAGCTCTGATGGAAATGCGGGATGAGATGATCGCCCTGAACGCTTGCCCCGCCGAAATGGTGCTGAATGACGAGCAACGAGCGCGGCACAGAGCTGCCACCCACTGCGCGTACTGCGGGCGGGAGTTCGCGCAAGATCTACCCCGTGTCCGGCACCACGACCATTTCAAGCGTTGTACTGCCGGCGAGACAAATTACATCGCGACGCTGTGCAACCCCTATAACTTGGCGAGCACGACGCGGTAAAAACTGCCCATCATGGTGCACAATCTGGCCTACGATTTGGCCGGACTGTTGCGGGAATTTCACCTTCTCGAGTGGAAGCGAGCTCCCTTCATCGTGGCCAGTTCCATGGAAAAAATCCGATCGTTCGAAATTGGCACCTTCCTATTTAGAGATACCATGCAGTACCTAAATTCGTCGCTGGGAGAGCTCGTGGAAACCGTCAAATCCATGGGGGGCGCAGAGGCGTTCCAATGCCTGAAGCAGGTATTTGGAGACGACTGCGAAATTTTGCTTCGTAAAGGTGTATTCCCGTACAGCCACGTTAGCTCGTTCGCGGTCTACGACGAATTGGCTCTGCCGGCAAAATCCGCCTTCCGAAACGATCTGACGGGGGAGGATATAAGCGACGAAGACTATCAGTACGCGCTGCACGTATTTGAACGTTTTGGATGCTCGAATCTGAAGGATTATAATGCATTGTACCTGGAAACGGATGCCCTGTTACATGCTGACGTAATGCAGCACTTCCGGCGCCTGTGCTACGACGCGCGCGGATTGGAATTGCTTCATTGCGTTTCTCTGGCATCCTATTCGTGGCAATGCGCTCTAAATTACACGCGGGCAAAATTGGAGCTGATCATCGACGAGGACATGTACCGGACCATTGAATCGGGTGTTAGAGGCGGACTCTGTCAGGCGAGGAGGCGTCATTTACGGGCTAACAACCCGCTGTGCAGTGGCTACGATCCCGATAAACAGGAGGTGTACATATCGTACATAGATTGCAACAATCTTTACGGCTTCAGTATGATAAAGCACCTCCCCGTCGGCGATTTCGAATGGGTCGAGGATTTTAGCTCCGTGGATTTTATGCGTCATCCCACGGATTCGGACGTGGGATACGTGTACGTGTGCGATTTGGAGTATCCAAAATCTATCTACGCGCTGACGCGGTACTTCCCCCTGGCTTCCGAGAAGTCGGTCGTTCCGAAGGAATGGCTCTCACCATTCCAGCGGGGGCTCCTCGAAGAGTTAATGTATCAACCGGCGAACAGCAAAAAGCTGCTGCTCACGTGCAAGGACAAGGTCGGGTACGTCGTTCATTACGCGCTGCTCGCGCTCTATTGTAGATTGGGCATGCGGGTGACGAAAATTCACCGAATTCTAAAATTTCGTCAGGCACCATTCCTGCGTCCCTACATCGAGGACAATGTTGCCAGACGCGTCGCCTCGAGCACGACGTTCGAGAAACATTTCTATAAAATCTCAAATAATGCGGTCTTCGGGCGTACGTTGCTAAATAAATTTAATATGCGAGACATTCGAGTGGCCTTCGATGAGGAGACAGCGAGTCGCCTCAGGAGCCAGGTGGAATGCGCGTGAATGGAAATTTTGTCCCCCGATTGCGTCATGTACGACATGCGCAAAAGAAAAGTGCGATGCGATTTCCCCCTGTAGATTGGCTTCACGATTTTAGAACTGAGTAAGTTAACCATGTACTCGTTCTACTATGAAACCCTGCTGAGTAAGCTCACTTGTCCGGTGATTACCTGCTACTTTGACACGGATTCTCTGATCCTCGGCCTATTCTGCAAGGACTACGAAGATCAGTTACGTGCGATCGCCGACGACCATTTAGACTTCTCTTCCTTCGATCGTGATCATCCACTGTAGCGCGAGAGGAATCGCGGTAGACTTGGCGCGTTCAAAAGTGAAACGGGTAGCATACCCATTGAGGAAGTAATATGCCTGAAAGCCAAAATGTATTCCATCAAATTAGCCGGGGGAAAACAGATTGCAAGAGCTAAAGGGGTCAAAAAGAACATTGTGCGCAAACACCTCCTCCATGATACGTACCGCGATACCCTATTCAAGCACGACAGCGTATCGCACGAACAGGTGTCAATAGTGGGAAAGAAACAGTGCATGTACACCATCAGAAATGTGAAAAGAAGTCTGATGGCGTACGACGACAAACGATACCTCTACAATGACGTAGTCTCCTACCCGTACGGAAGCTGCGAATATGGTAAGCTCGAGTGGATGACGTAGATAGCGGGATTTCACACGGCATTCTTTCCTCTGCCGCACAGATAATGCAGAGGATGAGTAGGAGTGGCGTCATTTGACCTGCGTCACTGGAAGGATGTGGTACCTCGTTCTCTTCTCGCTCGTCTCGTGCGCACTGGCGCTTGACGCCGGCAACTGTACGGCGAGCATCAAGCTGGAGAAGGATAAGCACACGTACGCGCCCGAATGCCCCGGCGACATCTTGGCCATCAGAGAGTGGCACGTGGTACCTATGCGGTCCGGCATTAACCTGGACAGGAACGCTACTGAATCGCTGCGCGCGTGCCTTCAGTAGCTGGACGTGAGCGACAGCTACGAAGAATCCAGTGCACTCGGAAGTGCCAACCCACGGAGGACGAAATTTTTCTCAGCCGCTGTCCCGGACACGTCTACATGATCCGTCACTTCCGTGGAACCATGCCCAGCATCAAAGGAATCAACCTCTCCAAGACCGCCATGCTTTTCCTCAAACATGTACTCAATAAATGTTGAAAGGTATTTTTTCCCTGTCTGTTCGATCTCGTAGAGCTATCTGAGATAGGTTAGAACCATCTGAAGCCACCGGCGAGCGATCCGCGCACCATCTGGCGGGCGCCAGTGAAGGCTATGTTCAGCGGGGCCACCCGCTAGCCCGGGGCACGGGTAAGTTCGAACATCTGAGATAAAGCCGCAGCGGGGCCGCCGCCGCCGGGGGCCGTGCCTGGACAGTATAGGACCAATCAGCGAAGCCGGATAATTAGCATAACGGCGGGGGCGTGCACCAATCAGCGTGAAGCCAGGGGGCGGAGTCAAGTAATTAACATAAACGGGGGCGGAGCTATGGTGAACCAATCAATGCGATCAGTAGGTTTAGCGAGGTGGCCAATCAACGTGAAGTGGGGCGCGTCGCCAAGTAATTAGCATAAAGGGGTGGCGCTAGGGTAAACCAATCAACGCTCAGTAGGCTTAGCATGGGCCAATCAGCGTGTGAAGTGGGCGGAGCTGAGCCGACTAATTAGCGTGAAGGGGCGGAACTACGGTCGACCAATCAGTGGGGGGCTTGGTGGCCAATCAACGTGAGGTGGGCGGAGCTAATGGCGACCAATCAGATGGCTTTGGATTTGGCTTGTGCTTGGATTACAAGTGGATTGTGTTGGCTTAGAATCGGCCATCTTGGGTTAGAAAAAGGATGTCGTTATAGCGCACGGTTCTTATGCCGCATGGTTCTTATACAGGCACCGTTATTAAGCCGTATTAACCTATACTACTGATATTCGGATGCGGATGATCCTGGTATTAAAATGTTTTAGAATGATTTTTGCTACGCCGCTCTGAGAAAATTCCTGCATAAGTCTTTTAGCTTTTTTTAAAAGAGCGTTTCACAGCGTCGGTGTCCAATTTCGGTATATTTTTGTACTTCAGTGACGTCTTCCGAAAAATGAATTGAGAAAGCCAATATTTTTTCCTGAAGCGACAAAGCGTATTTCGGAATGCTATCGAACAAGACCAGTCTCGTGAAACTCGGTTCATTATTTACCGAAACAGTGTGCAAAGTTTGTCCCATACAAAAGGCATGGGGACGCCAGAGGTGGTATCACCTCTTGACGCACTTCGCAGGCCATATGAATCAACCAATGGGATTTCCATGGAGGACGTTGACTTGCGCAGAAACGCGTTACTCCCAGATAGAGAGGGAAAGAGTTGCTATAATATTTGGACTGACCAAGTTTGGAGGTCATCTACAGGGACGATCCTGCTCTCTGATCACTGACCACAAGGCATTAGTGAGAATATTACAACTAAATGCGTGGTTGATTCTGAAAATTTCGGAGATTAACCAGGAAAAGCCAATTTCTGGGGAAGTAAATCTGCAACAAAGAAAAGAAGAGAAAAAAATGCTCAGAAGTCGTGGAAAGTATCCCCTGAGACAAATGGTGTTGGCCCCATAATGTTCAGACAGTACATTTCTAATAGGATTTTTTTTTCATCTTCGGTTAAAACCCTTGTATATTTACGTGTTGGCGTTGGGACAAGAAAGAAAGCGGTATTTTTGAGGTGCGGATCCAATTTTTGCAGGCTGGCTCTCTCGATTCGTTTGTTAACATTGTAAGTGTGAAATATTGCGAGTCGCCTAATATTTTTTGCTGCGTATTTCCTTCGGTGGATTTATTGTTAACCTACCGATATGCTTCTTTCACATAAGTATATAAGAAGTATTCAGGTTTGAGCGTGTTGTGAGCGAGGCGAGCATTAACGGTTACGCGTTAATGACAACCATACCTACAAAAGCTGAAATACAGCTGGCCGAGACACTTATTCTGTGTTTTCACACAACGACGAACACACACACAAACAGACGAAGAGACAGGAGAGAGAACCACAAGGTAGGAATGCACACAATCTGTGCAGTTTAGGTACTGACACGGTCATCCTTCAGTCATATTTCGTTCGAGGCGGTCACATTTTAAAATGCTGTCAAAGAGAATGTCCCCTAGTGTATGTCTATTCGGTGTTAGAAGAAGGTCGGCAAATGAGAAAGCCCCGCGATCTGATGACATAGTGTTGATCAATTTGGGGTATGGTCTGCAATTTGCGCTCAGTGTGACGGAGTCTTCATCTCGTCAGTCTTGTTGGATTTGGAGATAGTGACTTATCTCGCGGCGGGTGCAGCCGCTTATCGTCCGTTGATATCGTACACGTGCAGTAGTAGGCGGCGCTGAAGACTGTCATCGATACCCTTAAAAAGGCGGGCGTGTTTGCATTGTGACACTTCCCGGGGGATCCTCGAGCTGGTCACGGATCCTTGGCATCGCAGGGTATGCAAGCATGGTAATAAATTGTTGTTACTCTGCTATTTGAATGGCTGTTTCGTACTACCTCCGGCGAGGCGAACGGATGCGGAAGGCCCCGGGAGTGGGAGCCCTGTGCCCAGTTGGGCAGGGGCGGTAGTTTTCCCACAATGGCGCCCAACGTGGGGCCCGAGTCCGTTCAGTGGAGGGTTCCCGTATGTCATGTGCCACGTATGTTGGCGGTTTGGGCCGGCTAGTTGTTTTCGGCGTTGCTAATTGTTTTATGTTTGTTCTCCGTGACCAGCTCGTCGCTCCCGGTCAGTTGTAAGCTGCTACGTGGCTGCGACTCTGGAGCAAGACTGAGGCACTCGCAGTTCCCCGGCCCTCCTCTAGTAGGACGCCTGACTTGGTCGCAGTAGTACCCGCAGGGCTCGCGCGGCAGTCCGACGTATCGACGGCGTCTCATCCACGACTCCGCACAGGTTAACGTCCGCAGTGCACGCGCAACTGCTACCTGACGCCGCGTCAGCTGCGCTGGCGGCACGCTCGGAGAGGCCGTTCGCGGGCATCGGCTGCAGCCGAGTTACACGTCATTCCATGACTCCCAGCACGGTTCATGAACGAATTTCTCCTGCCGGATTACGAACGCCGTTTCCGAAAGGAGCTGCATAAGCGTACTCATCCTTGCGACGAGAGCCATGTAGAATTCGTTCGGGCTTCACTTCGGCCGTTCAGTAGGGTTGTTTCCTCTGCGACTGAAGCGCGGAAGGTCGCATCGGCTATCCGTCAGTGCCACTCACGCGTTCGCCCAATTTTCGAGCCCGTCACTTCACCAGCCGGGAAGGATAGCGTAGGAGGTTCGTGCTATACAAGGCGACCTCTTAGCTGAACTCGAATACTATCCTCGCCTACGCCGGATCAGGCGTTAGAACCGCGTTGCACGTGTTCGACGGGGATTAATTTCGGTTGAGCGCCGACATGCAGACGGACTCACGACCGATACAGTACTGCCTACAGTATGCGACCTTACAGGCCGTGTAGGTGGCCGCCGAAACGTCGGTCACTAGGACCTAGTGCTCCTGACTCGTCCTGGCATTTAGTTCGCTGTCATTCACACGACCGCGACTTCATAGCGATTAGAGGGTCCAACGACGCCTCTTCGCCGGGAGATTCCTTCTGGTCACTTTCCTGTATTACCTTTCCTTTTCCATTTTAGTCTACCCAGCAAACTCGGAATCCAGCAAGTTCTCGTCGCAGGAGGCCCCTACCTCCACGTTCCTCCACCGCGCCAGGACAGAGGCCGCCCGGGCTTCGAGGATTCGAGATGCCGATGTGGTAGCAGCCCTTGCGATCATCCAAAGACACAGACCGGAAATATTACGGGACATGGAGCAGCAACCTGCAGAGCCGCCAAGAGGAAATGACGTCCTAATCGACATTCCCGACGACGACATGGACGACCTTCTCTGAAAATATAAACTGAATTGGTGTGTGTGATCGCGCCCTGGGACCTGTTTTGTTTTTCAGTGCCGTGACGGCACGTCGAGTTTTTTGGTCGGGGGAGTGTTGGATTTGGAGATAGTGACTTATCTCGCGGCGGGTGCAGCCGCTTATCGTCCGTTGATATCGTACACGTGCAGTAGTAGGCGGCGCTGAAGACTGTCATCGATACCCTTAAAAAGGCGGGCGTGTTTGTATTGGGGCACTTCCCGGGGGATCCTCGAGCTGGTCACGGATCGTTGGCATCGCAGGGTATGCAAGTATGGTAATAAATTGTTGTTTCTCTGCTATTTGAATGGTTGTTTCGTACTACCTCCGGCGAGGCGAACGGATGCGGAAGGCCCCGAGAGTGGGAGCCCTGTGCCCAGTTGGGCAGGGGCGGTAGTTTTCCCACAGTCTTCAGAATAAAAAGTGGACCATCCAAAATTGTGGGAGTCTCTATGGTGCAAGAGCCTACAAGCGTGACTGGACATACTGCTTCTGACTGCAAAGGTCTGGTAAATGGGTGACTCATATTTGGGGACGCTGGCCTCGAAGGAACGCGTGGAAGCCTGCAGTAACCTTTGGCCCTGAAGTCCCTCTCTTTGGGGGATTTGATGTAAGCTCATTGTAGGGGCCTTGGTTGTGCCCAAACGTCTGAGTGACACAGGAAAATTACCGATGGAGTGCACCGGTGAGAACGCGTAAGTCGGACTTCGGAATCTTGAGTAGCTAACTATTGCCCGTTTTAGAGTATTATAATACATGTAACAGTTTAATTTCTCTGTGCTATGTTACTGATGACGATGAACAGCGCAGCCTAACAACTGCACAATGACGACGCTGAACCTCGAAGTGGTGCTTTGTAGCGCAAATAATTATTGGAATACTTCGAAGCGACCTAATCAAAGAAACTTTTTATGAGAGTTGCAGCGAAGGCTGTAATCAGATGCTAGGTTGTGTAATAGTTACCAGCTACCCCATTTGCTATTTTAGCTTATAATACGAATAAATTCATAGAGTGAGTTTTGTAATACATCATACAAACACATAGCTACTCCGAAATATTACTGGGATCGTAATATAGCTCGAACTGTCATTATTATTGCCCTTCCCTGTTCCTAAGATATAACGAAAACTGGGGCACGACCGTGTCCACGCAGGCCCAAGATCAAAGGGCACTAAAACACAACAGCAACTGTCTGCGCCACACCATGCAAATGTCCACGCACTTCGATTACGGATTTCTTCCGACTCGAAGGGTTTCGGTTTGCGTTTCGGGTCAAGTAAGAATGATAATATCAAAACGTTGCTTGTCATCAGCATAAATGGACGTATAAGTACCATAAAGACTCGCCTCTGACCTGCACATAAGTAGCGTGGACATCAAGGTATCGCCACAAGCAGAACGCGACATACTTCTGGACATGAGTGTGCAGTCTGGGCCTTGACAATGGGGTCTCGATAATGTACCTGATCTCGTCGGGCTCAGGTATCTCGGGGTTGTCTCGGGGTATTTTGGCAAGGGTGATTGTGTCCGTAGTATGTGCAGGACTCATTACGCGGCTGTATTCTGCAGCCTGGTTTTCGCTGCACGTCAGCCTCGTGAAATGTAGGGCCTTCCGAAGATGACCGTGCTTTTCGTGACAAATGAGTACCATGAAGGCGAAATTGGTCTCGTGATTGAAGAAGCAGGTCCTGGGTACGTCCCACAAATAGAACGCGGCGGCGTTAAGCTTCAAGGTATTGCGCCAGCGATTGTCTTTCCTCACATGTCTCAACGACGAGAACCAGCCGTGGAAGTCCTGCACATCTGTTCACGTAAATACGGGTGCATAGAGTTGGCGTGTGGTGGGCTGCCGTACTACCGTCATGTTGACACCGTCGTCCGCAGGTGTGTACGTGTGAGCCATTACAGTAAGCAAAGTACGACCGGAACGAAGCTCCGGCGTTGCTAACGCTGGAGGTTCAGCTTGGCAGAGAGCTGGACGGAAAATTTACGTGTAGAAGTGTAGGGGAGTGGACTGCATCTCTACCAAATGTTAGAAACAGGGAAAATATATTAGCGCAACAAGTGACTTATTTCAAGTGTCCGGTTGGAATCAGCAATTTCAAAGATGTACGCGACGAAGGCGGCAAGACCATGCGATGCTTACGATTGTGACGATTTCTGTTCCGCTTCATAATTTATCAATTTCACATCTAGTGTGTCCGTTGTCATGGGGTCACTGTCAGTATATTCCCGTTTACGTTCGAATTATGAAAATGGTGAGGAAAGCTCTTTATTTCTTTCGAATGAGTAATGGCGTGTGAATGGTATATCCGCCCCTTTTTTCGTGCACATTCAAAGTTTCGCCACACGCGCACAATTTTCAGGGTTCTCCAGCATTCAGTAATGCCTAAATGAACGTACACAAAGAGACAATATCTCGGAGATCATTCAAGACGCCGTCTCTGTGGTTTCGCTTTCCGCAGCCTGCGAATCAACCAACGGTGTCTGGGCGCTCACTTGACTAGGAGCGATGCAGCGACATCGAGAGGAGCAGAGAAGATGGCGGAGTGCATTGTTTGCTTTGTACCACGGAGGAGAAGTAAGGAGGCCGAACTCCGCTGAAAAACGACGTCCCAATTTATCGAGTCAATTGTTGGCCGCGGCGCGGCGCTCGCGTTCCCTCCGGTACTAGCTCCGCGAAATCGCCTGCTCGGCAATGCGCCGTTTGTGCTCGAATACTCTACTAAAAAGCGTTCAAAACGAATGTTTGTTTGATAAGCATAAACAACGGTGTCTCCAGTAACGAGTTAATATTTTCTGGTCAGCTACAATTATTTTTTCTTTTCTTTTTTTTCGGTTTCTGCTACCTCGTTTTTGTCTCATAGATGGAAGCTACCTGTCCGATAAAAATGGAATCGGAAATAAGAAGAAAAAAAACGAAACTTTAATACGTAAGACAAACGTCTGACATTGCCAAAGGTGTAGTGTCGAATGCCTCCGACTGAATCCTCTGTCGCTTCTCCCCGGCCGTCTCGGGTATCGTGCCCTTCTCTCTGTGGTGCGCGCGTACTTTGACCGCTGCGCTAACACGCTAACATACCCCAAAGGAAGCAAACGTTGTTCCGAAAAGCCACATTTGAGTGGTATGGAGGAAAGAAAGTTCGAAGCTGTGTAATCGAAAGTGGCCGAATGCAATCTTTCCGGAATCGCGCGTTATGTGGGTCGTTGCATAAGCTGGGACTGAGAAGTTTTATCTCCGTACGTGTCAAGCAGTTAAGAGACCTTTGTGTGTGTGAGTGGGGGCAAGGAGGGGCGGGACGCTCTGATGATGGGACACGGTGCGGTTCCGAAGATTCTGGCGCTTAGTTTCTTATATCTTGTCATGCATGCCAATCACTCACTTTTGGGAACTGCAAAATAAAGTCGGGATCTAGTCTCTAATTTATGTTGACGAACACTGAAATCTTGAACAACACATTACTTCTACATTATACACTATCGCTTTGGTGTTCAGTTTCAAGTTACTCCTGTACAAGCATATGCTGCTCAAAGCGTTGCACCGGATATTTTACCACCACCACACACACACAAAAAAGGAACAATACTGCAACACCACCAATATATACCTGCCAGAAAAGCTAAAAAGCCCTAGATATGGGATTTAAGTAGATATGGGATTTAACCCCCCCCCCCCCCCCGGTACACCAAGATGAAAATCGTCTTCGAGAAACAGGAAGTGCATGCACTGAATCCTGTACCGCGCTTGTGCAAAACCTGCGACAGAAGTGCGTTCTGGTACCTTGGTATTAAATTAGTGTATGGTGGCATGCGAAATATGTAATTCTCTATCCCAGCGGATGCATCACAATTACGACAAAAGGCTCCTGTTTCCCAAAGCGTTGTGCATAAGCGACAAAGCTCTCGTGCAACAGCTAGAATGCAAATGCGGATTAACCAGCCCAATGACATCATTACCCTACACTGCGAGGTGTTCCCGGGAACAAATACTGATCAATGCAAACCATTATCAATGCACATCTCGTGGTCGTGCGTTGGCGGTGATGTAAATACGCGTACCATCCTGTACGATGTCGGATAACAACCTTTGTGCTTCTGCGGGTGTCGTGTTTTATCGCAAATAAAAAAAAAAAGAAAGAGAATAGCTTCTTGACAGCGAGAGCACCACGCTTACGGAGACATTCAAGCCGTCCAGCCAACGCGGAGCCCCCTTCACGGCGGCTTCCCCGCATTCTAAAATAAAAGCTTCTCGCCTTGCACTAACAAAAACTGGAGGCGAAAAATTCACGGAGAGATCGTTCCTTGATACACGATAAGCGTGTTTACTTATCAAAATATTTTTTTCTGCTTCCACTGGACACACAAGTACATCTGAAAGAGTGCATTACAGCAACCTTATTTCAGAGGAGCAAGTACCTGACGGAACGCGAGCGCCGCGCCGCGGCCACAATTAGACTCGAGGAATCGAGACCACGCTTTCTCAACGGCGGCTCGGCAGAGTTCGTTCTCCTTACTTCTCCTCCGTGCTTTGTACATGCTCGTGGAAGTTGAATGTGTCAGTTCATGGTTCCGGGTTCCTGAGGGGTGGAATAGAGCGTATGAAACACTCCCCTAGTGCTAGTGGTAAAAACCATTGGACACTGGCGGTCATCTCCTGGCTCCGTGTGCATATGACATCCTCGTGTTCAATGTGTTGGCGTGATTGCTTCAAAAAGTTGTGCGTGCAAAAACTCTTATCCAGTGCAACGCAATCCCTTTGGTTAAGGGAGTTAACCCGTGGTTAGCTTGTAGACGAACATGATGCGTATCAAATGTGAAATTGCAATTCTTCCGGATATGATATGCGTCTGTTCTACCCTGTTCATATTGATTACCATATGACCCTGAGAGATAGTACCCTAGCTATGAGATAGTATCCTGTTTCAGGATACTGCGTATTGTTTCAGGACAGTCATTATAAATTAGTTTGTGTGCAATACGCATTTTTAGACTATCGCTGGGAAGTTGCTTTCGTTGTGCACCGTTTCTGTCGATATATATGACAAGGGGATTGAGGTGTTACTGCTGTCATTCTGGTATTCTTCATAGTTCAATGCTTGCTGATTAGTCAGGTAAAGCAAACACATTCGCCACTGCGCATCTACGTTCGTGACCGACCATTGGGCTACGCAGAACAAGTATTTTGCTCTGTATATGTGTACTCTATGCAGCGCTGCCTTAGCCGGATGCACCAGCGCAAGATGCTTGATGGATGGAATATCGTTCCACTGTGGCGCTGGTAAAATTGACAGTCGCATAGGGCTCGTGCTTGTGGAGGCTCCTGGCACTTTCTGGAGTAGTATCAAAAGCACGAGCGAACATCATAGATTCGATTATCATCGAATTTCACATTGCCTACAAATTTATTATCACTCCATTGCATAAGTGTTTCTGCTCACTGTTGGTTTTCCATTTTTAGGGAATTTCTTCGGACTTTCTCATCTCGTCGTTTCTCGCGATGGAGGAAGCGATGCGCATTGTCACGTTATGAGATGTCACTGTGCAACATGCTCGGCATTGATAGATAGAACAATTCAAACGATGTGCTCGCATTGCGCGTTGCGGCAGATCCCTTAGTTGCATGGCCACAGTAAAAGTGTACTTGTATTGCGTGTTGACACACATACCGCTCCATACGAGCAGGGCTTGAAGCATTCTGGTGGTAGACGAAGAAGCCGATTCTTGCAGGCTTGGGTAAACAAACCGGATCACTGAGATTTCTGGTCATGGCGTGCATAAGTTACTCAACACTGGCAGATCAATGCATCCAGATGGTTAAAGCTGTGTAACGTAAGATTAAATTTCCGGGTACCCTTCTGCTTTGTAGACATAGATAGTAGTATTAGATATTGGGGTATACTATTTGTGCACCATCCCATCTTTATAGTGCTTGACAGTTTGTAAATCCTTTCCAGCGGATCTCTGCTGTATGCCTTTTACCTGGAAAATGAGCTTGGAGCAGCGCCTTCCTCCTATGAAGACATCCATCACCCTTGCAAGGAAGAACATTAGAGCATGGCAGTGTAACTTTACTCAGAGAACTGCGTCATTATTTTGTGTGTGCCTTGCACTCATTTCACATACCTGTACACTGTTTCGAATGGGGCTGTTTTGTAGTGCCATCCTTTTCACAGACTGCTCGCCAGTACCTTTGAACGTTTGTACACCTATTCCATAGATTATATTTCGTAGATCGATAGATATATCCTGCTCGCATAGACCACATATAGACCACACATGCTTCACATTACGAGAGGACCACAATACACATGTTTCTGCTGCATTTGTGAAATGAGTACATGGGTATTCCTTCCCACTCGCTTGGAAGTTCTCTTTTACAAGAACGTTGTCAGTGGTTAGTGTTTTTGGAGTACTGTCCACCTATGCAGGGAGGTTTGGTGGGGGGGATTAGTCCACCATTTAAAAAAATGTTTACATGTTCTTTCAGACATGCCAATCAAACTGGCGCATTGTAGAATATCAGCAATTGCGAACATGGCTATTCACGTACAGTGACCTGCTTTCTTTCCTCCACAGGGGACATTGCAGCTTACTTCGTGACAATGTTGACTTAAGTACAGATTGATAGTTCTTGGCCGTTTGTTCATTGACTAGTTTATTTTTGTCATGTGTTATCTTGAATTCATCCATTCACACATATGTATTCCCCTCTAAAGCTCTGGCATGCTCAAGCTCGCTATTTCGTCCCATTAAGGGTGTCGATGTTTTTCAAGTTTTTTTATTTATTGATCATTTGACAAATTTTCTTCAAATATTGTTCATTTTGTTAATCGCTGATAGTCATGCGACCAGAGTAGAACAATTGATCATTATTTTATTGGGCATATATTGTGTATACCACATACAGCGACTTAATTCCTCTGAGTATTCATGTGAATAGTAGACTTCTGAATAGCGAACATGTGAATAGCGAACTTGCGAGTAGAGCATCTGAGAATTATTTTTGGGGGGTTGAGGAATGGGATGGGGGGTGAGAATTTGTGTAGGAGTAGCAGAATAAGTCAGGAGACGAATTCAATTTCTCCTCTGTTTTTTTCCTTACATACAAACAACTATTCATCTACCTTCGTTGTTTTCCTCTACCCTTTTTGTTGTTGTTGCCCCCCCCTTCAAAGGTTATATTGGATATTTGTTGTTGACCGGAATGAGATCACGGTGGTGGTCGTGAAAGGGCTCTCCGTTGTCGGCCTCACAGAGGTGGGCAACATCACGACTGACGCCCTGGGGGAATGTGCGTCCTGGGCCGACTTCTAAGGGAACTGTACCGACATATGTCTGAAAGCGTCTGAGGAAAACCCAGGAAGAATGAGTTCACGATAATGGTCCGAAACACACCATAAGCAAATCACGCTATTTATTTCAACGGGCCGATATCGCATTGATAAAGTTAGATTCCATAGCCCCCTGAATCGTATAGTTCTTCTGACTAAAACTCCCTATTAGATCAATTACAAATAACCATTACGTTTGTGCCCTCTAAGAGGGGTTGTTACTCTTCATTTGCATGCAATGTGATTTCCAGTTGAACCATTATGATTTGCAACTGTTTATACTTCTGGCGCAGCCACTACACAACCTAAAACAAGACGGAATGGGGTCTTTGAATGTTCTTTCTGTCCTTACGCTTCAAAGTGGAAATGGAATGTGATTACTCATGAGAGGACGCACACAGGAGCCAAGCCGTTCACATGTGACATCTGCAAGAAGACATTTGCACACAAGAGCAGTCTCGGTCCTCACTTACGCCGCCACACAGGAGAGAAGCCCTACAAGTGTCAACTCTGCTCAGTCTCGTTCAGCCTAAAGAAATCCATGTTAGACCACATTAAGACGCACAGGAAAGCCAGACCGACTGTGCGCAAAGTCTGTGCCAAGTGACTTTACCGCAGCACCGAGTTGTAGTTCCACAATACTATTCCCATTGGACGAACTCGTTGCAAGGTCTGTTCCCGCTCCTCTTCAACATACAGGTGTCTTCCTGAGCACATTATGCGACACACAGGAGCAAGACAAGACAGAACAACATGAGACGACATTTACGCCGTCACGTTAACACTGCGTCATGAGTATGTGGAACTTTCTTGGGAGTTTGCGTATTTCTGTTCTGTTATCTAGTCTCGTTTACTGCATTTCCACTTCTTACACGAATGGCAGAAACAGCTGCCATGTGTTTCCTTAAACTGCACTTAGGCATTGTGAGTTCCCACATGCACACTCTTCAGTTTCTCCTTGTTTACGTTATTATTATTTCTGTGTTCCGCGAAATTTTATGTAAAATGTTGACAGCACTTTCTTGAGTGTATTCTTTGTTTTGATGCGTATGTTTTTGCTGATCGCATAACCTTTGTATTCGTGTCGAGCCAATAGAGAAACAATGTTGATTTGCTGGAATAAGTTTATTCATTCCATAGAATAATAGTTATGGTAATAGTTATATAGTTATCAGGCTGATTATATTATGATTATACTGGGTGTTTCACCTAAGGCGAGAAAAAATTATATCTGGCGACGTACTCGCCGGAGGGTTGTCGGACTTTTGAATTGCGGGAAATTTAATTTGTTCAATTGAACTTTGAAAATTGCCAAGCGAACCTCACTTATTTTACAGAAATATGATGTCCTCCACGGATAACCCCAGACCCAACAAAAACTATGCACAGTATTGCAACAGAAATAGTAGGAAAAAAATTGGCAAAAATTACGCTTTAAGCCCGCTGCTTGATTTTCGCAGAGAACTGCGCGCGAAATCTCCGTCTAGACGAGAAAGTGTCCTCGCCGTAATTTGTTTTGACATCTTTGTGATAAGACGATTGTTTTGTTTTCTTTCTGATAAGTCGTCGGTTATCACCACCGTCAAGGTCAACGCGCTGCAAAGACAGGTAAAACAAGAGGCGGGAAACTGGTAATGAAACTCCTAAATCATCATCATTGGAGTAAAGTTGCTGTTGCTGGTGGTTGTATATTGTTTGCAAAGCACTTGAAACGAAGCCGCACCATTCCCAACGCCCTTGCAAGGACACCTACGGGGGAGATAGACTGTAGCCGTTCTGCATTGACATAACTGTACGTTTCCCATCGGGCAGAAATTTGGCACTCGCTTCTCGAACCTTTGGTTCCGAAAACATTTTTTCTTTGCAATAAACCCATATCCCCCCCCCCCCCCATTGGCGGAGGCTCTACAACCGGAAAGCGCAAGTTACCTACATATTTTTGTGGACTACTAGAGACGTTAACGGACGACTTCAGAAAATCCAAGAGAGCATAGCGGCGCTTTCAACAATGGGGGGGGGGGGGGGAATATGTTTATTAAGAAAAAGACAGGAACTTGCTTATCAGAAAGGAGGAGAAGTTTCGCAAGCTGTTTCGGTTTCTCTTGGTTTCTCCATGCCGTAAAAGGATACTTTCTGATGTTAACTGATCTCGAAACCGCTGCCCTCTTCTCTTTCGAATGTCAGTCAGGCACATACTCATTTTACCCATACCCGTATAGGCGCCGATTGCGTAGGGGATTGAGAACCTCGCCGCGAAAATATCCCAGGGGGGTCAGGCCCCTCTCCAGAAGGCTACCCAGCTGACACTTAAGATGAACGCTTCCAGGGATATTCTGAAAATGGCGTATTACATACGAGCAGGGTGTCGAACCGAACCCGAACCTTTATTTTTTGCCGGAACCGAATCCAAACCCGAACCGAAATTTTCACAACGTTGTTGAACCCGAACCGGAACGGAAGCGGCAAAAACAATATCTGTAACCGGTTCGCAACGAAACGGTTCGAACATAAGAGTCAACATAAGAGTTCAAGTGTCTCAATCCCCGAACGAGGACACACTGGTCTCCATAAAATTGATTTAGCAAATCTTCACCTAGCAGTCAAACGAGGACGTTTAGTAAGTATGCCTGCAGCGTCTTTTTTAACGCGTTGACGCGCAGTTGTCCTTGTATTGTCCGCCGCGCATAGAGCCCCGCGCACGCGCAGCGGTGTCTCCTCTTCAGAGAGGAGGTGCCATGCGTAAGCTTGTCAAACACTGGGTTTCCAAGCAGACGACGTGGCCGTCCTCTGCTAGAAAGTGGTCTATTTTCTTAAAGGTGAGTAGCCAGCCATCTTCAACCGAATAACACAGGAATGGAGTATACCAGTTGTGTAGCTCTATATAGGACGAATACGCACAGCATTTCCCTTTACAAGTGAGCAGTCGGCATTAAACGAGTCAGAAGCGTGACAAGTGTAGAATAGAACATACACAGAACGGTGCCTGTATGATTGCTTGTGGTTTGAAAAATAAATATAGTACAGCTTACTGGTAGTGCAGTTGTGTTGTGGATTACCTGTACACTGCTGTGAGCCCCAACAGAGCAAGGCTGGCTTACTTATTTTCGACATGCCTCGGTACGGTTTCACATCGATTTCATCGATTTCACGATTTCACGTATTTGGCTTCCTTTAAACGTATCTTGCTGGCGCGGTCCATTTGAAAAGAAAGTGATCTTAGGAACCGTTAGTAGCTGGACCACACCGCA
Organism: Ornithodoros turicata; assembly: GCF_037126465.1. Classification (NCBI taxonomy): domain Eukaryota; kingdom Metazoa; phylum Arthropoda; class Arachnida; order Ixodida; family Argasidae; genus Ornithodoros; species Ornithodoros turicata. The sequence continues at coordinate 162,834,874 of NC_088201.1, forward strand.
TCATCAGCGTGGACGGTATTTGTAAGTTTTCATCCATCTCTCCTTCCTCTCGCTAAACGGAGTACCCATCTACTAAAGACGTCAATGCAGACAACAGCAGTAAGCTATTAGCCACACATTTCTTGATAAAACCAGTCTTATGGGAGGTATAAAACGGAAGCGTTGAAGCGGTCCACGAATCGGTTCAGGGCTGCGAACCGGTTTGCAAACCGGTTAGATTTTTTGTGCGGCCGAACCAGCACTGAACCGGAACGAAATTCAAGCAACGCGAACCCGAACCGAACCCGTTTTTCTTTTTTTTTTTTTTTTTTGCCGTTCGCCACCCTGCATACGAGTGAGCGTGAAAATCTCTCGGGCGATTGTCCACGAAGTGTCAAGGTCAGCAAAAACGGAACGTTAAAGGAGTACAGAGGGTCATCCAAAAACAATTCAGATTAAGACGTCTGATGAAAGTGTGTGTGTCATTATACCGAATAGCGCGAAAGCTTTTTATGTGTGCATTTTGTTTCCCAGAAAAAAACTCACATAACTTAACACACCCTTAACTCGCCACTCCAGCTATAACGAGGATGAGGAGGTATGACGTCACCAATGATGCTATAAGGAGAACTCGTTCTGGTTCGCCGGTCAGTGGGGGTCAGCGCCTCGTCCCTTTCCCGCCGTAAACCTGTTTTGCTAGTTCTCCCGAAGAATTGGGGATAGAAGGAGCGGCCGAAGCATTACCGAGCCAGGATGAAGGCTTTTTCAGAACCCGGAATAGCCGAGTAGCAGACGACAGCGGAGTAGCAGACATTTCTCTAGGCCAATCAGCGAGCGTTCTTGTTATAGCGGCAGCACGAGGTTCCAGGCAGATCACAGGCTGCTACTGCTCTTCACCACCGTTGCGCACGGTCGCTTTTCTCGGCCTATTTTAAATTCAATCTCTGCGATAATTATGACTCTGTGGTGTAAATTACTTCGCATGGTGCATCTTACTGGCCTACTTAACAGTTTTATAGGAAGAAAACTTGGTGTTAAAAATGACTTGTGTGCTACTTTAACGACCGTTCACCTTTCCTCATGACAGTATAATCTCCCAGGACGCAACGCGTGCGCAAGGAGCACTGGGATTTCCTGAAATCGTCTACTCCGTTAAATAGCGACGATTACCCTAGTAGATTAATCATTCTATCTGCTACGGACACAGCTTCCCTTTGCCTCACAGCGCTTTGCAAAGCTTACACGAACTGCAAAATTAACGATGAGCATGGGTTTCATGGGGATACACTGGGTTTGCAAGCGGACAACGTGGCCGTCCTCTGCTAGAAAGTGGTCTATTTTCTTAAAGGTGAGTAGCCAGCCATCGTCCACCGAATAACACAGGAATGGAGCCAGACCATTCACATGTGACATCTGCAAGAAGACATTTGCACAAAAGAGCAGCTTCGGTTCTCACATAAGCCACCACACAGCAGAGAAGCCTTACAAGTGTCAACTCTGCTCAGTCTCGTTCAGCCTAAAGAAATCCATGTTAGACCACATTAATACGCACAGGAAAGCCAGACCGACTGTGCGCAACGTCTGTGCCAAGTGACTTTACCGCAGCAGCGAGTTGTAGTTCCACAATGCTATTTCCACTGGACGAACTCGTTCCACGGTGTGTTCTGGCTCGTTTTCAACATACAGGTGTCTTCCTGAGCACATTATGCGAAACACAGGAGCAAGGCAAGACAGGACAACATAATGCTACATTTTCGCCGTCACGTTAACACTGCGTCATGAATATGTGGAACTTTCTCGGGAGTTTCCCTATTGCACCCGCATTGCACCTGCACTGCACCTACGCATTGTGAGTTCCCGATATGCACACCCTTCAGTTTCTCCTTGTTCACATTATTATTATCTCTCAAAATAAAGTTGTTGTTGTTGTTGTTGGGGTAGGCTATATACGGTACTGGACAAAAGTGTACGGAATACGCTCCGGCGCATTCCTTCCTCAGTGTGAAACGCTACCAGCGAATGGGACCGCAGGAGTGAACGTAGACATGGGCCTAGTAACCCAGTCGCCTGTTTGTAAGTCCGTACGGTAACATTCGCTGCTGGCGTGTCACTCTGGGGAAGGAATGCGCCACAGTGTGTTCCGTAACTTTTGTCCAGCACTGTACCACAAGGAGACGAACGGAGTTAAGCGCAATGGAGATTATACGAGCTCGGCTTCTTAAAAATCAGACTTGCTTTCCTGGTCACGACCCGCTAGGCACGCTTCCTTCCAAAGATAAGCGGGCGAAGTGCTTCACTCAAGGTAGATAACGGGAAATACCCGCACGCGGTGATTGCATGGTGTGCCTTATCCTGAATAGCAAGAGGTGATTCATTCCCATTGTTCATAATTCTCTCGGCGAAGAATTTGTGGCACGCACAGTATCAGAAAACTGTGTACACTGAAGTTTTGCTGGATGAGGTTTTTCTGTGGAATGTTTGACTCGCATTCGGATTACCACGGTTGTCTCACTAAGCGCATTCTTTTCACTTGCCCTGGACTGCACTACCTTGGACTCCACGCAAGACGGGTTTTCGGGAGCTGCACTTTCCAGCTGAGAGGAACTTTATTAGTTCTTTTCAACAGGAAAGTGCAGCACGCGAATAACCTAGTTCAGATCTGGTGCAGGAGGTGCAAGCGAAAAGAACGCACCTATTGTGCTTCGGCTTTCAGATAATTCGGCTATAAATATCTATTATAGTAGGCCAATACCACCTCCCTACAAAAATGCTTTTAGAATAGAAAATGCCCTGCGTAATTCCTGATCAAAATTATAACAAGAAGGAAAAATAAAAAAATAGCATATGCTGTTCCGATTGTAGCACTGCTGCGTGCGCTGTTGATGCGGACCTGAGTTTCATTCCTTTTTTTACGGATGGAAATCCGTTAAAAAATACACGCAATATAACCACGTTTTCTGGAAGAGTATTTGACAGTCGGAGCATCTGTGATTCCGCGGTGCACGTGAATGCCACAAGGGCCAGGCCTACTTGAAGTCTTCGGTACGCTCGGCCAGCCGCCGTAGGGATGCTGTAGTTTCATTTAATTTCATTTTAATACCTTAAGGGCCAAAACACATTACATAAGGGGGAGAAATGTACATGTGGATAACAAAAAAATTTACAAATAACTATGCGGAAAAAAATGCAAGTGACTACGTGAAATACAAACAATTCAACAGGAACAACAAAACTAGAATAAGTACAATTCATTACACATTTCTTTAAAATAAAGTAGGTTACCGAAAAAAAACAAAATTACCAGGCAACGAGTTCCAATCATTAATACAGTTAATAAAGGAAAATGTTTAAAATAGTCACTATGAATTAAAGGAACATATAATCTGTTAGTGTGATGAGAGCGTTCAGAAACATAATACGGTGCACGCTGGTATCGACTCTGTTGTGAATAAAGTTTGTGCATTAGTTACAACCGGTGTCCCTTCCGGCTTGCTTCTACCAGAGTCTCCTTTGAATTTTGTTATGCAAGAATCCCTATCATATTGATTGAAAATAAAGCGCACAGCTTCTAATTTCTGAAAGAGAGACCTTTGCAAGGGGAGGGGATCCCTACGATTGAAGCATATTCTAAATTTGGACGCATGAATGCATTAAAGGCAGGAAACTTCACTTCTGAGGATGCTAAAAAGATGGTAGTTGTATGCAGACTACGGGAATTAACGAACGTGGAGGCAACGCCAAAATGAAAATAATGTAACGGCACGCGTTTATAGACGACGCCACGCTTCAACTGCGCACAAAAGGCGCAACAGTCAGTGGCAAAAGTGGGACACGCTGTAAGCTGTGTAAATGTGCCTTAGCCAGTTTCGGATGTCATTGGAAGCAATGCCGACTGTTGATCGTTTAGTTTAAAAAGTGGAGCTCTCCGTACAATATGTATGCCATAACAGGGTAATTTCTGATGTCAACTGCTCTTGAAACTGTGCTGCCCTCTTCACTTTCGAGTATCACTTTCCCAGTGGGGCCAAACACCTTTCGAGAAGGCTACCCAGCTGCCAGATAAGATTAACGTTCCCAGGGTTATCCGAACACTGGCATGTACCGTACGAGTGACCATGAAAATCGCGTAAATATTTGCCTCACACCGTCACGACTCGGAATCCCCGACAACCTGCCCGACCTGTGCGCCCGAAAAAAAAAGGGGGGGGGGGAGGGGGCTTGTGCCTCTCCCCCTCTGGCACATTGTAAGCTCTGCACCTATGCATACCAGACACGTAGGGAAGGAATATCGAAGCGTCTATTCCGTCTCTTTCGCCGCCCCTGTGTGTGAACCAGGCTGGTGACCAGGCAACTGCAAGCTGGGTAGCTAAACGAAACAGCACATTGCTGCGCTACCCCGCGCAAGAAATGCATTAATATTTAAGAATATAATAATAACCCGAAGAAAACAGCAAGTGGCAACGCTTTTTTTATCCTGGAATAGCTTTCGCTAAACGTCCGATTTGCAGGAGGCGTCAGCTGTAAACTTTAAAACTGAAGAATTTTATTTCATTAAAGAGCGTGTTGAAATGTGTATCTCATTGGACAACACTTGACCGACGACTCTAATATGCTTACTAAGAAGTAATCGGTAGCGTCAGCTGGGGCATTTTCGTGAAAGACTCTGTAGTAGTACTGCGACACTTGTAGCCAATAAATTCCAATTTCCGATATATCGCTTTAATTTCTTGCACATGCACGCACCAAAGGTTGAAGTCACAGTACCAAAATTATCGCAAAATTATGGCTTAGTTAAGAAAACTGGTATATCAGTTTGAAATTATCGCTCACTAAATCAAACAATTTCACATTTAAAATATTCCATTCCCCAAGAGTTAGTTCGCGAAATTCATGTGCCAAGTCAAAGCTATCGATTAGTAAATAAAGCATAATTTCACTTAAAGCCTTCGAGTCGCGAAACATACAGAACAGCCCAGTGCTCTACCCCATTGCCATGCTCGACACCTCACCCCGTGGTCTTGTTGTCAAGAATAGACAGAATCCGTCTAGAATATTGTAACGACTAGAACATCGGTTTGCGATATGTTTTCTCGAAAAAATCTAAGGGCAGTGCTCATTAGCAACCGTTGCGTATTATGTACACATCGGAGTTTTTCCGCGAGGATGCCGGGCAACGTAAACTATATATAAAAGCGTTAAAACTCAGTGCAGGGGAATATCAAAAAGAGGACACGACACGTTTTTTTTAAGTTCCCCTGCACCGAGTTTTAACGCTTTTATCGTGGACTACAAAATAGATCGGTTCCTTACTCTTTTTAAACGAGTCAATTACGTCAATCTCCTAGGAGATTATGATGAGGTTCACCTCTGACAGAAAACGACACTGGGCTTTCATAGGTAGCGACTTTAGCGATATTTTTCTGCAGCAGCGCTATTCTTCTTGACTGAGGGCGACATGGCACACGTGAGCCAGCGTAGGGTGAGGTAAAGTGTGATTGCGGCTAAGACGCAATAAACAATTTGATTTGAAACAATAACACATTTTGATTACTGTATTCATGAAGGACGATGTAGAACTCAGTTCCTGCTCAATAGTACATCGTAGGGATCATCGGGTGTCTGGTTGGCGTTATCGTTCGGTGTACGTTATACATAGGGTTGTCAATCCCGAGCCATTTTTGCAGTCCCGGGATTTCGGAATTGTTTGCTGTCAATCCCGGGATCCCGAGACGGGATTTCGGGATTGTGACGAGCTCAGATGGTGCTTCCAAGTAGAGTCCTGTGCGGGTCAGAATTATCTGACCCGCAGGTTCAAATCCGCACCCGACACGCAACCCTTAACAAATTGAGACCAGCATCCGCCCGCAGGCCCCATGTTCTTTTTTTCTTCTTTTTTTCAGAAGCTCAGCCGCAGCCGACCCGATACCCGCAACGCGATGAACGTTCACGAGTAAACTGAGAGTACTCCCTGGTCAACGCCCCAGGATTAGACATGTCTGTGTGCATAGTTTATTGTATACAACATCAGCGCAGGGGGCAAAAAGGTGCAAATGCGTGTTGGCTTGTGACTTGAGGCATGATCATACGAAACGCGACACGAACAAAGGACACACAGGCGCTGTTGCACCTTAACAGTGTGACCGTTTGTTCCACCTTTGTTAGCGGCGTTCTACTTCATATTTCGAGCGACTGCAGTACAGACGCGTAAGAGATTGAGCAACTCGGTGTGCTTTCTAATAGTGTTTGTTAAGATGCGACGACCTCAGCCGATCCGCTGCTCGAACGACACCGAAAACGTAGACCCGCCGCCGCGGGTCACCCGTGGTGGCACGCAGGTCCCGCGGGCCGTGCTCAAGTCTACTTCCAAGTCAATTTACCTCAATTGACTATATCGCCGTGTTGTGCGCAGTTCATGTGCGGTTTGTCAATGCTACGTTTTCCTGAAGGAAAGCATTTAAGCATGTAAGGTAGTGACGGCGAAATGGTTCCTTTTTTTTCTCTTCATTTTTTTATACGATAATGCCACTCCTTTTTTATTAATCTGCATTTCACTTTTCCAATTGAAAAGAAGGCGAGTCCCACTACGCTTGAAATAACAGGAAATATTACTTTATAATTTCCTCAAACAGTATCACATTCCACTTGAATGACGAACAGCAACAGAAATAAAAAAATAAAACGTCCATTAAAGATGAATGGAAAGAAACACAACCTTAAACGGTTTACAACACCGTCGCTGCGTGCTGATACCATTGTGCAACGATTGACACACGACCTGAGAAAGCACAGAGCTTCGAGGGTGGTGTCCCCCAGTTCGGAGTGAACGTTTGTGCAAATACTGGCTGCTGAACTGAAGGTCTGATCAGCTTCTGCGCCAAAAGAAACGACAGTCAGCAGGTACCTGTACGCATGTGCAGGCAGCGGTCCTCTGCCACCTCCAGCCATAAAAAGTGGCATTACCTTACGAAGGAGTGAGTCTGTGCCTGATGGCCTACAGGTGTTGGATTTTTCTATTATATCGGCTCGCACAGATTTTGCGGAAGGAATCCGGGTACTTGAGGACGTCAAAAATTGGCCGAGATCCCGGGATTTCGGGATTCGGGATACCCCGATTGACAAACTGCGGCGGGCATCATACCGCGACTTATCGTCCATGCAGAGTTGCCAAGGCGGCTGTGGCCGCTCACCGGCGGCGAGGTCTGAGTGGGAAGCTACACACCGCTCCTCTGAGAGCTAACCGTTCACACCCTGGTTGTGCAGATCTTTCTGCAGCCCATTTCCCGAATCTTCCGGGTAGCAGTAAGGAGCCCACACGCGAGAGCAAGGGATAGTCGAAGTCTTTCGCCTCCGCCGTCAAGAAGCCAACCGCTACTTTATCAGAATTGCCACCTAAGGAAGTTTGCCGGCGCACGACCAGCTTGAAGCAGCAAACCCCCCGTGAACCGGAGGGACAAGACAACGTCTTTGATTCTGTACTCGTTATGCTAGTTTCTGCGATACGCGTCATCGTCCAGCAACTCCCGGTGTCAGCCGACCAACCAGCGGTTCAAGCCGTGCTTGCTCTGAAACCTCTACTAAGTAGTCGTGGCCCCCTTGCAACCCGCAATGAATAATGCAGCACCACTTGCACCAACAGTTCACCATCAAACAACGGCTATTTTTCATTGGAACTCGCGGAGCCTGAAGTCGAAGACGTCGGACTTTCGCCAATTTGTATGGAGGCACAAATTTCCCGTGCTCTGTATCGCTGAATGTGGTATCACCAAAGACTTTCGACTATCTAACTACCTTACGTTCGTCTCCGAGCCCTGTGGTAGGACAAGCCAAGCCGTACGGCGCTTTTTGTCCGTTCTGATATTCCGGGCATCCAACGCCATCTGCCTGTCACTGGGACTGGAGAATATGTCTGCTGCACAGTTCGCTTTGCCCCTTTTGACCTCACAATCGTCTTTCTCTATCTCCCGCTGGCGGTCAACTATAACGTGAATGAACTGGGGACGCTTATAGATGAGCTCCCTGCGCCTTTGTGCTCTGTGGGGACTTCAACGCCCACAATGTGATTTAGGGCAGCACACGCTGTGATGCAAGAGGTGAAAGACTTGTGGGCCTGTTTGCCGACAGGAGTCTTTGTGTTCTAAATGATGGCTCTCCGACGTTTATTCACACCACGTACCTTTCATCGTGTCTTGACCTCACCGTTGCATCGCCATCAGTAGCCCACCGGTCTGTATGGCGCGTGGATGCTGGCACCCTTGGTAGTGAACACCTACCAGTTTTGATCAGTATACGACATGTTCGTCAGTCATCTGCCACACATTGCGTTAGACGGACAAACTGGCAACACTATCAAGACGCCATCAAGATTGCTTCTTCAAGTGGTGGGCTCCGAAATCAGGACTTCCGTCGCGCAGTGGCTAATGCGACGCAGGAGGACATTCCGACTTCCTTTTCACTTCTCTGCAGTGGACGCCGAATACGAGTGGCTCCGGGACTTTCTACTCCTGTGATTCAACGGCACCCGTTCCGCTCCCTGTCCTTGGCTACCTCGGTTCTGAACTGTGCATTTCGGAGGACTATTGCGTGCGCCTCACAGCGCAGCCTCCAGTCGTGCTCTCATCAGCTCAAGGTCTTCACCCGGTATGCAGTCTTCATAAGACCCGGCTCTGGACCTGCCCCTTACTCTTCTCGAGCGCGACTCTGCACTACGGGACTCTCCTCTGCATACCTCCCCTAGAGCAGACCAGATCACGTATAAGGCCCTTCGGCATCTTCCCCTGTCAGGGCGAGCATCCCTCCTACGGATCTTCAATGAGAGCTGGAGCCAAGGGGAAGTCCCTAACGAGTGGAAGACCACGATGGTGGTCCCTTTACTCAAACGAGGTCGATCACCGCATCACATCGCTTCTTTCCGCCCGATAGCTCTTACAAGCTGTGTTGTGAAGACCTTGGAACGTATAATATTCAATAGCCTGACCTGGTACCTTGAGAGCACGGTTTTTTTTCCCGGGGAGATGGCGGGTGTTCGCCCAGGCCGGTCAGCAATGGACAGCGTCCTAACTCTAACCAGTAGGACACAACAGGCAAGGGCCGAAGGTTTATTGACAGCCGCTGTCTTCCTCGACGTCAAGAAAGCGTGCGACAGTGTCCTCCATAGCGCAATCATGGCGACGCTTCCAGAAGCTGAAGTCGGGGGCTGCCCCTGGTCATGGATTAAAGACTTCTTGGCTGACCGCTCCCTGGTTGTGCGCACCCTTGACGGGGACACTGCGACGTTCCGCGTGCACCGTGGTGTCCCACAAGGGAGAGTCCTCAGTCCCCTCTTATTCAATATCATTATGGCTTCTCTTCCTGCGCAGCTTCATAATCACATTCACATTACAATATATGCTGACGACAAATATTTATCTGGACTTCCACCGTTCGGCGTGACACGATAAAACGCCGACTACAAGGTTCATTAAACATCATGTCAAGATACCTCTTGCACCGCGGCTTGGTTGTCTCGCCTAACAAGACGGTAGCCATGGCATTCTCACGAAGACCAATCCATAAGTACCCGCTTTTCATTGATGGCTCACCCCGACCTTTGTCACGACCTGCCGATACCTGGGGATTACAATTGACCGTGGCCTGACGTGGTCCCAGCATGTGAAGCTGCTTGCTACCAAGGCAAACTGTTTGGTAAATGTACTCAGGCGTATTGCTGGTGCAACCTGGGGCCTGTCATGCTCTGACCTCTATCGTGTCCATCAGGCCCTGGTGTTGGGGACATTGCGGTACAGCTTACCCATTCTGCATGGTCTCAGTCGAACCCAAGAATAGGAACTGCTCAACATCCAGGCCCGTAGTCTCCGTGTCTGTTTGGGAGTCCCCACGACAACGGAGACGTATTCTGCCTTGGCAGAGGCGCGAGAGCAGCCGGTTCACATACTGCGGGATGGTGATACCCTTCGCGCTTATACACGCTACAATACACGGCACCCGCTCCACTCTCTTTGTCGCATTGATGAGGGCTGCCCGGCGTCTGCTTTCGGCGGTGCCATTGTCCGCCTGAAAGGGAGCATTCCATCTCCCGCGTCTACACCATCCTATGCACCGGCAAGGGGGCTCTCGAAAGACCCTGCATTCACTTTAACATCCCTGGCCTCCAACACAAGAAAGACGTCCCCACAGTCGTGGCCCAGCAGCTCACACTGGAGCACCTCACCTCAACACACCGACGAAGTCGCCATATATACACCTATGGCTCAGTAAGCCAAGGTAGTTCGAGCGCTGCTTTCTACGTTCCGGATGAAGACCTGGGGCATGGTTTCAAACTCCCCTATACAGTGTCCTCGACAGAAGCCGAGCTTTTGGTATCCTGGCAGCACCGGAGCATATTACCGAATCCGGGCACGGAACGTGGGTCATTCTTACCGACAGCAAGGCATCACTAGATATGTTGTCGTCACCTCGCCCCAGCATAATAAGCGATTTGCATACCATGACGCTTCAAAAATTCAATGAACTCTTCGCCACTGGTTACAACATCACGTTTCAATGGGTCCCTGGCCACGTAGGCGTGTATGGAACTACCCGAGCAGACGCAGTAGCGAGACGCGCTGGGTCTGGGTCACACTTCGGCCCTGGCACCTGCGTCGCTTACAGCCTCCGCATGCCGTCTATACATGCGCCGTCGGTGTGCCACATGTGCTCAGCAGTTCCGTGCCAAAACTACGACTTACAACTCATTCCTACGGTCTATCGACCCATTGATGGAGTTCGTGATCACTTGCCACCGTAGCCGTAGAGAAGAAACCCTTCTCCACCGCCTACGACTCAACGTTGCCCGTACACCCTCACTTCTCATCAAGATGGGTCGGCTAAATTCACCAAACTGTAATGTCTGTTGAGTGGAAGCTGACATCCCACACCAACTCCTGTATTGCCAGCAGCGCTTTCAACATAGGGACACCCTCCGCTGCCGTCTGCTCCAGATTGGCTGTAACGACTTTTCGGTGGCCGCTCTTCTTGGCCCCGTCTTAATGGCCCCAACCAGTGGGCTGTCACTGCCGCTCTCCTCAGTTTTCTCCGAGTCTCAGGACTCGTGAACTGCATGTAACGTTTTGCTAGTGTTTATTCTCTTCTTTCTTTCTTTCCTTTTCCTTTCCTTTTGTTTCTTTTTGTTTCTCTTTCCTTTTCCTTTTTTTTGTTGCTTGTTGTTTTTCTTTCCTTCCTTTTTCTTTTGATTCCCCCGTTTTTCTTTTTTCTTCCATTCCTTTTCTTTTTCGTTTTCCCCTTCCCCCTTTCTCTTTTTTTGAGAATAGCAAGCCCGCTCTTTGCCTGGCTAACCTTTCCTTTCTTTTTTTCTTAATAAACATACCCCCCCCCCCTATTTATACATTGAACTCTTTCGAATTTCCGCTAATTTTAGGTAGTTCGCGTTACACCAGTAATACACGTTGGCGAGCAAAGTTAAGCTAACACTGATACTAAATAGAAGTATCTTGAAAGAGAATATATGCAGATTTTAGCAAAAATCTTCCTGGAAACAGCACCGCGAGCGATGCTGCCCCGACGACACGGCCCACTCGGGGGCGGACCCCGTTATCAAGGGGCCCCTCTCCAGTATATGCGGGACCGGCTCCCATTTGTCTCTCTCCTAGATTCAGACAATAAAATTTGCGTTTGCTAAGCGCCACAGACAAACCGACAACAGCATGTGATGCTACTGAGAAAACGAGGAGAGCTCTCTCGACAGACAGCATCAGCATATATGTGTAGCGTCCCAATTTCGCAGGAATAAATAAATCAAAAATAGACATCCTAAAGGTGCACACACAGACTTCAAGTACCCCGTGCAGCTGTCGAAACACATGACCGACAACGCAGGCCAGGAAAGCGGGAGAGAAAAATTATTCACTAGATTTGATGATATGAACCATGGACTGCGTTCTCCACGCTAGTTCGTTATACGTTGACTGTTGCGGCTCTCACATGAAACCGGTGGTGTCGGTGTGAGCTGGGGTGGAGCCACATGCAGGGTCTGCGAGAGGGCGCAGCAGGGGATAGAGCCCCGGAGCCCGGGCCCCTTCAGGGGCACGACGTTTACTAGCACCAGGAGACGTCAGGAGAGGGCCCCGGCAGGACACATCCGGAGACATCCCGGGGGTGCGCAATTTCTCTCTCCGGCCCTGGCCATAGTGCGCGGGGGCTCCATGTGTGGACTCCACCACGATAGCATTTACTGGCCCCTTGTGTTTCATATAAAATAACCACTGTTATGCCGTGCCTGATCAACGCGGTCTTACGTGGAAAGCAAAAATAAGCTGATATTTGAGAATATTTCAAAAGCACATATTATTCGAAAAGTCTGTCTGCTTTCTTCTTCTTTTTTTTCACTCATCCATTTCTAAACCCAAAATAGTCTGTGTTTAGCATATGTACTTTGGAGGAGCCTCGTAAATTTTTCTCTGATGCGGATTCGCATTGACTATTCCGGTGTCTCAACTTTGCCTGCATCAGGTTTAGTGGTTTGTGAATCTACCTTTCGGGGCAAATGAAATTGTCCATGCCACATTGATTCCCATTTTGCAGCCCCTGCTTTTGTGAAACTGATGCCAATAAGATCTATGCAAGTTTACAATAATGGGGGTGAGTCACATCAAGTGTTGTGCGAATTCGGCTGCTATCGCGTGCGGGTTTTTTCTGGAACGAAATACATCACGGTCCAGCTCTTATCATCGGAAGCAGGCTTTTCCATGAATATCCCTGATCGAGCGTATCACAAAAAGGATCTCCGAACAGTTGAGCTTCTATCACTTCCTCTGCACACAACTCATTGGTGAGTACATCTTTCTGTCCTGTTTCGTGCATTCCATACTCGTGCACGTTGCCGCCTGTGAGGTGTTGCCTGTGTAGAAGACGGAAATGTTCACTGGCCGTTATAAATGCTGTTATTCTGGAAATTACTAACAAAAAAACGTTTAGTAGTAAAATGATCATTTTAGGCTATTTTAGCTTCCCAGTCGGACGCCTTCTCTCGCGCGTTAACAAAACAAACCCCATCAAAAAATAAGTCACAGACTAAAATTCCTTCCGATGCAGATGCTCCTAACCTAACTTTTGGAATTACCTTCCTGTACTTGACATTGTTTTACAATCTGTTCCCTGTACACATTCAACGAATGTTTGAAGATGTGCCATAGTCAGCGACCTAAACAGCAGTAAAAGACAGAATTGTTCACCGGCCGACATAAATGTTGTTATTCTGGAAGTTAGTAACAAAATCATATTAAATGTTAAAATGATCGTTTTAGGCTATCTTGGCTTCCCAGTCGGACGTCTTTTCTCGCACGGTAACAGAACGAACGCTTCAAAATATAAGTCACAGAGAAAGAGATTGCTCGGATGCAGATGCTCCTAACCTAACTTTTGGAGCTTCGTGTACATGATATTGCTTTAAAATTAGTTTCAGCAAGTTTATTTTAGTCAACAAATAGCTGAAGATGGGCTATAGTCTGCGACCTAAAGGCACACATTTCTCACCAACGCATCCATCGTCCATTATTAAGTTGATTTACAGATGATATTGCCAACGAGTTTTGCTAGTTTGAAGCTGACTAGATTGCTTTATAACTCCTTTGATTGGGTACACAGACATTTTCCCATTTGTGCATCGTTACATGTGAAGAACCCGGCTCGCACAGCCAGACAAGGGCAACGCAACGAACTTTTTTGATGAGCTATTCAAAGTCATCCAAGGAATGCAAGATTTTGACGAACGCTGGATTGTTTAAATTTTCCATTTGCTCATGGTCTCTTCTTGAATGCGTACCACGTCGCTGAACACACAATATTTCTACTCATTGCTATTAGATTCTTTATTGAAGTATTTATTATGATAGGGATAGAATACATGTTATGTGTGTCTAAACCCGATCTAAACCCGATCGTGTGTCTAAACCCGATCCTAAACCGAAAGTAGCGTTCGGTGCTTTTTTTCTGTCTATTTTTTTTTTATCTGGCGCTCTCGAAATGGCACGCGGCGCTACGGGAAAAACGTTTTGATAGGCTGCGGTTCCAAATAAATCCCGCCATTGGATGTCGCAATGGAGCTCGCGACGAATCACTGGAACGTGATGCATTCAGTGCGCGTTACGGTTGCGCAAAGGTTGCGCATCATGACCCTGGCCATTATATCACGAGGATGTCGTTGAAAATGATCGATAAGTGTGCTTCCTACACGAGAGTAATACTCTGAGTTATCTCATTCGTTAAGCAGAGATCTACATAAAGTGGCAAATTTTCCTGCAACAGATGCACCCAATAGAAGTTGCAGTTTTTACAGTTGAGTTGGCTTGCTCCAATATCTTCTCACATAGCGAGCGAAGTGAACTTTCCCTGATGAAACAAGACTGAGCATGGGCTACACAAATTAGACGAAAATGCACAACGAATCTGCAACCCGAAATTTTATCGGAAGTGAACTTTTGTTCCAGGGTTTCACGGGATTCTTTACATAGAATCCTAATTCAAGTTCAGACATTTGAAGGGATGTAAACCGAAATGAAGTTCTCGATGTCGTTGTTGTTGAAGGAACGTGAGAAAGATTGATAATTCACACGACATTATAGTCAGTGTTCCCTATAGCCTATGCAAATGGATCTAGCGCAAAATGCGCGTTAAAATGACATGTAGGATTTACCGCACTATCCATTCGAAAGATATATTATGATAATATCGCAACAAAATCATATAATATATGTAAGAGGGACTCTCACCTGGCTCGTGAGGTCAAATTAGAGGCTGATGAAAACGAAGCCAGCGCGCTATACGGTGTCTGCCTAACTTGTGTTGTACATATCGATTTCACTGTTGGGTACTGTACTGAGCTCTCTTCTCTGAACCCTTGCTCGACTCTGAAAGGAACACCGCAGAATAATATTACTCTGCGGTGTCTCTCCGCTGGGTTAAGACCTACGGAGTTACGTGCAATGCAATACCAGTGCGTGATACAAATTGCCTGCCCCTGTCGTCGTCCTTCAGCTACGGTTATACTAAGCGTCCGTTATTGAGATGCTTTTCTGATTGTTGATAATTTATTTCTACCCACTACACATGTATTTGAATCACAGAAAAAGGATCGGTGTAACATTGATAACCCTTCACTTCTAGCCACCGATCAAGATGCAGAAGGCCGTCGTTATCATCCTTGTGCTGGCCTTTGCCACCGGTAAGACTTATATCTGTAAGACTTAATACGCGCGCAATAGGTTCTACTTCTATGTTTCAAATATATGCTGCCTCAACTGTAAGTGTCATACAATTCGTTCTTTGGTTCGAGCAAGCTCACATGCAGGGTCACATTTTTGGGGGTTTCCTGCATATCCGCATTTGCAGAAATAAAGGGGAGATGTGAAGTGGTAGTCGAAATTTACCGTTTACCTAACAGATGAAAAGACGTGTTTACGATATCCCTCACAGTCGCTTCGTTCTTTGTCTCTTTCTCATTAGGCCACTAAAGGGGCATTCGACCAAGATGTTGTGCTACTTGGGCAATTTGTTTAGCGCATCATGGCCATAGTTGCTTATGCGCCATTAAACACCAACCCATCATCATCATCTGTGGACCAACGTTCGGTCGCGCATCACTTAACCCTTATGAAAATTAATTTGGCCAGTCTATTGACTTTATTTGGACATCCTTTAGCCCTTTTGGCCTTTCTTTTAACTTTGACTTTCTATAGACTATAGTCCAAACAGTGGCAATAGACTTCGTTTAGCCCTCATTTGTCCTGGATGTCCAAACAGGCTATCCAAAGCAAGTCTATTGACTTTATTTGGACCTAATTTCTTTAGCTCTAATTTGGACCTAATTAGCTCTTCGCGGATATTGGATGACAATTCCGGATAGGTAGTAGGGGTCTTAGCCTGTCATACCAAGCGTATGCATCAACACAGCCAATGAAGTTGAAACATCGCTTGAGTTTACCAGAAAGTGCTCAAAGCCTCTTGTCGAAAATGGAGAGGGGAGTGGATGCCGTTAAGCGCACGGGAAGGGAACGGGCCAAAGCGAGTTCGAACCACATTCAGCTCAGTAATTCAGGGTAAACAGTTAAGGAGTTGGCAATAGCTCTCAGAGCATGCCTTCATTACATGACACCTCTTACATACAGCTGTAATTAGCTTTCTAATCTACAGAGATAAAAACAGACATGTGGCACTTAGAGTAAGAATTATGTGGCCTTCAGCACACAGTCTCTGTAATTCACGTGCCTCCCCGCAGTTACATTGGCCCAGTCCCACGAAGAAGCTGAAGAGGCTTCACACTTGAGACTTCGTCGTAAGTACAGTATCATGAATATCTGTCAACGTTTCACAACGCATAAACGTGCTTCCTACTTCCAAACGAGATGAGAGGTCCAAGAAAACAGACATGTTGATTGAAATATCAGGGAACAGCGATCATCATACTGTTATTACTACTTCAATTATTTATTTAGCTCTTTATTGAGTTGTTTTTAAGCCGCTTGATATAAATCACAATCAGACCGAATTTGAGGTCTTGTTAACCTTCAAGCTCTAAAGGACAAGTCGGTTTCGCATGTTCGTAAACTTCTCCACAAAAACGCGTGCCATTGTTCGTGTGAGAGGTTAGGCCTACTTTATATCCGCACTTACACGATGCATCGAGAAGAGTGTCCTATCGTCCTAGCAAACAATCCGTTGTTTGGTCGCCATTTGATTACATATTCCTTGTACCCTTATAGGTGCCTTTCGCTGTCCAGTCAACCACTATGAGTGTCACAAGCACTGCACGTCCATTCAAGGATACAGGGGCGCATACTGCGGAAAATACATGAAAATGAGATGCAAGTGTTACTGAAATATGTACGCCCTATAATATGTATAACATCTATTTAAGGGACATGGTGGGACTAAATAAAGGACGTTATAGTGGCTTCCTTGTTTTGAATTGCATGTACACCCGAGTAATGGTATCATTACATCACTCTCGCATAATACGCAATCAAGCTTGTGGAAGCCACTCTCTTGTAATGGTGATGGTGGGAGGCGAAGGAGCTCGCCGTTGTCGGCCTTACAGAGGTGAGCAATGTCACAACAGACACCCTGGGGAAATGTGCGTCCTGGGCCGACTTCTTGTAGTGCGCCAAGGAAGAAGAGGGGACAGCCAATTACCTGCCCCGTAATTTATTACTGCACGCATCCTTACTGCCAACAGCTGCTTAAAGGAAGTGACAATTAACATAACTCAAACTCCTGCTTCATTTGTGCAGCTGTCCACGAAGAGTCACCGTGCAAAATATTTCCGATGTGCGGCGTATTGTCACTGCGCAATAAAATTTACAACAGACAGTCTGAGAACGGCAGTTGCGGGCGAGGGCCGCAAGCCACGCGTGACGTAGAAGCTGCTCGGTGCCTTTTTTCTTTTTCTTTCGCCTCCGTCTTTCGTCTTCTTTCTTTTTCTTTTCATTCATCTCAGCTCACACGCCGTTTATACATGTTTCAGCTGTGCCGTTGTACGTCACTGGTCACGTGCAATAGCCCGTGATACGTCACGCCGTCTTCGGCTTCGCTTCGGCGCTCTTCGAATGTGGAGAGGGTTCTTTAAAGGTGTGTGGAACAGAGCCTTGCGCGTGCTGTCTGGGTTATCTGCGCTCATCGTTCTTTCGCAGCAGCTCATTTTATTTGTTGAAGAAGACTTTGCAGCGAAAAACTGAAAATATTTTTGGGGTCACTTCCATGCTCCTTTAACTTCGGCATTATTTCGTACCGTATGGCTACAGAAGGACGACACGACTCGTGCGGGCAGAGGAAGAGAAACAGAAAACAGAAAAACAGAACGCTCATTTACACAATGCGACTATGTTTTCCAAAAATTGCGGCAGAAATCGCTGTGCAGATCGCGAATGAAATGTGATAGCATTTGCCCTAGCAGCGCAACATCTTGGCTCAATATTCGTCCAATATTAGTCTAATCCTGGGCAGGAATTGCCAATCTTGGCCCAACATTGGTCCAAGACAGGATGAATTCTGCGCGAAGATTTTGTGCTGCTGGGGTATGAGCTCATCGAGCATTCTTCGATGATGGACAGTAGAGACGTGTGGAGATTGAAGTAGCTGACATGCTGACGTGTTGACGTGCTGAGCTTGCGTGTTAATTCCCCGACGAAGAAGCAATCTATAACTCTCAACGA
Source organism: Ornithodoros turicata (assembly GCF_037126465.1). NCBI lineage: Eukaryota > Metazoa > Arthropoda > Arachnida > Ixodida > Argasidae > Ornithodoros > Ornithodoros turicata. Next base: position 162,853,053 of record NC_088201.1, read on the forward strand.
AACTAATCTTGCTACAGATTATAACCCTTATTTCGCGAAATACAGTGCAGCGCGCATATAAGACCTGCGGCCATTTCGTGAAAATCTGGGATCGTGAAATTAGTTTTCTCTATATATTTTTTCTGTATAGTACGCTTCAACGTCGATTATGTGGTGAGACGCTGGGAAGGTTATCCATATATTCTGCAGGGTAAGTTCATAGCGGAGTCGTGCAAGGAATTGAAATTCCGTGTGTACGTGAGTCTCGGAAAGGGTCTTTGAACTTCATATCTCAGGGAGCGGTCCTGTTTTGTGTATGGGAGGTGTTTGTTCTTCCATCTAGTATTTCCTGTACAGACAACAAGCACTGGAAAGGTATTTGATTCCCCTTATTTCCTCTTTTCTTTAAAAAAACTACCACACAAATGCGGACATAGAACTTTCGATTCAATGCCTCGAAACAACAGAGAAAAGCGAGCTCTGGACACGAATAGAAACGATCAAAACGACCACCGGCGTGTAAAACTGTAATATCTTGTGTTGTGGAAGTCATTACCTCCATCGATGGAAGACCGAAGCTGATTATTTAGCAGCTGTCGGATGATGCGCTGCTTTCTAAGAAGTTCGAAAAATAGAATTGTGAAGATGTCGGCACAGTTCCCTTAGAAGCCGACCCAGGACGCACATTCCCCCAGGCAGAGTTGTACGTAACGCGTTACTAGTAATTGCGTTACTAATAATCAATTACTTTTTCAGTAATTTTTTAACGTAATCAATTAATTTTGTGACCAAATAATTTTCTACGCAAACTCATTACAATTTGCGGTAATGAGTTACTGAGTAATCGATTACTTTTTTAACCTTCTGTCAACAATGGCAACCCTTTTCAGCAAGCCAATCTGTTCTTCTCTTCCACCACGAGTTCGACTGAAGCAATGACGCAGTGTGACGGCCGTCTCTAGTCCATACTAGAGTCACTACGTGTTCCATGCATACCACAGTGATACGATATTATCTTACAACCGCGGCCTACTGAAGCAACAGTAAAATAGGCGACTGTACTGATAAATTGTGCGGGCTGAGCATAACAATAGTAACAAAACGAAGCAGATGTTTCGACGCCTATACGCGTGTCCTCATCTAGGACAGGAGGCGAGAATGACCGCAATTATGTTTATGTGTTTATTTATATATATATTTATATTTATATTTTATATATATTTTATTTATATATATATTTATTTTTACGGTTTATGTGTTTTATATGTTCCTTTCAAATGTATTTGTGAATTTCACTTATCATGGATGTTGGTGTCTCATACTAGAATTTGCAACAAGAGCTGCATGGTTGCATTCACTGCAGGCTTGTTGGCTTTGGTGCGGCCCACGGTTTAAAAGTAACGGGAAAAGCCAACGCGTTACATTTTTACTCGGTAACGTATTACATTTTTATGAAGTAATTTGTAACGGTCAAGAATTACTTTTCGCGCAGTCGTAACAGTAATTGTAGTCAATTAGTTTTTCGAGTAACGTGTACAACTCTGCCCCCAGGGCGTCAGTCGTGACGTTGCCCACCTATGTGAAGCCGAGAACGGCGAGCCATTTGAACAGCACCACCAGCACCACCTCCGTTCCCCGATTTCTCGGGGTGATGTCATCTTTTTCCGTGTCTGACTTTTTCGAGGCCGTGCAAACTCCAAGTGTTAGGTTTCGTTCGCCCGCGCTTGTTTATATTCACCTATTGATTTTTATTTAGCTCGAAGTTCTCAAACTAAAGCATATTGTGGACGGAATGTTTTCGCAAAGTCAACTGCTATGTATTGAAAGAAAAAGTGTTCTGCATTGATTGATTAAACACGCGTACTATCACATAAAATATCTCACATTTACAAAACACCAGAGCAAGCGAGCCTATACGCTTACGGTTTATATTATTCCTTATCCGTCCTTTATTTGAGACAGTCACAATCGGGCAGTAGGACAAGAGGCAGCACAACATTTTTGTTTAGAACTTCAACTACAGTCTAATAGCCTGCGTCCTACCTGATGCCTGGCATATGGGTGTACGAAAAGATGACGGCTATGCGCCATGGCTATGGCAATCGGCCGATTTCGCAAATATTAATCAACACCTGAGCTACTTTTTTGACCATGATATGTTCTAGTTTTCTAGTTGCCTGTTAGATCACAAGCAACTGCAAGCAAAAACTGAGAGTGAGCTGCAAGTGTGCGCAATGTTTGATTTAGGTAGCCGTGTGATCGTTATAGTTGATTAGTTTCTGTTTTCTTTTTGTTTTTCTAAGTACGAAGTCCACACACCGTCTGGCTTTCCGTTGTTTTTTTTTTTCGTGTGTTTCTCTTTCTCTTGTACTAAATATTCCGTCCCCTGTGTCACTCTTGCGTTCAGTGGTATCCACAACGCAGCCAAATGGTGCGTGCTCTTGCTCAGGCTGACGATTCCTTCGTTTTTGTTCGTTTTCGTTTACCAGCATTAAATCTCGCTCTTTCTAAGTGGTGCTAACTTCCTAACTCTGGACCGACAATAGACTAAGGTCGCTGTACATATGAAGTAATAGAGAGGAGGCTTCTTCGCTGGTATTCGTTGGCACGTTACAACTTTCATGTCATAGAGCAAAATCTCGCGTATGCAAAAGCTCATTTTTATTTCTTTATTCTTTATTCCATACATACTCTACATAGCCCGAAGGCGTAGGGGGGGGGGGTTACAAACTTGCAACAAACAAATCAACATTTGCAGAGCACACTCGCGACTGCGACAACCGATTCCACTGCGCAATGGTTCTAACAGAAAAAGAATTTACGTACATGTTGGTTCTGGCATAGATATCCCTAATTTTAATATTATGGTCTAGTTGCCGCGATACATAATGCGTTCTCTGTAAGAAAGTACCTTTATTAATGCCCATTTCGCCATTTATTATTAAATATAACAATTTCATACTATTTTTTTTCCTGCGCGAAGCGAGTAACTCCCAATTACACAATAAATTACGCTTAAGACTTAGACTAAAGACGCTTAAGACGCTTAGACTTAAGACTTAAAAAGACTTAGTGCCCTTCCCGCCTTGGAAACCACATTATCTATGTGTGCGTTCCAGGAACAATCACTTGTAATCGTAACACCCAAATGTTTAGCGGAATGCTTTATGTCAATGGCTTCACCGTTTATAAAATACTTCGTCCTGGTTGTTTTTTTTTCCTTGCGCGTAGCTGAAAGGTGAACACATTTTTTAGGATTCATAGTCATCATCCAGTGATTACACCACTTCTGGACAAGCACTATGTCGTTTTGTAATTGCACACTATCGTTGAAATGGTCGATCCAACGGTACAAAACACGGTCATCCGCGAACAAGCGGATACAAGATGAAATATCACTCACAATGTCATTAATATCAACTAAAAACAAAAGCCGACCCCTGGACGGATCCCTGCGGAACGCCAGAGGTCACATTTACATAGGAAGAACATTTACCATTCAATACAACGCACTGGGAACGATGGAATGGGTAGTTCTCAATCCATTTTATAACAGACACATCTATGTTTAGCATTTCGGGGTTATACAACAAATGCGGATGAGATACGGTGTCGAATGCTTTTCGAAAATCTAAAAAAATACAATGTACTTGTCCCCCACTATCCACGTCTTTTGCAATATCATGACAGAATTCAACAAGATGTGTGACACAAGACACGCCCTTGCGAAATCCATCTTGTTGTCTCGTCAGCAAATTGTTCTCCGTCAGGAGCTCCATTATTGCTTTGTACAGGACATGCTCGATAATTTTGCATGACACAGCCGTTAATGAAATTGGCCGGTAATTTGTGGCTTCCTTCCGGGAACCTCCCTTGTGTATAGGAACGACGCACGCCTTCTTCCTGTCATCCGGTAAAATACTCGTAGAAAGTGATATTTCATACAACAGGTGAAGATATAACGATATAGGTCGCGCACAACGTCGGAGCACCCTCGAAGACATACGATCCGGACCACGTGCCTTCTTTTCGTATATATTTTCGAGTAGTGCCTCGATTGCAGCTACGCGCGCTCAACTGGAACTCTACCCTACTTTCTACGTACATACAATCAGAGAAAGATTCTGTAAGTCTTTCACTCCATAAGCACGCTCGCTAGCACAGTTTTCGTTCTCTATGCCTCCTATTATCCCTACAGACCTCTCCCTGTTTAGAAACATGTTACGTCCGGTGGTACAGCAGCGCCGCCAACTTGGTGGACTGGAACTACTATAATGAAATATCAATAAGTAACAAGAAAGCCACATTTAAATGTGGCTTCTAAAAACATTCTTGTAATTCGTTCCATATTATTGCTTGTATAGCTTTGTCCTGCTCGGGAACCGGAAAAAATGTCCTAGGAAGAAATATCCCCTGAAAAAAATGTCCCGGAAAAAATATCCCCCAAGAAACATCCACTTTTGGTAGGCGTGGAATGTTGTGAAATCCCGGTTGCGATATTGCTGGTCTTGAAGTCCTCAGACTCAAAATCAGTAGTAATGACTGGACTCTCATAGTGCACAACGCTCAACTGGCCTGAACACTATTTAATTAGCAATTAAATCTAATTGAGCCCCCCACATTAATCAGCACCCTCCAGGGAGCCACCACACTAATTGGGGAGCATCTAACTCGTGTCCAGACCAGCTGAGCGTTGTGCACTACGAGAGCCCATAAAAAATAAAAAAGAGGTCGAAAATAAAACAAATAGATAGAAATAGAAAAGAGAGAAACAAATTATTCGAAAATCGACGATGCCGCGGCGAAGAAACCGCTCTGGAAGACCCGAGTGACCAGTACCCGCAATGTTGGTAGTTGGCACCCAGCAGTTGCAGAGATCGACGACAGGTGGCCACTTAGTTGCAAGGCATCACACCAGATGGCGCCACCATCGTAGCTGTATGCGAGAAAGACAGCACAAGATACTAGCGGCAGGTAGAAAATGCCAACACTGCTGAACAAGTCTAGGCATGCGAGAGAAAAGGTCTAACCGCTACTGCTAAACAGCACGGAGAAAACAGTACACATCAGGGAAAAGGCAATCGACTAGGCCTAACCACAGCGTCACAACACTATGCAGCTAACACAAGGCGGGAACCGCTAAACGTGCGTCAGCACGGAGAAAAAGCTTGGTCACTGCTGAACAAGTCTAAACATGCGAGAAAAGGCTTAACACGAGTGCAGTCAAACATCGGCAAATCACTCGTTGGTCACTGCTAAACACGGGGGCATGGCAAACATGCGAGAAAAGGAGCACGGTAAAACAACGCGGCAAATCGCTCACCTTTTCCCCCGTTGCGACGGGTGCAACTCCTCCGTCCAAGAGTCAGGCAGAAACTGAGCGGACGCGGGGACTGCCGAGCAAGCGAGCACACGTCTGCTCTCCGCACGAGCCAGCCAGCAACTGACTGGGGCAATGCGCCGCGGCAGCTACGCATGCGCGTGCGCGCTCCTAGCGCCCTCTGCGCCTGAAAAACAATGTCATACATAGAATACACTCCCTCAGAGCAGAGCTGGACTACTTACAATTTGCTCCACGAAACGCCTCGCGTCGTGGATGGATATCCCTCGTGGGCTTTGGATTCACCATCGTAGAACCAGGGCGCCTCCTCTTCATTGCACTGGTGTCGTCTGTACTTTGACCATCCCACCATGTCTTACTCGATGTCATTGGGATATCGCATATGATGTCGACGATGACAACCAAACGAAAAATAAGAGAAGGATTTAATTTAACCCCAATTTGAAATAATTCTCCCTTTAAGAACTCCTTAATTTTGTATAATCAACATGGACTCTAATGAAATTCGTGTTATGCACGAATTCTCCCCCCCTCGTTTTAGAATAATCTAACGAAAAATCAGGGAAGGAGTTCAATTTTGCATAAGACCATATTAAAATGATCCTCCCAATTTCCCATTAAGCCTAATCAGAATTCATGTTGGCCATGAATTCGCGTTCCCTTCCCAATTTTGCAAGATGGAAACAGTAACACCGACTTAACCCATCTTGCAATATGATTCCCGGCTTTTGAAATATATTCTTCCCAATTTTGAATAGTGAATGAGTGATGCTCCTCCTAATTTTGAAGTTCGCGGAGCCTAATCGAACCTCATGTTAGGCATGAACTCCCTCCCCCAATTTGAAATAATTCTCCAGAATGTACCTAGCAAATAGAGAAAAAGAGGCATTAATGAAACAACAATCTAAACACACAAATGCACTTACCTCCTGCGCAAGCAGACCCAACATTGTGGTGACATCGTCGACATCATCATCTTTAACTGCGGTCTATCCCACGCTCGCTTTTATACGAAGGACCTGTGGTTTCCTGTTCTTCTATTCTATTGGGGCAGAGAGAGAGAGAGATTCGCGTGATGCGAAAGACGATTCGCATTTATTGTCTGTCGTGTTTACATGGGATGTTCGTGGTCTTCCATAAGAACCCAGGGATCCAATTCTGTAATAAAGGACCAGAATAAGGATTCTACGAACAAAAACCACAATCGAAAAACACTCACGGTATTTGACTAGCCATCCAGCGTTCAGCGAGTTCTCTCCAACCCGCTGCACTCGCTCTATTCCACTGGTGCACCAGAGAGTAGAGGCGGTGCTCCGCTGCCCCGAAGCTTAAAGGGGCAGTACCTTCTAGCAGTAAAGTCTGCTCCTCTAAGCTTCGGGGCACTCTGAAAAAGAGCTCTCCCTCTAGTCCCTGCTGCACAGTGATTTCTCGCCACTCCGCGGTGTAACACGCCATGAGCACTTCTGTGGTAGCTGTCTCTACGTCCTCTTCGCCTACGATGGCGAACGTTTGCAAAAACGACTCCATATTCAAGTGGGGCACATCTCCCCCTGCACCGGAGATCAGCTGGAAGAATCGCTGTACAATGTGCGTCACAGTGAAACCTACAGACGAACGTTAGGTATTAGAAAGGAACTATTTCTAAACAAGAAGAGATAGAGAAACACTTACCAAATGGTGGACGAATGTGAACCAGAAGGTCCAAAATTGTCTGGAACATAAGCAGCATTGTCTCAGCGGTCTTGATTCGGGGATAGTGAATGAGGGGGTACGGGGGGATGACCATCTTATACTACAGGGTTCTCACGCTCGAACTAACCCCATTTACGTCATATCCATCGATTACGTAAATCCGTCACCTTGCTTTTGTGACAAGACCTTCAAGACAAGACCACAAGACAAGGGCCTTCTAGAAGTCAAATCGGGTGTTCCCCAAGGGTCAGTCTTGGGCCTATTATTGTTCTTACTGTACATTAATGATCTACCGGATTCTGTAGGTCCCCAGGTTTCAATCCGAATGTTTGCGAATGATTGTATATTGTTTCTTCCTGTGTCATCCATTGAGGATCAGGAGCACTTAAATATTAGTTTACATAGAGTGTCAGAGTGGTGTTCCCAGTGGGACATGGTTGTTAATCTTGAAAAGACCGTTTTTATGAGCATAACAGCAAGAAAGAATCCTTTCGTGTTCACATATAACATAGGTGATACTGCCATAACAAAAGTAAGTCAACATAAGTATCTCGGCGTAACCATTACAGATAAATTATCCTGGTCCAAACATATCGCAAATATATGCACAGTGGCTCGTAGGAAGCTGGGATTATTGCGAAGAAAGCTTCACTGTACTAGCAAGGACCTTAAGATCGCAGCTTATAAATCTATTGTTCGACCATCGGTTGAATACGCTGCCGTGGTATGGGATCCCAATACACAGAAAGACATAGGTGAACTTGAAAGGATTCAGCGCCTTGCAGCGAGATTCATTTTTGATAGATACAACAGGCGTAGCTCGCCAACACAAATGCTTCGCGATGCCGGTTTAGAATCTCTAGCTCATAGAAGGAAATGCGCGCGGTTAAAATTCCTCTACATGCTGTATACCCTTAGACTAGGGCTCAACCCTGACCAGTATGTATCCAGCATACAGTCTAGAAGTACCCGACACCGTCATGAATACAGTTTAATGCCAATATATGCTCGTACAAGTAGATTTAAAAATTCATTTTTTGTCCGCACTATAGAAGATTGGAATAATATCCCTCAGGTTGCATTTACATCACTAGAAAGTTTTCTTTCCTGTCTCGATCGTATGTAGCACTTGTCCTGTCAAACACTTGTGATCTCGTGAAGTGCCAAAGCACTGCTATTCTATTATTCCATTATGTGATAACTTCGGAATTTCTTGTGTGATAGATACTTGTTTGCATTCCTTTCTGTGTAGTGTCAGAGACCACTCCTGCTCGGACTCCAACGGAGTCTGCAGTATTTCATAAATAAAAAAATAAATAAAATAAGACGCCACCCTTTGTTCCTCCAATATCGTGCGAGGAGGAGGAGAGACACAGGTTCGAGGCCAGACACGTTCAAGGACTACAAAGACGGAGAGAGAGAGAGAGAGGGGAACCGCTGTCACATCCTGTGTAACTGTCCCAGAGTGGGATTTGAACCCAGGATCCTTCTACACTGGGCGCGACATACTAACCACTAGTCTAATTTGTGCTGCGTGACGCTCTTCTTATCGCTCGGGCTCGTGTCTGAACACGTCCAAACATGTTCAAACACGTTCAATGACGTCATAGAGAGGGAGAGAGTGAGAAGAACTAGTGTGTCCAGGGGCGACTTCGACGGTTCGCCGCCAGTGTCTGAACACGTCCAAACATGCTCAAACACGTTCAATGACGCCGTAGAGACGGAGAGAGAAAAGCTAATGTGTCCAGGGACGACTTTGACGGTTCGCCGCCCGCGTCTGAACACGTCCAAGCATGTTCAAACACGTCTAAACATGTCCAAGCACGTTCAATGACGTCATAGAAAGTGAGAGGAAAAGCTTTACTATAAATATCGAAGCAAACGTTCGATCATCATTCTCGTGTCATCATGATCAGGTTGGTATTTCCTCGTAAGTAATACCCATGACGTCATCATCGTCGAAGTGTTTGAAGAGTTTCACTTCCAGTGCACAACACTTTTGCTGCGCATGAAGTCAGTTTTTTCCCACCTCACATATTTCGGGAGATTGGCAGCGCCCGCTTCTTCTGCACCAACTGCGGTGGATTGTGGTCCAAAGGTACGCTTCCTCGTTATTTTTAATACGTTCTATAATCGTTCACATTTTTTTCAGAGCAAAAGCATTGGACGGACCGATTGATTCGCCCGTTTCTCGCCTGTCGGACGGTACCGTTCGACGTACGTTGCGAAGGACTTCGACTATTGAAGGAAGATGGAGAAGATGGACCATCAGTGTCACTCTGTAACTGAAGAAGATTGTACGTGTGTTTAAGATAAAAAAACACGTGTTTCTCACGCTCCTTTCGTGCAGATTACGAATGGCTACGGACGGGAGATCTACCCCTGGTCCTAACCTTCAAGCCTCCTCCGAAGACCTTCTTTTTTGCTGATCGGTGATCAGCTGGCCACCTGTCGTTGCGGTGGACTCTGGTGGAGAAACCCCAGCCATTGGTTAGACTCGAGCCTTCGTCCGTATTTGGGCTGTCTTCCCGGCTACGAAACCAAAGCTGGAGCCTAATTCATGTGTAACCGCTCACGAGAAATAAAAGAGGTTGTGTATATATACTCTCATTCCGTCTCAGTCATGACGCCCGAGCAGAGGTTTGCAACCTTTGTGCAAACGCGAATGTATCGGGACTTGCTGCGATTACGTGATTATATTCAAGGCGATAGCTGCGAGGGAGACTTTCGCTCGATTCTCAAGACGATACCCTTACGTCTGTTCACCGTCAGTGGGAAGATTGGAAAGAAAATGAAGCGTTTTGTAGATTACAAGTTCGAGCTGTTGGAAAAGTATAGATGAGGAGAGGCAGTCGACCGGTGTCTCATCAATGTGGGCTTCAACCGACCTATCGTCCATCGCTACTGGCTTCTCCACACATCCCTCGACGTCACGGTGACCGGCGACGACGAGCGTCGGGTCAGCACGTTGGAAGATCGTCTCGCAAGCGTCTTGTGTATGTCGTAAAAAAAATAGACTATTTTACGAAACGAGTTCGCTCACGAGGAGACGTTTTATTGTTTCGTCATTCTCTTCGAGGTTACAGGAAAACATGGATACACAATTTTTCAAGCTGTAGCGTTTCGACATGCGTGTGGCTACGTAGATACAAAAAAGCCCGCAGTAAGGCGAAAAAGGTGATTCAATACAGTTGTTGTTATACTCGTCCACTGCAGGTAAAGTCCTTCGAAGGTTTGCTTCGATGGGGGGAAGTCCGTCGCTGTCGAAAAACACGGCAGACCCATCGTCGTTTTTCAGGTAGAGCACCATAGCCGGGCTTGCGTAAAACGAAGGCTTCGTCGGAAGCGCAAATGCCTCTCAGCATGAAGGAAGCGAGGGGGTTCAGGGACACGAGTTCCAAGATGTCGCTCTCGTACATCATTCCTATGGGAAGGTGACCGTACGGTCCTTGTCGACGCACATGAGCTTGGGACACTCGGAAATCAAGAAGACGGTGACCTTGTGTGGAAGGGCTTTAGCGAAGCGTAATTGCAGGCGAACGTTTTCTTTTCGCCACTCGTTCAAATGCGAAGGAGAAGAACACTTGTCCACGTCCAAGTTGAAGTAGAGTCGGAACCCGTTCGTTTTAAATCGCTTGTAGCTATACTGGAAATGTTTTTCACCCAGTTCTTGCAAGAAGCTAAAGTAGGGAATTTTAACGAGGTCGTTCTTAAAGTGGTATTCGGCTCGCACTTGCTGGCCGTCCCCAGAGAGCATCGAATGAGGCAGGTCGTAATGGCGGAATTTGTGGGGTTCGATTGGATGTCGCCGAGAAAGTCGGACGTGGCGAGCAGGGCGACGCATAATTTGGAAGGCACTTTTTCAGGGGTAAACGTTTTCAAAGTCAACGTCCAAGCTCCCGGCACTCAAGCTCCGCGCCTTCGTTTCCAATCCGCGTAACACGTAAATGGCCGGCGTGGTCTGAAGCCGCCGCTCGTATTCCAAAAACAGGGAACGTGCCAGCGTCACATTTTTCAAGTGTAATGTCATTTCTTTAAGGTCCACCTCATAACTGTATGTTTTCTTGTTGTTGGGGACGGATATGAGTTTAAATTCGTCATTGTTTAAGAGGAAAATGACGCGAATCTTGACGGCAGGTACCATCAGGCGCGGCTGTTGAAACAGGTCGGTATTGATCTGTCCGACGAGGTTAAAGTATTTCCCACCCTTCGTCGCTTCGTAACGTTGTTTCGGACCGCGAGAGGAGACGTCCTAATCGTTCTTTAAATGTTCGTCGTCCTCGACATAAAGTCCAGTCGCGTGCACTGTTTCTTGAGCCACGGGCGTGGAATGAAGCACGACGTCCAAAATCCTCCTGTAGGCGTACAACTCGTTGGAACTGACGAGCTTGTTGTTCGCATAAATGGTGACCGTCTTAAACATGCTGCTCAACAGATGGTTTATTGGGAAAACGACATCTTTCTCGTCAATTTCTTCCCCATCGTCGTGAACAATGCGCGCGGTCATGGACACGAAGGTACTGTAGAGATCCAAGTGTGCCCTTTGTAAATTTTGAATAGAAAATTCGATCACGGAATTATTTACTCTGTTGACCGGATAAAAAAGTTGGTACGAAGTATCTTCCATGCCGTATTGAACAGAAGGGGGTTCGAATATCATCACGTCACTCGTTAGACAGAGCGGCGTCTGTATTTTTGCTTTCGTTGACGTCATGACGGAGCGCGCAGCAGATGTGTGACCTTCACGGCGTACCAAAGATATCTGTCTTTTGCGGTGTTTCTTCCCATTGTTCTTTCCAGAGCCCTCCATGGAATCCAGCACGTCTTTCCCCTTTGCTATGGCCGTCTTTTTTACTGCGCGCGATATTCCTTCTCCATCGGCCAAATTCTGCGCCAAGCGCCTCAACGTTCTCTTGGCGATCGGTTTTATTTGCTGCCAGATGGGAACGATAAACTTGGATATGTTGCTCAACACACCACCCCCTCGTTGGAAAAGGGGTCCCGTGTACTTGGGAATTAGTTTGGGGGAATTACGGTACATATTTCAAATGGCGTCCAGCTTGTGCATCTGGAAATGCTTGTTTGTTGAGTGTGTTATGTAGGGACGTGGTTTCCGAATTCAAAGTGACGTCGCCGAAAGCGACGGGTGCGGCGTGCTCCAATAAGATGAAGGTGGCTTCGCGATCGCTCAATTTGGGAGGCTTGACCGCAGGACCTGCTTCGCGGGACGCTAGCGAGGCGTCGAGCGCCTGTGGGAGTCGAGCGTCCAATTCCACGGCCTTCACGTCCACGGGTAAGACGAAGTCGTATCGCGATTTATTGTACGCGAAACAAACGTTAAATTCCAAAAGGGCTTTTCCCAAATACCTCTCCAGGTCCGAGGCGACACGAAAAGTTTTCCCGGCTCCGACCGTGTCCCCGAAAGAAACCTCGATTTTCGCATCTTGCCTTTCGTATTCAATATTTAAAAAATCGTTGCTTATGCTGAGATCCATCAGACCGACTTTATAGCGATTCGAGAGCTGAAGCGGCCTATCGAAAGCTACCGTGAAGGCGTTGAGTTTACTTCTGAGGGAAACTTATCCATGCTGGCGTTCTAGAGCAGGTGGACGTAGATGTCTCACGTGATTTCCCAATCTTGACCACGTCGCTGCTCGCAACCCAACTGTCGTGTTCTTTGTCGTAACCGAACCAGCGAACCAAGGAGAAGGTCTTACCGTTCACTTGCTTCTTTCTCAGCACTTTCGTTACTGGCCAAGGCTGATTGGCGTCTCGGGTTACAACGAGTACCTCCTCCGGGTAGAAAGATCCGTCCACTTCCTTACCCTGGTAATATTCCAGGTGCACGACGGGAGGGGAGGTGCCTCTCAGGCTGGAGACGGTGAAAATCTGAGGCGACCAACTCCCTTCCGAGCTCTTATGAAAACCCTTTCTGTGTAGTAGGACCCTCACTTTGTCCCCACTTTGAGCTTCTTTTTCACGGAGGGTACGACGGGCTTCCCATTTATCTTATTGAACAGCTCTAATTCGTTTTCGGGTGTGACTTCGGACGGGCTGATGCCCAAAGTCCTGTGTTTGGTGGTGTTGTAGTCGCGTACGATCTTGGGAAGCGCGGAGACGAAGTGGTATTTTCCGGTTAGTCTAAAATACCGGAATATTCTGTCACGTAAACAGCGTATCACGCGTTCTGCCTGCGATGCTTTGATTACTTGAGAGAAGGTGGAATACATGTGGACATTCTTTCGTGACAGATACTCCTTGATGAACTTGTTGTAGAATTCCCCTGCTCTGTCGCAAAAGATGCGTGTAGGTGCGTTACCTCCCCGAAAAAGTCTTATCATGGCCCTTTTCATTTCGGCGGGGCCCTTCGTCTTTAGCTGGAGGGTGCGCAGAAAGCGGAAGAGGGAATCGATCGCCACGAGAATGTAGCGGTAGCCGCCGTTGAATCTCTTGTATTTTGAAAAGTCTGCGAGGTCCATTTGCCACACGTCGTTGATCTTGAGCGCGATGATGCGTCTCCTATTAAACTTTCTTCTGACCGGATGGTGAAGCGTGTAGGCATCCAGCTTTCTGAGAATGGCGAGAGCCTTCTTTTTGCTCAAGTGACGCGCTTTTCTATAGCGGTCCACACACCCCAAACCACCAGCTGGCTTCTCATATCCCTCCATAAGTCGTCCACGCAATGGAGGTTTGCTGCTGCTGCTGTTGAGGCTCGCGAGATTTGGGCAGAAAAATCAGAACCAGGAAGGTTTCTTTCCCATCCTACGTTGCAACAAATATTTGACAACTTCGTAAACGGAGGAGTACCTGATGGGCTTGCCCGACATGGAGACACAACCCTCGCGATCCCAGGAAAGAACCTTCTTTAATTCTGAGACGACCCTTTCCTCTTCCTCTTCGTCCATCCCTGAAGAGAGGAGGGAATAGTCAAAGTCATTTATAGCGTCGGATGCCTTGTTTTTATTGTCGTAGGGGTCGAATCCGTACTGCTTGAGTGTGCGATACAGTGCTTGCAGTATGAGTTTCACTTTGACGTCGTCGCTCTTCTTCGAGGAAAGAATGTTTCCGATGGAGGAGGTGGTGACTTCAATTCTCTTGGCCATTGACGAAAAGGTTCAACACGGCGGAAAGTAGGAGAGGAAGCACCGACGAAAAAATGCTCTATCCTCACTGCTGAGACAGATAGCGCTTCAAACGTTGTGGATTCTTGTGAATCTTTTTGTAGGCGAGCCGTCGTAAAAAGCGTTTGTGCTTCTTCAAACACGCGAACGTGTCTGGGGCTCGAGCCACCTTTCCGTTCAATACATTGAGGCAAATTTCGGAGAGGTGTTTCATGTCAGACGAGGAAGAATGTATTAAGACGTCGCGACGGCGCGGAGGGGGTAGGGTGGAGAGTACTTTGAGTAAAGTGAGGTGAGGGCGGAATAAATAAGGTGAGGGCGTAGATATATTCACGTTCACCCAGAAATATATTGCTACGCAACCTGTGATCCTCGTGCGTATAGTTGTGAAGATCCACGAGTAAATAAGCGTGGGGCGACGACATCGCTTGTTTATATGCGTCCAGAAAATACTCCAATCTTTTTCTGCCGAGTAGCTGTGGCCCGAAATGTTCCATCTGGTGCACGCTGCGCACGGTGCGCTACAGGACTACGTAACTGGCGTTGTAGGATAATGTTCTAAAATGGCTACTGTCAAAAAAGATGTTTTGAACGAGTAAGAAGATCGACGCGTTGGCGTGGTGGGAACCCCGAATAAAAAGATCGGTCACCTCCTTCAAGGAACCGGCGTTGGTCATGTGATCGTCGATGACGATCAGCGTAGTGCGCGACGTGTCCACTCGCGGTCTTCGCGTCGTGGTCTCGCGGTCTCGCGGTAGCTCCTTGGTAAATTTTGTTGAGTCCCCAAATTCGTCCTGCATGCTTGGCGAAGCATATTTCTCCACATAGAATATTTGTGATGGAGGCTTGTCCACCACGTCGTTCAGGTTCCTCAGCACGTTCGCAACGAAAGTAGATTTGCCACACATGAAGGGGCCGCTTAAGATACAGCGAAAAGGATGACGGAAACGAAAAGGTTCGGAGGAAGACATGTTGCGTGCGTACACGTTGCACTGAGAAAAAGAAGAGACTGAGACTCGAAGAGAAATGCATCGCTTTTATTTACACGTCGTCATCCTCTAGATCGGAACTGCGTTTCCAATACAGATTATCCAGGCTACTTCAGTTGGACTTCTTTTTCACCAGTCTGTCCGCCGCTAAGATGTGGTCGAGCGTCTTCATCTTGTCGTGACACATTTGAGAGAACTGATGTTCTGAGGCTGGAGCAACGTAGAAGGGACAAATACATACAAAGCCCTGTCCCTTCGACGTTGTTCCAGCCTCAGAACATCAGTTCTCTCATGTTCAACAGTAGCCGCCTGCGTCGATCCCGTCGTATGAATGTGTGTATGAGTGAGCAAAAATGTAAGAGTGAAAGGAGGATGAGTGAGAGAGAGTGGCTGGTTTGTCCCTTCAGATGACGCACCCTGGAAGTCGCTGAGAAGGCGTGTTAGCTTAGCTCAATTGGTGGAGCCCTGGACCGGCAATCCAGAAGATGTGGGTTCGACTCCTACAGCTGGCTAACCTTTTCAGTGACTTTCATCTTTCATTGTGACACATTTCTTGACGTGCTTGCAACCATTCCAGGCGGTGGACTTGAAAGGCTTCCTCCACGATGCCGAGAATAAATTCGCGAAGTTCTTAGTTTTTTGTCTTTCCTCGCCAACGACGAATGCATGAGAATAAACCGCACATGGCGTTTTTCACGTATCGGTCAGAATGATGACGCAAGCGCAGTGGTCCCTTCCTTTATACAGATAAACACGCGTGCAAAGAAAGGAGGGCGAAACCGAAACTGAGAAGCCACCCGTCGCCGCTAGGAGCGCGCGCAGCGGGAGGAGTGGAGAGCCGAAACCGAAACCACCCGCGGGCGGGCGGCGCAGAGGGCGCTACGAGCGCGCGCATGCGTAGCTGCCCTGGCGCGTCGCCCCAGTCAGTTGCTGGCTGGCTGTCGTGGAGAGCAGACGTGTGCTCGGTTGCTCCGCAGTCCGCGCGCCTACTTAGTTTCTGCATGACTCTTGGACGGAGCAGTCGCACCCGTCGCAACGGGGGAAAAGGTGAGCGATTTGCCGCGTTGTTTTACCGCGCTCCTTTTCTCGCATGTTTGCCGTCCCCCGCGTTTAGCGGTGACCAACGAGTTATTTGCCGATGTTTGACTGTGGTCGTGTTAAGCCTTTTCTCGCAGGTTTAGACTTGTTCAGCAGTGACCAAGCCTTTTCTCCGTGCTGACGCACGTTTAGTGGTTCCCGCCTTGTGTTAGCTGCATAGCGTTGCGACGCTGTGGTTAGGCCTAGTCGATTGCCTTTTCCCCGATGTGTACTGTTTTCTCTGTGCTGTTTAGCAGTAGCGGTTAGACCTTTTCTCTCGCATGCCTAGACTTGTTCAGCAGTGTTGGCATTTCCTACCTGCCGCTAGTATCTTGTTCTGTCTTTCTCGCATAGAGCTACGATGGCGGCGCCATCTGGTGTGATGCCTTGCAACTAAGTGGCCACCTGTCGTCGATCTCTGCAACTGCTGGGTGCCAACTACCAACATGGCGGGTGCTGGTCACTCGGGTCTTCCAGAGCGGTTTCTTCGCAGCGGCATCATCGATTTTCGCATAAATTGTTTCTCTCGACTCTGTTTGTATCTATTTGTTTTATTTTCGACCTCTTTTTTATCTTTTATAGACTCTCGTAGTGCGCAACGCTCTGCTGGTCTGGACACGAATTAAATGCTCCCCAATTAGTGCGGTGGCTCCAAGGAGGGTGCTGATTAATGTGGTGTGCCCAATTAGCTCTAATTCCTAATTAAATCGACCGGCCTCGGTGGCTCAGTCGGTAGCGTGTTCGCCTTCTGATCCCGAGATCGCGGATTCGAACCCGGCCTAGGACGCCAGCAACTTGGTGGCAAGGTACAAGTTGCTTAGACACGCCGTCTTCCGCGAGGGACGTTAAATACGGGGTGCCGCGTGATGAGCTTTGATCGCACGTTAACGAACCCTCAGGTGGGCAAAAGCAATCCACAGACCGACCGCTGTGGCGTCGCTCATGATCTGAGTTGTCTCACGACGTAAACCCCCAATTATAAAAAAAATATGCTAATTAAATGGTGTTCAGGCCAGTTGAGCGTTGTGCACTATGAGAGTCCAGTCGTTACTACTAAAATCAATACTAAAATACCGAATCACTCACTACTGTTTTGACTCAGTGGACTCACTTGACTCACTTATGATTTTGTGTAGAGGATACACTGCAATCAATTGTCACGCTTGTTGATACAACTTGCACACTTGGCTGGGATATTCTTATTTTGTTTCGTCTTATACTAAGAAGTATCCTGTGTGATATTACACTGACTCTTGTGCAATCAGAACGTCGTGGTTTTGTGACTGCAGATTTTAGGCCTGATGACACAGCTATCCTTTCAGGTTTGAGGGAATTAAGAGCGGGACGTACATTTTTCTGTATGTACTCGCGTGGTGTAGTGGTTAGGATGACGGCCTTTCACGCCGAGGCGGGGGGGTGGCCCGGGTTCGAATCCTGTATCGGCTGTGCTGTCTGACATTTTCACTGGGTTTTCTCGCAGACTTTCCAGACGAATGTCGACACACTTCGCCCTGAAGTCGGCCCTGGAGGCATACTAACCTCCACGTCACCATCCTTCCTTCTGTCCTCTGTCCACGCCTGTACATCTCGTACAGCAACAGTTGCTTCGCGGCGCTAACACGGAAAACATTTTCTTTGCTAATTAACGCAAATGCAACGTGTCACAGAAAGGCGTACGCCGCCCAGTTTCAACAAATCAGGAGAAAAGATGTCATTCAGAATGGCTAAAAAGCAGGTCAAGTTGAAAGATGAAAGATGATGAAAGATGAAAGGTCAAGTTCTTTTTCAAAAGTGCGCGGATTGACGTGCAGGGTGATGTGTAAAAAGGAAAATGAAATGCGTGTGGAAAAGCTACAAAATTGACAGGCAAAAATGTATTTCAATATGTCTAGCGATCTCACGCGTTGAGTCTCGGGAGCCCCATGACTGTACAGGCCGCTTTATTGCAAGAAACAACGACGTAAATTCAGCAAAACTGACACTGGTCACCCACAGCGACCCCTCGGCAAAGAAATGCTATATGTGAATGTTTTTTATATGTGTTAAAACGTTATTGAATACGGATAAATTAAGCGACTCGTTGAATAACCGTATCGGATACAGCATATGTCGGAAGATAAACATGTACGGTATGTTTCTGTAAGTATACACACTTTAAGAAAAAAGGGTGAGAAAAGGTGGTAACTTCTATAGTTACCAGCTAGGCCAACATAGCGTCTGATAAAGGGTGTTAAAGGTTGGTAAAATCAATTATCATATATCCAAATTGCTACAAAAAGGCGTATGGCCCCCTCGCTCACCGAATCAGAAGCGGTAACCCTAGCATTCGTAGGCAGCAGGTAGAACTTTGCAACCTTTTAGGCACAACATGTGCGACAACTAGTACCTCCTAGGAGGTGTAACTGCTCCGCCCTTTTTTCTGAGAGTATAGCGCTCGCTGTTTTATTCCCTCCATGTGCCGGCCTTACGTGTGCAGCTTCGGATATACTAACTATTTGGATATATTCGGTTTAGAAGAAACACCAATTCGATTCGGAATTCGAACACTGAATTCCATATTTGATTCGGAAATGGAATAGGATATACGATTACACGCTTCGGTGTGCCAAAAATCCAAATATTCACACCGTCATAATAAAAAGTCACCGCCCGAAGTCAATCAGTCCACGCGTATCAAAAGTGAATGTTCCTCAGGGGACATTTTTTTCCGAGAACATTTTTTCCGGGGACATTTTGTCCTGCACTATACTCTACCGGTAGCCCTATATTTTCGGTACTCCTTTCTAAATATGGCTACAGGGCTTATCCATCTTCTGTAGCCTGAAGGGCAAGAGTTTATCTCGAAGTGGACGTAGTAATTATAATAATGATAATAATAATAATGTTTCATTGGTGCTCAAGAACGGTAGTGTCTCTATACAAAGCATACAAAGCGAACTAAGTCGTAACATGAAACCACATTCCATACAGGATTACGACATTGACTTTCAGATTTTGGGGTTAAGCCTTTTTTTTCTTCGTTGGTTGTGTGTTGGTTCGTTGGCTGTGTGTACGACTAATACCAAGATGCCACCCATGACCTTCGTGAAGGACTACTGTTTTCATGCGCGTCTAGACTCAGGACTGAAATGATGGACCAACATTTCATCGCGCATGATGATCCCATCGAGGAACGGCTGTCCTTGAGTGTCGAAACGGTACCTTAACGCTTGGTAGGTTTCCGGTCTTATCAGCCGGTCAAACACGGAGAGCTCCCTCCGGACCCAAACGGGCACTAACTTTCCCAAATTGGAGGTGCTCATGAATGATGGTGTTCAACGTTCTCACAGAAAAGTCCGTATTTCGAGCCAGTTCGAGACATGTCATCCCTCGGTACTTCAGGATGAGGCGCTCCACAAGTTGGATGTTCTCAGGAACTCTGACACTCAGCTATGAGCCGCCCCAGCCACGATCCTCCTGCACTGATGTACCGCCGTCTCGGAACCGTTTGCACCACTCAAATGCTTTGCTGCAGCCAAGTGTATAGTGGCCATACTGAGCCTGAAGTCTTTTGTGAATTTCAAATGACTTTACGCCTTCATTCACGAGAAACTCCATGATGATTCGCTGTTGGATGCGTGCGCTCATCTCGTTTCCGGCTATCTTGTCCAGCACGTGTCTTCGGTTTTGCACAAACTTTGGATCACCACGAAGCGTGTCACGCGTGACAATGACAAAAAAGAAGTAGCGCGAGCCATTTGTACACTCGGGGGACAGAAAGTCCCGGTTTGACTTGAACATCCCTCGTAAATCTAAATACACCTCCGAGCCTCGTGAACACATACAGGGTGTCCCAGAAACCGTGTCATTGAGTTATAATAAAAAAAAAAAAACTACGCCACCTAGAATCATACGCTCAACAGCATTTGTTCTTATTAGTTTTTTGCCACCTCCTAATGTGAATGTGATGTACTCCAAGTTTAATTATGTAAATATTTGCAAACTGAACTCGGAAATTTGCCAAGTAAAGGTCACTTTTTTACCCCACCAATATGAAGAGCGTGCCGAATTCACTCAAATCCATGATAACTCACAGTGATATTCACGAGCTATCCCATCGGAAAAAAATATAATAGTATTGCAAGTATTGAGGCTATTGTATTTGAGGCAAGTATTGTATTGTATTGAGGCAAATTGTAATTATTATTGCATTATTTATTTATTATTTATTTATTAATTATTTAATTTATATTTATCATTTATTATGATTATTGCAAATAGTATTGAGGCTGTAAAAAGGTGGTCTAGTTGAAGGACATTTGGGATACAACAGAGTCTGTACTAATATAAAATTGCTATCTATCTTTACTGTTACGCTAGGACATGTGAAGAGAAAAAAAAGCTTTTGGAACATTGCTACCTTTATTTGGGACATATACCTTGTGCAATGAACCGGCCACAAACGTGGGTTTCTTTTAGTGACTCCCGATCTGCCATTCAAACACTAGAGTCAAACAAGGAGACCACTCATGCGGAGGAAAATTCCAAAGACATAAGGTAACTCAGACGAGACGGACATCAGGTATCCATCCAGTGGATCCCCAGTCACTGCAAGATTCCTGGAAACGAGAAGGCTGACGAGGCCGCAAGAGAAGCCCACTACCTGACATTCAGGGAAAACATACCACGGACCAAAGACGACATCAAAAGGGCAACAAAGCGAACGGCAGATGTGGAATTCAAGAAGCTCCAGGACAATCTACACAGGAGACACGGCAGGCTTGTCGCCTTCGATGGTCCATATACGAGGGGCGTTCAAGTCAAACCGGGACTTTCTGTCTCCTGAGTGTACAAATGGCTCGCGCTACTTCTTTTTCGTCATTTTCACACGGGACAGGCCTCCGCGTTCACCACGTGGTGGTCCAAAGTTTGTGCAAAACAGAAGACGCGTGCTGGACAACATGTCCGACAACGAGGTGAGTGCGCACATCGAACAGCGAACTGTCATGAATTTCGTGAATAGAGGCGTAAAGTCATCTGAAATTCACAGAAGACTTGAGGCTGAGTATGGCCACGATACACTTAGCCGCAGCAAAACGTTTGAGTGGTGCAAACGGCTCCGAGACGGGCGTACATCAGTGCAGGACGATCCCGGCCGGGACGCGTCAGAGCCCAGTGTCAGAGTTCCTGAGAACATCCAACTTGTGGAGCGCCTCATCCTTAAGGACCGATGGATAACATGTCTCGAACTGGCTCGAAAGACGGGCCTTTGTGTGGGAACGTTGAACACTATCATTCATGAACACCTCCAGTTTCGGAAAGCCGGGCCTCATCACCAAAGGAGTCCTCCTCATAAACAGGACAATGCACGCCCGCATACCGCGCATCTAACGACACGCAGTTGACGGGAGTTGCTGCAACATCCCCCTTACAGTCCAGACCTCGACCCCAGCGATTTCCATCTCTTAGGACGACTGAAGGCGTTACTTGGTGGCCGCCACTTCAGCTGCGACGACGAGGTCAAGAATGCGGTCGGATCATGGCTGCTATGCGCCAGTAAGGATCTCTGCGCTGCTGGCATCTAAGCCCTCGTGAAACGCTGGGCAAAAGTGCATTACTGCAGCTGGAGATTACGTTGAAAAACAAAACTAATTTCTCGCTTGTAAGTTCATTTTACTTTTGCAAAAAATGAAAAGTCCCGGTTTGACTTGAACACCCCTGGTAAATACACAGGCTGTAGATACGTCAGCCGAACTGACGCAGCACTCATTCATCGACTCCGACTTGGTACTGCGTGGCTAATAGCCACGCATTTCCTTTTTTCACTTTTCCGTTTTTAGTGGCCATTTACTCCCCTTTAGCGAGAGAAAGGAGAAACGGACAAACACTTTCAAATACCGTCCACGCTGATGAAGCGGTGTAGTCCTGCTGCCTTTCTGTTCCCCAAATCTCTTTTCACACGCACAAAGCCAGCAAGATACACGCTTAATAAGATGCATAGCATTTTACACTGACGACGGTACTTACCGGCACACTGCATTCGCAGCATGAGGCGATCTGAAACCATAAAGAAGCATGTCCAAGATAAGTCTGTTTGCAGCCTCGTTCTGTCCGAGCTATCAGCAGTGTACCATTTAATCCACAACACAAAGGGAATGTGTCACGACCCAGTTGCACTTACAATAAGCAGAACTGCATTTACTTTTGAAACCCCGAACAATCAAACAGGCACCGTTCTGCGTACGCTCCTATACTCTACTTCTCATGTTTCTGACTTGTTTAATTTTTACTACTCACGTGTAAAGGGAAATGTTGGGCGCTTGCTTAATCACATATTCGTCCTATAGAGCTACAGAACTGGCCTACTTCATTTCTGCTTCATTGGTCCGCGTTGCGCCTCCTCTGTCAAGAGCAGACGCCGCAGTGCGTGCGTGTGGCGCTGGCCACGGCGCTCACAAGGACAACTGCATTGCAACGTGTTAGAAAAAACTATGAAAACATACCTAATATGCGTCCTCGCTTGACTGCTAGGTGAAGATTTGCGAAATCTATGATTCGTCCCAATGTCCAACGGGGACATCAATGTGTCGTCGTTCGGGGATTGAGAGACACTTGAACTCTTATGTTGATTTCTTTCATGTCCGAACAGTTTTGTTGCGAACCGTTTACCTCTATTATTGTTTCCGGTTCTGCTGGTGTCATGAAAATTGCGGTTCGAGTTCGGTTCCGGAAGAAATAACGGTCCGGGTACGCTTTTCGGTTCGGGTTCGGGTTCGGGTGCGGTTCGACACCCTGCTCAACACCGTCAGACTTCCTATCGATGCTTTGTCAAGGGAAATAACGCGAGACATACATATAATGCATAGTCTTTCTGCACTAGAAAAGAAAACGTAGCAACAACACATGCACAGAAAAAAAAACATGGCAGCCATGACAGTCGATTATGGGGTGAGTGATAACAAATGCAAAACCACCAATGTAAGCTACATCGTAGCGCTGCCTCTGCGTGGAGGTACAAAAGTATTACTCGGCTGTCGTATTGGACTACAGGATATATTTTGAAACAGTTTATTTTTAACGATATACTTTGCAACAATATATCTTTGATTGGCGGTTCTTGAGCGATTGTTTCGTGGGCGGGTATTCTTGCGCGGTTGATTCCTTGTCGGGGAATTTTGCGCAGTTTATTGTGAAACAATGTTTTTGAAAGTGTTTTTCCCAAATATTTGTTAGTGTAACCCCTCCCACCTCCATTTTATGTCTGACGTATAGCAGGCAAGGGCATGATGATCAAGAGAATGCGCGCAAGTATGTGACGTTGGCGGGATAAAACAGTCAGCTTTACCTGGCAAATTTCCGAGTTCAGCTCGCAAAATATTACATAATTAAACTTAGGCTTAATTAGGTTTACTTAGGTTTAGGGCGAATATTACATCGGACTCTAAACTTAGGTTTAATTAAGAGTTAAAAACCTAGGAAGAAGAAATTCCGTTGACCGCATGATTCTATGTGGCGTAGTTTTTAAAAATTAAGATTCAGTGACACATTTTCTGGGACACCCTGTAGACACAATTAATAGACGTAGAACAGCTGGGAACTTGTGTGGCTTTCTTCTTCAATAAAGTGCCCACGTTTAGGGGGTACCAATCGTATTACTGAAGCGTAAACATAACAGTGCCAACGAAGGAATGACGGATTGTCTTTAGTCGGTTTCCAACACTCGGGTACAGTTGTCAGATATGACTGCTTTCCCACTACGAAATGTGAAAATACGTTGTAGTGTTTTAGTTGCGCTGCACCGAATCGTGTCTGACCATGACCCCTGGTGGGATGAGGAAACGTGGCGTAGCGAATGCAAGCTGTCGACGTGGAACGCGGTCGGTGAAGGGCGAAGATTATATCGGACTCTAAACTAGCCTTGACTAACGTTTGCCCGTGTCCGCACGCAATGAAGCGGAGTAGTGTGAAGCATTCTTAACACTTGATGTGAACACACAGTCTACCGTTGTGCCGTACGACCGTGGTTATTGCATTTGAAGGGAAAATTTCCATCACAAAAATTGTATGTTAGGAAAGTTTTTACTTTTCAGCATGTAAACATGCCCGGGATGTTATGTCATCCAGAGTTGTCCAACGGTTATAGGCACAGTAGATAAAGGCAGAGCAATGCAAGCGACGGCGCAGTTTTGACACCATTTTGAATTCACGGCGTCTGAGTTATGCTTTCCCCTTGATGGATGCCGGCGGGAACACTAATCTCTATTTCGCGGTAAAATGCGATTATCCGCTTGCATTTATATTGCCTTATAGCTCATATTTGCAAGCAACTGAACAGGAATTTGTTGATTGGTGGTTTATTGAAAGGTGGTTGGAAGGCAATAATAACAATTCACCACGAAATGCACAACGAAAGTGGTTTAGAGTGTTACGAATCATAAACGACTGGTAAGGGGCAACAGCCCTTTTCTTTCATGCCATCCTTATAGGGCTCTTCTTCTGTCGTGCAGTTCAGGTTCTTGTAGTTCTGCTCGCAGTCTGCCAAAGTATCATTTGCGAACTCTACTGGCGTCCACATCATGCACTCTGAAAATATATTCGCATGCATTCCTATATCGGTAAGATCATACGAGCAACGAGCTAAAGTAAAGAGAAATAACATAGTTGTGGTATTCCCTCAGGGTGTAATCAGATTCTCTGCAACATGTTATCTATCACGACGAGTTTTTGCACCATCACTGAGTCACACCGTGAAAACGTTGACACTAGCACCATTATAGGTATATCAAGCTCGCTATCCTGCGACGAACTATAAGTCATCTCTAAGGGGCTAACACTCAATTCTGTTAACGAATACGAAATCCACAAGAACATATCAGACTTTGCGAAATGACTACACCTCAGAGAATTCTTCGCTGACAGAAAACAAGAAAACAACAGCAACCTCCGGCTATACCGTCAACTTGGACACTAAATCACGGCCGAGATCCCGCACTAGGCCTGTATAACAAACAACGTTATACGCATTCGGCGGCCTAAAACGAGCTTCCGGCTGTCTAGTGCCGGTTTAAACCGCACTTCCGGTGCTCCACTTGCAGTCTAACCTCACTTCCGGCTGTCCACCTCCGCTCAATACTTTACTTACGGTTCGACGGTTTCAATCGTAGCGTGTAAGTTCAACCCATTAACCTATAATATCCCTCAATTACTTTCAATTAGCCTGTAATTACAATTTAATCACCTGAGCTAATCTTGTATTTCATTTAATTTCCTTCGATTACGTGTACTTGCTTGAATTCCTTGCAGTTCCCTTATAATTGATGTTAATTTCTATGATTTATATTTTGTTATCTCTTGTAACCTGTGGTTACCATCGGTAATCTTTAATTTTATTTAATCTTTCTTTTAGTTACGTATACCTTGCATTCATTACCTTTCTACTCAACTTTCTCGTTTTAATCGCCTTTAATTATGTTAAATTACTCTTACCTCTTACCCTTACTTACCTTTGACTACTTCAATTACAAATAATTTGCCTCCATTTACATTTACCCTTCGATATCCCTTTTACGTGTCCACTTGTACCTCTCCTGGGTGAGGCTTCACGATCCCATACACGGACATACACATACATACAGACTTTTCATTTTGACACTCCTAATGCTAACGCAATAAAGGGACTTGTAGCATGACTCTGTAGGAGCCGCAGAAGCTTCTCGTGAGTTTAGCCCGAGTCCAGTCGTCACGAATCAAACTTGCTCAAAAAACACATTCAAAGCCCGAGTTTCGGATCAGTGTGCGTTCCCTCATTGTGTCTGTGTTTCTGTATAAACAACATATCATGCCAGGAATTATGAATGATGTGCTATATTGAAGGGGTTGCGACATGCCATCCCGGCTTAGAACTTATAAACGTAGAATACGTTCGTTGCATCGAAGTGCACCTGCACCAAAAGTTTCGCAACGAAGAGGGCAATAGAAGCGGAAAAACTGCGATTACCAAAATTCAAGCGGCTCTGATATCACAGTCCTTGCCACCGCAAGTGAGGCAGCGCATCAGAAGTGACGTGCTTACGGCTGCCAATGGGAACTGACGCAGCTCTCAGCTCTGTGATATCTTCGCTTCGCTCGGGAGTGTGTTCGGGGTCTTGTATCTCGCGACACGTAGAGGAATGATTCTTTTTTCCTCAGCATTCTGGCGTTCAGTACAATGCGTTCATGATGTAGTAAACCGCATCTATCAAAGTGTCCCAGCCCCTTTAACGAACTGCGAAGTTATTGCGCACCAATTTATCCTGGTCTACCGGATACCGAGTGTTCACTACAAAGCATCCTGGGCAGTCTAGCTATACGCTGCCTCTTGTTTACCACAGACGTGTCACTGACATGTCATTGTCAGATGTCGCAAACGGATAGGAACGTTTACGGCGTACTGAGAGGGAGGTCAAACAATGTAAGAACTACAAAGAGTTCCTCTTTTAAACTGAATGTCGTACACTACAGCACAAGTCTTTGTATTGTGATGTCCTCATGCTTCTGTCTTTGCTGCAGCGTGAGGTTTTTCGATTAAACAATTAATATTTTCGAATTGAAATTTTCCTTTTCATTGTTGTGCATATGAAGCTCTGCATGTAGTAGTCGGTATGCACGCCTCTAGATGGATTACGTATGCTTTAGCTATATGTTGCAAAATGTTTGTGTTATAAACTGATGACAGCTGATTTTCAACATCTTTTAGTGTGTAGCACCCGCGAAGAGGCAGGTGTCAATATGTAGAACCAACCACGCATGTCCAAACTGCAACGTTTACTGAAAGACTTGAGACGCTGGGGTTCTAGTACTGAGCGGGAATCTCAAATGTGGTGGTGGTGGCGTAAACCGTCTTGCCGCTGTTGGCCTCACGAATGTGGGCTGCGTCACGACTGTAGCCAGGATGAGATGAGATGATGTGATAACAGATGAAGGAATGATGACGGCCGGAAACTCAAAGCGCAAATGCACAGGGACAGGAACGCGATCCAATAAGACATCTGCTTTCATGAAGGCAGATGCAGTGGTTCAGTGGTGCAGTGCAGGCAGTCGGTTCATGTTCCTATGTATGTGCTGCTTTGATATGTCTGCTCTGTAACATTTACGTCTGTGTGAAGGGTAGGAGACAATAACCTCTTTGAACGGATGTCCTGGTAACGTTTATAAAAGGTGATGCTTAAAAGTTACTTTGTATCTTCTGGAATAGAAGATAAAATATTGCGGTTGTTTATCCGCTACCAAAGGTTATTAGATTACGAATGTTCTCCGTCGTTGATACCATTGTTATAAAGAAATTAATGCGTAAGAGCTGTACAGCTTCTCACAGGCTGTACTGGGATTAGCAACAACAACTGCACGATTAACGACGTCAGCGTTGGCGGAAGAAACGGAAAAAAGGTTTGCAATTATGTTGATATGTCTAGTGGTGATGACAATCGAAACGTATAGGGCAGGTTGCGATAATCCATTACCACCCAACTTCAAAGGCAAATGGGAAGGACGGTCAGCGCTAAGTATAGATAACGGTTATAGATAACTAAGTATAGACAACGGTTCCACTCAAAGCGTGGAAAACTGAGACGACGAGTAACCGGCACGCACGTAATGATCAGTGTTGTTCGTCCGTGACCCCAAACAGCGGTTTGCGTGTACGCTCACCAATCCCATTGGTCTATTCAGTAACACGTAAACGAAATAATCATCCCGAAATAAAGTTGTTGTTTTTTCCTGTTTTTCTAAAGGTGATCCGTTCAACACCCTCAGCATTCGGCACAAAGCACATTTAAACGTACTAGCAGCGCACTAAAAACGAGGACACAACAAAAGGTAACATCAAAGGCAGCGGGGCGTATGTCAGCTGTACCCCAGCTTATCCTATACCCGAATATTCGGAGTAACTCGTTACTGTAACTATGTTCCTTTTTTGGTAACCAACTTAAATGGGTACTTTTGTGCTGGGGTAACTTTCGGAGGAACTCGTTTCTTTTTCAGGTAACTTCGCCGAAGTAACTTGGGCGAAGTTACAAGTTACTTATTTTTAATTACTTCGCTTTTCACTTCTTCTCTTCGGTTCTTTCATGACATTTTATGCCAAAAAACGATAGTACATTAGCAATAGTGACAATTCACCGGCTTTCCCTCTCAATTTAGCGACATTTTAGCAATCTAATTGTCCGGTGGTGGCAGCGTTGATTCGCTTGCCTTAGTCGGCCTTATTAATTTTCCTGACAGTCGCTAGCGGGCAGCGGCTTCCGTCTTGGCGAAAGTGGGATGAGTGAGAGAGTGGTTGGTTTGTCCCTTCAGATGACGCACCCTTGGAAGTCGCTGGGGAGGCGTGTTAGCTTAGCGAAATTGGTAGATCCCCGGACCGATAATCGACAAGATGTGGGTTTAAGTCCTACAGTTGGCTAACCTTTTCAGTGACTCCATTCTTTCATAATTAATTTCTTAGGGCCTTGACGCTTTGTATGCATTGGGCCTTTCTGCGTATTGCACTCCTTGAATTGAACTGTTTACGCGCACTGCACATGTGTACAGCTATTTTGTATCCGAAGTAACTTTGAAGTAACTCGTTCTATTTTTCCAGTAACTGCGTAACTGCGGGTTACATTTCAGACTTTTATTTCGTTATTAACTTACATTTTCGTTACATTTTTCACACGGTAACTTAACTCGTAAAGTGTTATTTCCGACGGGTAATTTCTCGATCCATGTTTTATACCAGCCAATGTCATATTGACGTAGATTTCTGTCGCAACGCAATAGAACCCGATGTGGCTTAGTAACCCTGTCACACGGACTAATTTAATGGCATTTTTGTAAAGTGCACTCCAGGCCAGGGAATGTGACTTTGGCTCCACGTGTGCATGTCCCCAAGAACACAGACAGTCCCCAGCACGTCCTCACAGTGTCATTGTCTCCTCGTCCTTCGATATGCCTGATAACGCCCTGAGGATGTCACTCGCGGATTGACCGTGAAGAGTCGTTCAGGTACGTCCTGCGGCAGTCCCGGTAGGTAGCTATCGGAGTTAGAAAAACTATCTTGTTCAATTTACCTGATAAGGCTCTCCAAATATTGAGTGACACGTTTGTTTTGCTTTCTGGACCGATCCCAGTAGCTGAATGACGTTCGTCAGAAGAAAGGGCAGTCCTACATAAAATTTCTTTCTCACCAAAAAGGTGTCTGCAAAAGATACCTGAAGTATTTACCGCGGAAAAGAGAGAAAAGCGCGATTCTGTAGCACTGCTTTTGACTTTCAAAGGTCCTACCCGGATGTCTCAAAGCAAACCCAGTAAGAAACATAGACTCCATATAGACACCAGAGAGTTAACACATCAAGCAATTCGTCGCTTGAGTGTTGTGTGTTTCCGAAATTAATTTAATGAAACTTCGATAGCTCACCCTTCATTTGGTGTCGGAGGCGAGCAGGACTCTCGAACATACGGAGGATCGCAAAACCAGCAAGAAATAGCGTCTGATTTTTCTTTGGAAGGAAATTTCAGTGCTATATGGCCGATACGCTGTGGCACATCGTTGAGGTCATGTTCGGCGTGCCCTGGATTCGGTGGAGTGTCTTTCAAATGCTCTTCCAGCCTCCCGTCCCGCATCGCGATCAGAAACAGTTCCTTCTTCTGGCAGTTGAGATCAATTACGAGGTGTGGATTTCGCGCTGTATTGCAGCACATGGTGGGCGCGCCCGTACTGTACCAGAAGTGCTAAGCCTTGTTCGGGCAGGGGTTCGTCGAGAGAGAGCTGTTCTGGGAGCTGTGCACTTCACACGGCGATGGCAGACATCTTCGATCCTCTTTGAAGATGAGAGACTTACGTATGTGCTTCACTTTTAGGTGGCCATGTAGAGTGTGCGATTGCCACGTACGCGACTTTCCTCAGGGCTTCGTTCGTTGCATGGTGACGTTTAGCACACATATTATTCTAGAGCTTATATTGCTGTATAGAGTTGTCATCTAGTCCGTCTGAAACGTTAGAGGGAACCAGCCTGTGTGGCTGGTCTTCCGCTGCGATGCCAATACGGGCTACTTTTCGAAGTCGGTTCCTCGACCTTTGTGCTCTGGGAAAGACTTATTTTTCACCTTCCAGATTTTTGTCTTGTTTTTAAATCTTGGCGCTCATTTCCGTTATGAAAAGTACTAGACTTTACCCTGCAGTTTGTCAATATGAATTGACAGTAATCAATCTATGAAACAGAAGGTGTCAAGACTGCCTGTGGTTTCTAAACAGAAAACAAATAAGCTACAATAAAACGATCCTAGATTATGTCAGTGCTGTCTCATCGCACTGTCCTACATCGGCCCTTGATGACCTCCTAGGGGCAATCATAAGGATATCATGAGGAAATGTATGAGTCCCATTTTAACAAAAGGGGAATACCCGAGGACCGATTTCGCCCTCTGGCGGACGTCCTAACTGGCCCTGTATGATAACCGTCAGATATCCCAGGGACGACACTGTACTCTTAGGGGTTACACGGCTGAAGTAAGCGGCACTTAAGCAGTGATGGTAATTACGTTAGAAAACAACAAACGACGGCAAAATTTTTAAGCGTGCGCCGCAATGCCTTCCTCATAATGTCCTTCTCTAACCTAGAAACATCTCACGCAAACTTTCTTCTGGAACATTAAACAAACTGACCTCAAACATGTGCCCCTAACTAAAATGGCCACCACTAAATCGTGCAGACTGCGAAGTTCTCACAGGCTGTTGACGAGTGTAAGGACATGATTTTTCAGCACATCGTCACACTGCACTAAAATAAATGAACACGCGATTGAAAATGCTTGTTTAAAACTATTGTAGTGTCGAGGCCCTACGCTTTTCTCAATATTCTTACCTGTACCACATATCCTGCCGTCGAAGCTACACAGTTGGTCAGCCGAAAGAGTAGTGAAGTGGACAACTTATTATATCGTTAGCGCACTTTCTGACGAATGTCATTAAAAGATGTCGTGTGACAGCAGAAAAATCACACTGAGTGCAAGTGTCACTCGTGGAAACTTCAAACTGATGCTAAAGTGACAAAGTGACGTCTGACAGGGGTATAACTTACCCCTACCCTACAAGACATTAACCGTGTCTCCACACTAATAGGCGGACGGACCTTACGTGTAAATACACTCCAATTACCTAAAACGTTTAGTTCGCCCCATTACCAACCTAAAGACCTAAAAATATGTGTCTTGCCTTTGTTAAAGGGAGACGTCGGAAGCAAATCGTTTGCACGCTGCTGTTACTTTTCCGATAATTGATATGTTTCCGACGTAGTACGCAATATCTCGGCTGCAAACGGCGCAGACGTTTCAAAAAGGGGTTGGTCGAACTGTGAGGAGCGGCGGCACTGAGCCACCTCTGGAAGAACGTGTTGAAGGTAACACTGGGACGCCTTCCTGCGTCAATGGGTGCATCTGCTTGTGTGCATTAAAGACCTTGTAGTTTTCTTGTTGTTTTGTGCAACAACAAGTAATGAGAGGGGTGGTGCAAGGTGCTGCATCAGAACTTTCGGCAACAAGTCAACTTCTAGGTCTAGGTCGTTTCTTTTTTTTTTTCTTTTTTTCGCTTCCGGGAGTTGGAAAGCGTGTCGCCGCGAGTGGAAGGCAGCGCTCCGATACAAGCGGACCAGAGCGGAATTATTCAACACAGAATATAATATGTTCCGACCATTTCGACATCTTGACATCTGAGCAAGTCTCCAGGAACGAAAAGTGCTGCAGAGCCACGTTGTTCCTACTCTCTCCCCGTGTGTAAATGCTAACTCAATGGATCGCGTACACAAAAAGGAGATTCAAAGGGGTAAGAATATAAAAGATGGTGATAATATTACCTCCTTTGATAATTTCCTTTGACAATTGACACACGACTGGTTGAGCTCAAACTATATAGATTGTAGATAACGCTTTGAAGAAAGGCTCGTCATACTCGGCGAATGTCCGCGCAAGCAGATGTTGATGTCCGCGTCCAACTGGATCTCCGAGAAGACTTGTCACACTCGGCCGAGTCAGAATATGTTAAAGGGTCGTGATGGCCTGATCCCATGACGGAGCACTCGCCTAAACCTCTATGACCGGCGGCGACACACACGTACTTCTGCTGCTTCTATACATACCCGGTGATTTCATGTGTGGGCTTCGTGTGTGCGCCCTAGCAAAGAGAAGTCCTGGCCACCTCCTCCCACGACTGCGGTTTCTATTTAGATTAGCTGATATTTCCGCGTAATACATCGTGTCAGAGGGAAACCATGCCCAGAGTCGGTACTTGAGGCAAAATAGGCAGTTTTCCAAAGTTCCAGGGAGCAGCGCACACCCTGCGAAGACTTGCAGGAAATGCTGTGCAAAACGGCTGCTACGGTGCATACATCGGTGCGACGACGACGACGGTCGGAGACGATAGCAAATCGCTGTCGCTTTGGACAGCCCGCCCTGCCAAATCGCGAACTGCTCCCTGGAACGTTTTCAAATGGCCTATATATACTAAAAGCTTCGTGCAACATTTTTTTTTCGCAGATCGTCCGGAGTCTCCGCTTAAACTTGCCTGCTGATTCAATACTTCATCCTAACATCTCGTCTGGTCAAATGGGGACGCCAGCAGGGCCACCCCATTTGCCATCAGAGACCATCGACGACCAACGAGTCCGCATCCTTTTCCCATTTATGCCAGACAGGGTGTTGGTTAAGTGCATGCAAATGGACTCCGTTCCCAGACGAAACAAATGCGCAAAAAAGTTTATTTTACGACGGAATAGCAACAGAAAGGCTCGCGCACTCCAACAACTTCGGCGCGATCAAAACGAGAAAGACGAACGGAAGCAACAGGAAAATGAAACCAAAATCCCGTGACCCATCTATGGCAGTGCGCTGCATATTACTAATGCTCCCACTGAAAACCCTGGCGTCACTTCAGTCAGTATCTTGAGGCCCAAGCATTCGGAATGTGCAAGGGTTTTCGAACCACTTAGTGCCTTTGTAAACAAATCTGGAGAATTCTTAGATGACTGGATGTACTGTAAGGTCAACTTCCCCTCTTCAATCTTTTCGTTGAGGAGGAAGTACCTTAGATCGATCTGCTTGTTCCTTTCTGACGTTTTTCCTTAAGGGAAATTATTGCTCCCTGGTTGACAGCCTGCAAAACTTGTGGTTACTTCTAGAACTCTTGTACTCCGAGTTGCTCAATAAACTGTTGAAGCCAGAACACCTCTTTTGCAGCGTGGCCTATAGCCAAGTATTCTCCTTCAACAGATGAGGACGCAGTTGTCTGTTGTTTCTTGCTGGTTCACGAGATAGCTGCGTTAGCAAGCATAACGACGTATCCACTCAAAAACTTTCTGCCAAACGTGTCACTTGTGTAATCTACGTCGCAGAAAACTTGAATACAGCTCCCACTTCTCTGGTAGGTCAGCGCATAGTCCTTCGTTCACTTTAAGTAACACCGAATATGCCTTAGCGCATTCCACTGTTCTTCAGTGGGGCATTCGCCGAACTGACTTTCCTAAGCGGTGACGAGGGCCAAGTCGGGTCTGGTTCCTTCAACTAGGTATAGAAGTACCCCAACTGCCTGCCTGTATCTGTGCTCCGTACCGCCTCGTGTTTTTCAGGCGTTCTGACGTTTTTGGTCATTACTCTCACGGCTCAACGGAGGCGGGGTAACCCTTGGCATCCGTCATTCCCAATGTCTCGAAAACGTCGTAGATGTAAGTCATTTGGTCGAGCGGTGATGTACTAAACGTGATGTACTCACACGTATGGAAATGATGTGATGTGTTTGTCCCAGGTCCCCCGTCAC
Organism: Ornithodoros turicata; assembly: GCF_037126465.1. NCBI lineage: Eukaryota > Metazoa > Arthropoda > Arachnida > Ixodida > Argasidae > Ornithodoros > Ornithodoros turicata. The sequence continues at coordinate 162,887,049 of NC_088201.1, forward strand.
ACTTTTGCTGCAAGCAACCAGTGAACATAGTGAGTTCCTCTTCGTTTCTTGCAATGATCAGCATGTCACCAAATATGGAAAGCTACAATTAGATCTTGACATTGGCTCATGTAAATACACCGACCTGCTTTGAATCTTTTCTCACCTACTCGTTTGGTGACGTCGTCCTCTGACGTTAGTGACCCATCACTGGGCTTTAGAGACCCGTTCGCAGTAAGGGGGGAATCCATCTGCGAGGTAAGTGCACACTCTTCCGACCTCAAAAGCTTCCCTGGTACGACGCGGAGAAAAAAAAAAAAAACATGGTCCGTACACATCTCGGACCTGAAGGTTTGCCAACCCCGAGGCTCCGACGGAGAAGAAACCGATCATGTCTATCCTTCTTCTCTTCACGCGCTGAAGGCTCCTTCTGAACCTGCTTCTAATCGCCACAGCCTACGCCTTCGCAGGGGACCACGTAGGATCTACTATTTCAGTCACTAGGACCTAATGCATGCGTTTTAATTGGTATTAGTGCGATTTCGATCCCTATTAATCTATTTTCGGTTTTTTGTGCCACTAACGACAGGCCAAACGGTTTTCCGTGCTTCCCGACCGACCTCTGATCCCAATGGATATTCGACGCGGTCCAGGCGTGGTCCCTTGATACACGCCTCCTGTTCATTGACCTCCAGCGCTGCCATGTCTACACTGACACGGCAGTTGTCCCCGATGAACGCCCTCTTTCGTTCGCCTCACACAGCAAGTGGGCACCAAACCCCGGCCTCTATACGCGATGCTAACCGGAACATTACCCCTTCTTTTCAGAAGGGTGACCCTGACAGACCACCGCTACGGTGATCAGCCCGTCCCTCTGAGCAGTTGATAGCAGAAGTTGTTATGTCCGACATGTCAAGCAGCGAAAGTTCACCGATGGACTTCACTATTTTCTGATGAAGCTGACACTGATCTCTCGGTGCAAGCTTGTGACGTTCCTAACCTAAACGTTCAATATGAATGCAACGAACTTTCTATCACTTGTGAGGGGATCCTCAAAATTATTGAATCTTTGTGTTTATCGTCGTCCCCAGGTTGTGACCTAATTTCTGCGAAGCTTCTGCTGATAACAAAAGAGTACTCATGTAAAGTCCTACAGATAATTTTTCAACACTCTTTGAACTGCTCCCAGTTGCCTTCCGATTGGAAGCATGCAATAGTTACACCAATTCCTAAAACCGAAAAACCTCACGCTCCTTCTGACTTCAGGCCGATATCCTTAACTTGTAAGGTTATGGAACATATTATATATTCCCATATTATGAACTTTTTGGATAATAACAACATGCTTTTCAAGAACCAACATGGTTTCCGAAAAAAGTATTCATGTGAAACGCAACTTTTTGAATTTGTTTCTGACGTCTATGAAAGCATGAATTCTGGTAGGCAAGTCGATGCAGTTTTTATCGACTTTCGCAAAGCCTTCGACAAAGTGCCGCACAAGCGCCTTCTTTGTAAGCTCCAATTATTACACATTAAAAATAACATAGTAAACTGGATACGTGCTTTCTTGTCTGCGAGAACACAGTGTGTTAGGTGGAGTAGTGCACCGTCTTCTTATTCACAGGTAGTGTCAGGCGTGCCTCAAGGGTCTGTGATCGGTCCCCTTCTCTTCCTTATCTACACAAATGATCTTCACTTACGTGTAGATTGTTCTGTACGCCTTTGTGCCGATAATGTTGTTGTGTACAGAGAAATCAGTGGTGTAGAGGACTGCGTTGCTTTACAGAACGATTTGGTCTCCCTTTCCGAATGGTGCAGCCAATGGTTAATGAAATTTAATGTCTCGAATACAAAATGTATGACTTTTTCCAGACGAAATATTAACATACCCAGCGATTATACTCCTAATGACGAAATTCTTGACAAAGTGACCATGTTTAAGTATCTAGGAGTTCTGATTTCCTGTGACTTTTCTTGGAGTGACCTTTCGTCCCTCACAGAGGACAAAAAGACACAGGGCCCTATGTTCCTGATGCTCTTGGCCTCCCCTCCCGCAAGTAATTCAATTGGCAAGGAAGGAACATTTTGCGTGCGACTGGCCGCTGTGACATACGGTGGTTAGGTTTGAACTCTCGTAGTGGTGTGACTCATTTGCAATAAGGGGCATTTACTTGTGGTGTAGTGATACGTATCGCTTAATCATTCTGCGTTTAATAAATATGCAAAACGATCTATAACAGATTAGAGTAAGAGCGACGATAGCGAAGAAGTCATTTCTTTCTAGCTAAATCTAACATCAGCTGTATTCGTGGCCAAAAAAAACTTTCAAGAAATCGCACAGAGAAATCGCACAAACAAGAAATGACACAGAGAACTCACGTCCAGAAACCTTCCTGTCGATTCCCACCAAAACCAAGCATCCAGACTTCTGATGGAAATACTTGACGTCGAAGGTAAGCACTATGGGAGTGATACGCGTGCATTGTTCGGCTACATGTTGTACAGCAGATCTTACATATTTTAAGTAAATACCTCATTCTAGAGAAGTACTCCTATTTCACTAAATTATACCTACAGTTATAAATGCATTACTACAAATGAGAGTGTAGGACTCTCTCCAATGGCCAAGGTCCACTGGCTTTGGCTGCACAATGATGATAGGTCTATAATTCATATTGACATCACTCGAAAGGTGCCGTGCTGGGAAGCATTGAGTTGCTGTTGCCATTACGGATTTGACCCTTGCTACCCTTGGGAATATTGTTTAAATTACTTGTGTTCTTTCACTCTCATTAGGACCACGTCAGATGTGGATGCCTTTGCATCGTTTAAAGGTGAAGAGAGGGTGGTTTCATTTCGACCAAGGGGGCGCCGGTGATATTTTTATTTTCTCAAGGAAAAATAAATGTTATTCCTAATCCAAAAAGAAGCAAAACAAACCTCGCTGGTCTCTGCAGTATTTTGTTCTCGGTCGGCGAGGCTCCAAGTAAATGAGTGCGATTTGGGCAGTTCCAGCTGTTCCAAATTTGGCGCGCTGGATCCTCCGAACGGCTGCTTAATTTTTTTTTCACTGACAGAATGGGTGGTGAATATTTTCTAAAAAAAATGAAATCCAATCGCAACGCCCGGAAAATTTTCGAAAAAAAATCGCGGAAACGCCTCCTGGGACATTCGTAGCGCGACTTTGCCAATTTTTTATGTGGTCCCGTAGTTCGAATATGGCGAAACTATATGAGATGAAAGAGCTTTTTTTTTACTCTTTCGTTTCGTATATAGCGCGTTATCATACCTTCAGGCATCCGTCCACAATGACGCCGTAATCGCGAAGGGGTGCCAGGAAATCGCTGTTTTCAGGATCGTTTTTCGCAAAAAGGCCATCTTCAATTTTGTTTATATTTTCTGGACATACGCCTTGGACACCGACTCTTTGTTATTATAACATAAAGTTTCTGCTTATTTTATTTCTCCAGGGCGCGCAAATTCCTTTCCCGCACCCTTGTCGCTTTCAATTCTAAGTGCCGGAGAATGGTATTCACAATGTGTGCTCTTTTTCTTTTTTTCCTTGCTGAAGGGTATGACATTACGGGCTTATCAGACTGACTGACGTGCACCCAAGGATCGATCAAGGATATATTTACTGTAAACATATATTTATCGTTGCCGTCCTAGAGTGGAAGCACTAGCACCAATCGCGTACGATAAACACCAGTTCCAGGCGGCATTGAATGTGTTTTTTATTGAATATGCCCAAAAAGACTGCCACAATTAGAGCTGTTCGTAAATACGACACCCCTAACTCTTGTCCAGGTGTATGAAGATCGCAGTCTGGGCACAGGACGCACAGCGGACCTCGCGCTCTCCTTTTTCGCTACTCTGAACGCTTCGGCATCCTCACGTGGTACATGCAACAGCGTAACGTTCGGTAACCTCGGCGTTAGTTTGCACATAAGATCTTCTGCCTCTGAATGGCTTCTTCTAGAGGTGAATGGAGATTGTGCAGTGATGCATGATTACTACCCCGCCGACCCTTCAGGCATTCTTCCCGTGGCCATGCTCGCTGAACAGCCATTTGGTGATATTGGAGCTTCTCTGCAGTTCATGAAACTGGTATCTATTTTTAAAGTGTGCTGCAGCTCCCACATACGTACATACATCGTACAAAGATCCGACTTCAATGTGTTCATCAATAGTTTTGATGGTGAGAAGCGTCAGTGCAGTGCCATGACCCACTTCATCCGACACAACGGCGTAGCATCGGGTACTGGACAAATGATTCACCACCCAAGTGAATATTGTTATTTTGTCTTTCTTCCAATGGTAACCCTGTAATGCAGAAGGAAGAACGACCGTCCAATTTTCCGCATAGTCAGAGTGGAGGACAACCACTTTCAGAATCTGAGAATGTCTTCTCACTACCTATCGCATTCCGTTGAATATTGCGCACGTAGTCATGAGTTACGTAGCGGGCTAGCCACTTTCTCAGAAGATAGATAAATTGATCAATGTTGAGGGCGAAGTTCTGAAGTGTGCTTGATTTCCATATGGCAAACTCTATCTCCTCGGCATCGGCGCACATCTCCAAAGATTCCGTCGTCAATGCACTCTCACCTGGACATGATGTGCACCTACCCAGTTTGCACTCTCTTGTTTGCGTTGGACACAAGCACAATGATTTGAGGTCCTCAAGCGCAAAACACTTCTCCGAGACAAGACTCAGTGCATTCAGACACGAGTCGTAGTTGGCACAGTAGGTGCAAACGCACTCTTCCCTGTAGCGGCTGTGACGGGCGAAGGTAATAAAACATTGTCAGCCTCATTTTGACATCGGGATGCGCCTCCCGAAACTTGTGGTATGTCTCCCGAATTTTTCGTGACATATAGCGCTTTGCCACTAAGTTGTCGGCATCTGCTCCGAGAATCTTCACAACATCTCGAGGCCTTGGGCTCTTAATTGTACAGTCCAATTCATCGTTCAGTTAATACTCGACGGCCAACTTCACATTCTCGGGGTCGATAACATTCATACGAGAGTATCGATCAGGCGTTGCCCATACTCTGCCGGTTTCCCGGAGCCTTTGACTCTTCTTGATCATGTAGGTTGTAACTTCGGGAATAGCTTGATGTATTTCAGCCTGGGTGAATGACAAAGGGAGTAAAGTCAAGAGCCGACATCTTTCCTGAACGGTGTGGGTTGCAACATACGCCTCAAGCAAGTCTTCAAGCAATTCGTCGCTGTGTGTCTTTTACACAGTTTCTTCCTCCACAGGAAAGTTCACGCTGTAATCGGTATTCAGCCGGCGACGAGATGGCTTTGACACGGCACTTGCAATTTTTCTTTCTGCTTTCGTTTTACGTACGGCACGGCGCGTCTAACTTCCGTCGGCTGACCCCAGTGTCGCCTTCACAATCTACCTTGTTCACACTTTGCACGATTTCAGTCGGATCACAAAATTCTGTGTCTTCGGAGCTAGGAGACGAAGGATCGTGTTGGTTTGAGGGTCGAGACTCATCGAGCTGCAACCGGAATGCGTTAAAGCAGTTCACACATATTTCATCCGTATCATCAACACGGTCGGCTTGACACGCAGGCAAAACAGCCTTTAACAAAGTCGCACCAATCAGTGACACAGCCCTGAAGTTCTTGTTCCACAGTATCTTGTTCGTGTGTTGCCCATTGTAATCCGGGCAGAACAACCCCTTCTTGCTGTAGAGACTCACTGCCATTGACGTGCTAGAAGAGCACGCTATGCCGGCAGCCAAAGGAACTAAACGCGTAACTACAATACAAGCGTGCAAAACACTGAGTGTGGAGAGCAGTGAGTGTGGAGAGCTGAAGTCACTAAAGCCGTTTGACTCGCTGTCCCCACGAAAATACCGTGGTTTCCTTGACGAAGGACATCTTTATGAAATGAACAGTTGAGAAATAAAGAACCTCACGTGCACGCACAAACCGTGAGGACCAAACAGAATTACGTGCTTCTCTGTGTTGGCAATAGTGGTGCCCTTGGTATTCCCACTTTTCAATGCTTCGACACTGCACTTATTCCGAACCAGAAAGCCGATAGTAGCCAAGTAGCCCATAAGGCTTCCCAGACTTGCTTACATAAAGCACCGAGCTCGGAAACAAATGGACGTCTCAAAGCGCACGTGAAGAGACTTCCGTGCGAGGCTTTCTGTTCTCACGTACAGCTTCACCTTGACGAGGCTTGTCTCCAAAGGATTAACCCTATGGGGACAGGTGGGTGGGCTTCAGAGTGCACTTTTGTTTTTAAGTTAGTCATAATAGTAGAGGTTCGTCTTGGTTTTGTCAACCTCTAATGACATAGCTTTCAGCAGGAGGTAAACGGGTAAAAAACGCGATTCTCTGACTCATAGGATCTAAAAGCGACAGGACGCGGGAAAACAATTTGCGCGCCCTGAAGAAATAAAATAAACAGAAATTTTATTTGATAATGTCAAAGAGCGGTGTCCAAGCTATGTCTCCACAAAATATAAACAAAATTGAAGATGGCTTTTTTGAGAAAAACGGTCCTGAAAACAGCGATTTTCTGGCACCCCTTCGCGATTACGGCGTCACTGTAGACGGAGGCCTGAAGGTATGATAGCACCCTGAAAGAGTAAAAAAAGCTCTTTCGTCTCATATAAGTTTCGTCATATTCAGACATTGTGGGACCACGTAAGAAATTGGCAAAGTTGCGCTACGAACGTCCTCGAACGCGTTCTCGCGATTTTTTTCCGAAACTTTTCCAGGCTTTGCCACCGAATTTAATTGTCTTAAGCAAATCTTCAAGAACCATTCTGCCAGTGAAAAAAAAACTGATTTCAGAAGAAGGAAACCATTCGTAGGGTCCAGCGCGATAAATTTTGAAAAGCTGGAACTGCCTAAATCGCGCCCGTTTACTTGGAGCCTCGCCGACCCAGAACGAAATATCGCAGAGACCTGCGGCTAGGCTTGTTTTGCTTCTTTTTGGATTAGGAATAACATTTATTTTTTCCTGAAGAACATAAAAATATCACCGGCGCTCCTTGGTCGATTATAAATGAAACTACCCAGGAGTCATATTTTATAGGAGGTACAGTAAGCCTGATATGCTTTGAATTAACGGCTGGGCACGACATTGGGGAGGTGTGTTGCGAGGCTGTAGGAAAATAAAGGCAATTATACGGGACGAATCTTCCACTGAGTCCGCAGTAACTTATTGGTCGCCCGCTCTGTGCGCCGATTACGTTGACAATGTTTCTGCCACCGGTGTGAAAGGAAGAGACTCCGGTGAGTATAGGAGGGGTTTATCCTCCCTCTAAACACTTAGGCAGTACCGCAGAGCATCCGACCTCAGATAACACAAGAGCCTTCATCATACCCGCACGAAGGTAACCGCCAAGATGACTGACGTAGTTACGCGTGGCAAGACAGAAAATATTTTCATGTCAGTGCCACGTTTGAGAAAGTAATCAGGTACGTTACAGAATAGGCTAAGTGTTTGATGAATTGAAACCGTGTGAGAAACCGATAAAATATAGGTAATACATGGAACAACGGACAGCGGAGCTGTTTGCTAAATTGATCAGAATGACTGAATTGGTGCAAAAATATTCCACAAGCCAGGTGAGGTCATGGTGAGAAAACAACGAAGTTGCACACCGGCTTGACACAACAAATAACAATTTAATGCAGACGTTCCGTCTCCCATGCGGGGGACATCATCAGCGAAAGCAAAATGAGAGACGACCGCAACCAGCGGATTACTTAACCAGGTCGGCGAACACGTGGGGGAGGGGGCCGCGATTGGTATTACAAACTGAAGGTTCTCCTCGCTGGTGCCATGACTCAAGCAGTTTCCTGGGACGCCACCTTTGTTCCCTCGCTAAGGTCACAGCATTGGCGTAGTCAAAAGAGTGGTCTGTTTTTCAACAATGCTCGGTGAACTTAGTCTTAAATCGCATTGCGTTTGTTGAATTACGTACGTCGCGTCAATGCTCTTTTAGTCTTGTTCTGCGCTTACGGCCCATCTCACCAATGTAGGACACCTCGCAACCGAGACATACTTTATACACAACAGCCGTCTGGGACTGTGGGGAATAGGGTCTTTTGGCTTGGAAATGCGTGAACGAAGTTTTAGGCAGGGCTTGGATGCAGTCTTCATTTTTAACGGGAGGAGGGCTCGCGGAATGGACTCTTCCAGGCAACGCATAGTGCGCTAGTATACGTCTAAAAGACATCTAAATGTAGACTTTGTGAATGTCTATTAGACGTCAAACAAAGTAGGTCTATTGCTCCGTATCCATCCCCTAGCCTTTCACTAGCACAGCTAACGTTACGCTAAATTACGGCTACTAGCCGCATAAGTATAGCATCGATTTAGACCTTTTTAGACCAAATGTCTAAAATGGGACAGCACTTATTTATCCACTGAGCCGTCATATAGACCTGTATCAGCTTATACACCTTTAACGTATGGGATGGTGACGATGCCGTGTCGGAAATCGTCTTTGCTTCGGGTCTTTGGTTCGTGCATTCGCTTTAGTGTGTTCTCAACGAAAGGTAGGGGGTATCCTCGTTTCATGAGTGATTCCTTGATTGACAGCTCCTCGGACGCACGTTGTTCCGGGCATGAGGCGAAATCTTCAGAGCGGTGAAGCAGGGTTCTCACTACGCTGCGTTTGTGTTAAATCAGATGGTAGGATTCCAAATTTAAGAAGTTGCCAGTATCACAGGTCTAACGGTAGACGGAAGTTTGAATCTGGCCGGTGGGGATCCTGCGTACGGACACGTCCAGGAAGGGGAGCCACTTCTCCTGTTCAAGTTCGTAAGTGAACTGAATGGACGGTTCAATGCTGTTCAGGGCCGAGTGGAATTCATCTAGGAGGTTGCGATTCAGGATACGAACGTGTCGTCTACATACCATCGGTGAAACTTGATGGTGTGGGTAAATCGTTGGAAGGCAGATCTTCAACATATTCCATGACGAGATTCGCCATTGTCACGGACACCGGGCTGCCCATCGAACAACCTTCAATTTGAAGGTATATCTGCCCCCGGAACAAAAAGTAAGATTGGTTCAGGCAGAAACGTAGTAGGATGATAATGTCCTCCCCCGTGAGAGACGTACGTGTAGAAAGGGTGCTGTCGTCACGCAGTCGTGCTTCAGCCACTTTCAGTGCTACCACTGTGGGGACGTTAGTGAAAAGGGAGACGACATGAAAAGAGACCATGATGTCGTTGTCATTGACGACTTGATCTTGAATCAAACAGACGAATTCCTTGGAGTTTGACAGTGTCAGACTATTCTGCCTGTTGACTGGGGTGATTAAATCCACAAGGTGCTTCGACAGGTTATATGTTGGGGATCCAGTAAAGGAAACGATGGGTCTCAAGGGGCAATCAGGCTTGTGAATTTTGGGAGGCCATACAGTCTAGTGTTGAGCCATCCGACGAGAACAGACGTCGATACGTCACGTCATCGAGGCGTTCCTTTTTCTTGATGTCGCGGAGGTGATCGACAACATGGCGTTCAGACTTCGCAGCACAAGACTAAAAGAGCATGAACGCGACGTACGTAACTCAACAAACGCAACGCGATTTAAGTCTGAGCTCACCCAGCATTGTGGAAAACAGACCACTCTTTTGACTACGCCAATTCTGTGACCTTAGCGAGGGAACAAAGGTGGGGTCCCAGGAAACTGCTTGAGTCATGGCACGTGCGAGGAGAACCCTCAGTGTGCAATACCAATCGCGGTCCCTCCTCCAAGTGTTCACCGACCTGCCTAAGTAATCCGGTAGTTGCGGTCGTCTCTCGTTTTGCTTTCACTCATGATGTCCCTCGCATGGCAGACGAAACGTGTCCATTAAATTGTTATTTGTTGTGTCAAGCCGGTGTGCAACTTCGTTGTTTTCGCAACTGAATTGGTGGACAACAGTGGTTTCTAATTGGTATGTGTACTCGATATCATATTCTTACCTTCCCCGCCAAGTATGGGTGATGAAACGTACACAACAGTTCCATTGCCCCCAGGAGGGGCTTGCATGACGCAGGGCTCTTCTGAGCTGTGACGGAGGATGTGCGATTATGTTAGGACAGCATCGAACATGCAAGCAAAAGAAGGAACACCGGCCACTTACTAGTGATCTCCGTTCCAGAAACCGTAATGCGCTTCAATCTTTTGTCTCTTGCTTATTATGCGTCTCTTGATCAGGTAGACACATTTATTTTCATCCTTGTAAAAGACAGATCGTTTCATGAGGAAGAAACCCTTGTCCCTTTGTAATGCCTGTAAAAGACAGGGGCAGTTTGAACGTGACGCAAATTAAATAAAATATGCCAATGAATAATAACGAACGTATACACTATTTGAAGGCTACTCGGACACCTCCACAAGGTTGGTATCGTGGAAACTTTACATATGTATACACCAGTCTTAGACAAAGTGCTTGTGAGAATTGCAAAAAAAGTAAGATTGATGCATTCTCTCATTTTGTAGTCATAAGTGGTGTCGAAATGCATGTGCCGTGGGTTATAACAGCATGCACGGAAACATCCACACAGACGACTCAGCATACATGTAGGGTCACATATGGATGTCACCTTCAATGATGTTCAGTACCTCTTTTGGCCTTAACATATATTACAGATGCGCCGTAACCGCCACATCGGAACTCTGCAGTTTCAAGAGGGCGCCGCCTGATTAAACAATAATCGTCGATCCATCGGCTCACCGGTGGATTTTGTGCCACACACAACTGTATCCGTCGAGAAGCGTCCCTTCTACACCAACCATGTCTTAATGTTGCCAGAACCCATCTAAGTCTTCTCCTCTAGCCCAAGTGCCCTACGTTCACATTACACGGTTATACCGGTTAAACTGCCAGAGATTCGACACTTCTCGAACCACGCTCAGACAACGACTACTCGAGCTGCGGCGTAGAGCTTTTTCTCTGGCCAATTTACACAACAACGTACATCATACACACCCGTCAGTGTCCAAAGCATATTTGGCATTCGTCAGCGACACAGATCTGATACACAGCATGTGAATCCAGTTCTTGTCACCTAATTCGTCAGTGCCCACCCTCTCCTCTCACCCTCATACACATTACTCTCATGCTTCAAAGAAAACGCCATTTGTCCTTTGATCTATATCATCCATCTTTCACCTTTTCTGAGTGTATCTTTGATTTCCTAATGCTTCTTAATAGCAAGCAGGAATACTCTTTGCCACATATTTTCTTCCCTTTTTCTCTGTTCTAACAAATCTACGCTTCCTTCTCGGGTCGTGCCAGTGAGATACTTTCTAATGGGCCGTCGTCAGCTGTTTCGAATGGTAAGAAGGAAACATGGCACCAGCAGTTTGCAATAGCTGCCTGGCTTAGTAGTATCAGCAGCAGTTGGCAGGGCGGCGACGGTGGCGGTACCACTACTACTCTTAAGTAGTAGCTACTGACCGCCAGATCAGTTAAAATGGTCGGTTTACTGACCACCCGTTAGACTCATTTAAATTTGCAGTAATTGGAGTCATCCAATGAGTGTGATCGGTACCCACAGCCATGATAAGCTCGTTCAGCAGTCATAGAAAAAAAAGGAAAGGAGTGGACAGGGATAATTCATTTATTTGAAAATCAACAATGTGATCTTGAACAAAGCTGTCCAGAATTGCCACTCACCACCGTTGCTTCTCAGCCAGCCACCGTCGCTGTGATGGTTGCACATGTTCACGAGAGATGACACGACATACTTCATCATGATGGTTTTCCAGGTAGATAAAAACATGCTAGTGGTCCGACAAGAATTTGAATATGACCAGTCATTGCTAATCACATACATACACTTCTAAAAGTATACTTCTAATCGCAGGCAAGCTAAACCACAAAAAGGCCCTGCTACTACTATTCGCGGTTAATAATGCTGCTCATCATAAAAAGGCCTAACATCAAGCAAGTGTGTAGCAACTCCAGATATGGCTAATCGTGCACAGACACTTGGAAAGCTAATCGCGGACACTGCTTAACATGAAAATGACCTAACGACTTGTAATGACATATGTACACTGCAACAAAAGTGCCTAATCACGAAAATGTTTGGGAACGCATGGCCAAGTCCAGATATGGCTAATCGCGAACACTTCTAAGCAGGCACGTATAGCATGCATAAGCATGCATAGCTACAAAACTCAATGGGCAATAACCAGAAGTAGGTTAATAAGCAGCTGACCAACCTGTCAATCACAGTGGAGTGGACAAAGCACTAAAACTCGTCAGTTTTTTTCCCCGTAGTCATTCGTGCAAGTACCACCCTACACATTGTTTAAAGAGTTCAGCATCACAGCAACGGAACGACGCGACATACGTCCCCACTCATCGAGAGTGAGACAGAGTGAGGGACGTGCTAAGTGTGTATCATCATTCTGACCAGTAGGTGAAAATGTGCAGCTATCACGCTTGACAAATTTGTCCATGCGTACATGCTTCTTACGGGAAATGAAGTCGAACTGTTTCAGAAAAGAAAAGTCCACCAATAAGCTAGTGATTTCAGCATTTTGCTATGTTATAGACTTGATGGCCCTCTTCAATAAAGGAGATATCTCTCCACGGTTGCTATGGGAGATGCACGCCAGATGTACACCCGTTACAAGAACATCTCCATGACCATTATGGATGAACTTTTGGGAATGATTGGACTCAACGATTCAATTGAATTCAATGATTCAATTCAAAGCATTGAATTCAACTACATGAATGCAAAGATTGCGGACATTGTGGATGTGAAGTACAGGCTGGAGCGAAAGTTTATGGAACACAGGAGCGACATACTTTTTCTTCAGTGCGACACCCTAGAATTAAGCTCAGACACACCACCCTTCATTCGACTCAGAGGCAAGCAAAACTCTTAAATTTGTGGAAGGCCACGAAGCAGGTACACGGTATCGGTTTTCTCATAGGAAGGAACTGCAACTGCAGCATGTGCCTTTCTAATTACACATGCTGTGTGCTCAGAGGTGGTGGTCTTGAAAACACTGACAAATTACATGTGTACCCATAGGTCGGCGAATTCACTCATGATGACCATCACCGACATTATTCACCATCACACCACTCAGAATGATGTGATGTTGAGTGATGGGCAAAGATGTTATGTGATGTTGAGTTTGATGTTGAATGATTCAATGATGTGATGTAATTATAAGTTTGATGTTCCATGATGGGCCATGATGTGACCTGATGTTGAGTTTGATGTTGAATGGCAGGTAATGATGTGATGTGAATTTTATGTTGCATCATGAGCAATGATGTGATGGTGACATTAATATTGTGCGACGGGGAAATGATCTGATGCTGAGTTTGATTTTGACTTATGCGTGAAGAAGAGATGTTGAACTTGAAGACCCTGCGATGGGTTTGTCAAGTTGAAGTCGGCGTGTTAGAGTGTGGGGTTGACATTAGTCGTGGGTGTGGTGCACACAACTGCCCATAGAAGTATGAATTGACTAGACATGAATATGATACCCCATTTTCAGTGTACCTGTTCTTGTGTCCTGTGATAATATGAGCTTGTTGCAGCTTGTAATATGAGGGGTCTCGGTTGTTTGGGCGGAGGTGCACTTGGATTAATGACAAGGAGCAGAGGAGGTGGTCTGACCTTGGCACGCTCGAGCTATTAGTTTTGCGTCTCCTCAGAGCAAGTGTGGTGTCGTGCGCTTGGCGCCAGCATTAAGGAGCGGCGTGCTGTTATATCGCATATATCAGGTATAGGAGGGGAAGGGCTTGCCGTTCGGCTTTCATGTGGAGTTGGGGACTCTATGACGCTGAACTTCAATGGCATCCGTAAGGGACAGAAAATGAGGATTGACATTGGCACTCTCACGCTGTTTGCTTTGCATCGCTTCAGAGCAGGTGCGTTGTGGAAGTTGGCTTATAAATCAGTTATGAAAGTCAGTCTTTTGGCAATCGTTTCTTGTGTGTTTGTTACAGTTGGCAGAGAAACATACCTTATGCCTGGGTGAATAAGCTAGTGCATGAAAAGATGGGAGATATATTTATGTACTGATTCAAAACTGAAAACGTTGGCTAGAGCTGACTCGAGTGGGCGGGACCCCGTCAAGCACCGGCCACCATAGCGATACCACAAACAATACGCGATTAATTTACAAACGCCACTGTAAACGGCCCCCATCCAAAAGATGACATCTGCCGAGGAGCCTAGACGCACGGTTGCCGAAGCCCCGAAGCACGTCGTCGCCGAAACGCAACCATGCACAGTATACAATGTATTCTGTCTCGAAACTGGTCTCTGGAGATCAGATTCAAAATCCACCATACACCATGAAGTTGAACTCAGAACGAATTATGAAGTTGAATTCTGAACAGTGATATGATGGACTGTGATGTCAAGTGATAAGTAACGATGGTATGGGCTGTGATGTCAAATGATGAGTAATAATGTGACGAGTTGCCATGTTAAATGGCGGACAATGATGTGATGAGCTGTGATGTTGACACTGAATGAATGATTATGATTTGATGAGCTGTGATAGTGATGCTGAATGATGGGTGATGATGTGATGGGCTATTATGGTGATGACGAATGATGGCTTATGATGTGATGGGCTGTAAGCAAGGCCGTGTATGATGTGATGTTGAATGAATATTTCGAAAAATGACGAACAATGCCTGTACACCTAGGGAACGAGCGTTGTCACGGTAGCACCTCGGTACGGGTACTCTCGACGTCTCCAAGGTACGCAGTCATCAATTAGGTTAATGGAGTAATGGTGTATGATATGCACTCCCTATCGTATGCACCAACAACAGCGCGTTTTAGGAAAGCAGACGTTTCATGATAACCGTTCCGCAAAAATAAACCAGTTGCACGATTCCTTTGGAGTGACGGAGAACACGTTGCTGATATCTGATTGAATGACAGCTATACTGAGTCGACATCGAAGGTGCCTACGACTTCCTAAAATTCTGTAATATCTCCAGAGAGGTGCTGTCAGCACAACGTAGTGATATATTAGGTATCTGTCGCGTTGCTGTACGCTTCATTGTTCATTCTGGCCTCTCAGATGCATTTAGCATGAGCTACACACTGGTTGTACACACTTGTGGTACACAAAGCTACACGCTGCATTCGTTTCTTCCATGACGCCAAATACGTGGTGTTCTTTCAACCAGTCGGTGACGCTTCTGGAACACTGTACCACACACACGAAAAAAAAAGGCACAGCTTTTATTTTCTGCAAGACTACTTTCCTCACAACCGCCGTTTCCGCATCGGACATAATCGAGGTGCTAGTGTTTCCTACGCTTCAAACCACGCGCGCTATGTAAGCATGAGTATCACTCCTAACATCTAATTTCACCTTTCAAGTTTCACAGTACCGCAAACGACTTGGCTCGACTTGGCTTTGCCTCGTGTATCCAGTAGACCAGTATCTAAACATTCCTGATAACACACCTCAGGGGCCAGCACTATGACATCTATCAAGGAAGTTATACTCTTTTTCCATTAAGACGAGGCACTGACGTAGCAGTCATGGCCGTGTCCGTGTTGTTTTTCCTTTGAAAGGCTTCCATCAACTCACGTTGACCCTTAGACGTGCTCCTCCCGACCGGCACACAATCGAACGATGGATAGGAACCTCACGCCTTACAATGCAAAGGTATGTTAGTACTGCCATCAGACCTGATAGAATATTCATGTTCTTCGAACCTGACATTTACACAGTGTCCGCTCTGATCAATGTAAGCTTTCCACATGGTAAGGGTGTACGGTAGAACATGTGTTTGACATGCTCAACATTTCTGCACCTCTGGTTGCCTGGACGCATAACCCCAACAACTTACAAGGTGCATGTAATGTCTCAGCGTAGTCTGAGATGTGTTCATATGCCATCTTTATTCAGAGTGAACCTGTAAATACACTGTTGCTAACTTATAGTCTGGGTACAGGTTGCTGTTCACGGAACATCTAGAATACTACAGGACAAAGAGTAGAACTTGTACCCCATTCCTGTTGGCCACTTCCTTGATGACACAAGAAAGCTTATGGTGATAAGGAATGACTTCCAATCTACCTCGCTCCAACCCATCACAATCTACATCCCTTTCTAATCCCTTAGTTAAGCGCTTGAGTCTCGTCTTGGACCTCCCTTTCTCTCTTTTTCTCTCTTTCGTCTTTCTCTTTCCTTATTAAATATATCCCCCTCGTCACGTCAACCGCTATCAACACAGGTTCTGCAAACCCAGCACCCTCATGCGTCATCCGCTCGAAACTCGACTGAATTAAATGCGAACAATTTTTCTTTAGAGCATTGCCGATACATAAGACAGAAAACCCCCGCTTAAGAAGCTTCGAATGCCATGACTCAAAATGTGGGAGACACTTTTTGGTTCGGGGAGAGTAGTGCCAACAAACATTATGTGGATACATAGAAACAACTGCAAATCCAAAAGAATCATTGCTATAGGAGATGACAGTTTTTTGTAAACGTTAGCCTCGTGTGCGAAAATGTATTTAAAATAGCTTTTGAGTCAGTGAAGCCTGCCGACTCCCCACTACTATTATCTGATCGATTTCGCCATGAAAATAAAGTCTTTGCTATTCGTACTAACATAGTAATGTCCCGAAATTGTCAGTTGAGTCGTTACTTGCGCACAAAAACAGGTCTCGTTACTCACATTCCAGGCAATCTGATCGTTCTGGCTTCTAACACATTCCCAAGTGAAGAGGCAAGCTAGAAGTAGCGGGATCTGCATCAACATCGTGGCCCCCGTGATGCCCAAGTGACAGCTGTAACGCCTTGGCACAAATATCACGTGACCTGCGAGTGTGGCGAAAATCATATTCGAGAGAAGCGGTCAGAGAGGACGTTTTCATGTGCATCAATGACAGTTGTGGCATTATTGTTTTCCTATTACTTCCTAACATTATGATATCGGAGGGGAAGATCCTTTGCAGGAGGATTGCGGTCTATTATTATATATTTTTTTGTAAAAATTGTGCATCTGAGATGAGGAAAGCAGACATTCTATGTAAAGTAACGTTGACACGATACTACCCAACTACTCTCGTCCGCTGTCAACACGGACGCCATGCTCAGCGCTATGGCGGACATCATGGCAGGAGTTTCGCCTACAGCCACTGCAGTTCCATCCGTATCAGCTGTTGCGCGTGGGGAAAGAGAACGGCCCCAGTGGCCAGATCACGAGACAGATCAGCTGTTGCGCGTGGCATTGTTCATCGCCGGCCGCAAAATCGTTCTCGGCGCGACCAGCCATCTTGTTTGGTTACCTCCTCCGTCCAGATGCGTACTCGACATAGCTTCGGCCTTGTACGACATGCAAAGCACGGGCTCAAAGCAAAGCGCAGGTTCCAAAGCGCGATGTTGAACGCAGTTTTCAGAAGCACGCAAAAGTATATAAAGATTGAGTGCATGCACAGTCGTATGAAGCTGTCCAACTATTTCACGAATCGCCATTATCATCAGCACGGAATGTCATTTCTCTTTGCCGTGTAGCTACGCCTAGCCTTTGCGAATGACATTCATACGAATGTCGTTCGTTGGGAATGGCATTCAGTTTCCCCGTGTGACAGGGGTACCAGTTGTATTCTGGTCAGAATATGTTTAATAAACCTATGACATGAACATAAACAGTTCGATGCGACAAGTTGTCTTCTACGCGCATTCGTAGAACCACGCCAAGTTTTCGTCTTGGGATACAATACAGGCTGTTATTACCAAAACACAGCTCGTCCCTATGATGAACGTCAACTGAGTCCCCAAATTTACGGCCAAAACATACATACATGCACACTGAAGCCTTGGTAAAGAAGTACAGAGGGCTGTTCAAAATATTTACAGTTGAAGATGCCTAATGAAAGTATATGCGTCAGTTCGTCGAGCCGAACAAAATATTTAGACACATGCAGTTCCCCCCCCCCCCCCAAAAAAAAATACACAAACACAGGCGCGCTTATTCACTCTCGACTCGCCCCCAGGGCGTAACGAGTTAGGAGAGGGACGAAGTATGACATCACAGCGTCTGCGCGGTCAATCGAGGTCAGTGCGTCATTGTTTTGCCCGTGAGGGCTTTTTTCTTTTCTAGTCAGTAAACTTTTCCCTTGGGGGAGATTAGCAATTGAAAGGGTGACCGTGGGCATGGATGAATTTCTTGTCCCGCATCGTATACGCTGTGTGCAATTCTTCTTAAGAGCCATGAGGGGGTGTCGAGGGAGCTTGCCGTTGTTGGTCGCACTCAAGTGGGCATCATCACGACTATAGCAAAACAAAACAAAAAAGAAGAGAAAAAAGAAAGGAAAGTGAGAGAGGGGAGTTGAGGACTTCAAAGTGATGCATAGGGCAGGATGACCGATACTGATGGGACGGAGGCACACTGTAGGTGAGAGGTGCACTATAGTGGTCTTTCCGCTAGGCCCGTTTCTTGAAGAAAGCGCGCGAGGCCGCGAGTTTTTGAAAGTCGTTCTGCACAAGAAACTTCGGGGAAGAGGACGTCCGTCAGTATGCCAGGCCTGGCGTGGGGAAGATGAGTTTCCCGCGTAGTATGGTATGCACGGCATTCTGTCAGGATATGTGCGATAGTGTCCAGATGATTACAGTGTCCGCAACTGGAGTCCTCCCTGGAGTCGATCTTGAACAATTGCGAGTTCGTGAACGCAGATCCCATGCGTAGTCGATGGAGCATTGACTGCATACCACGGGGAAGGTTTTTCGTGGGAAGAGAGGGTCGGTGATTCTGCATGATGTCCTGCATGCCAGGATGACGCACCTCAACTAGCTGTTTGACGACCATGTGCCTGTCAGTGTCGGCCCGGACTGGTAAGGATGGGCTGCAGCTGTGGTGTGCTGAGGATGCTAGCTCGTCCACTCGTTCGTTGCCTCTGATGCCGCCAGGAGACGGGATCCATTGGAGTGTAAGCTGACCTCCGGTTAGCCTATGCTGGACACACGACCTCCTTATATATCGGGCTAGGATGCTACCACACATGGGGTTCATCACGTTGTTGAGGGCACTTCTGGAGTTCCGTAAGCAAAACGGCCTTAGTTATTCCGGTGACTTGAACCGCAGCAGCTGCGTGTAACGAGGCCAGGAGTTCGGCCGTCGTAGATGAGATTGGGTAACGAACTGATTTCCCTTGCCAGGCCATGTTCATTGACGGGATGTAGTACGCGCTGGTAAAGCTCTCGGAACGGTGGTCAATGGAGCCATCCGTGAACATCAGAGTATGTGTGTGATAGACGTCGCTTATCAGGTTCTCAGCAGCCATCCTGGCCACCAGGGGGCTGGACTCGCTCTTCTTCTGTAGACCCGGGTTGTAAGGCGTTGTTGCGGGCACGAACTCGCGCCATGGCGGCGTAGGTGGACTAGCTGGGAGCCGAGGAAGAGCCCCCCTGTTGGCTAGAGAGCTGGTGGCACTAGCCAGGCGTCCTAGGGATGTGTGTGTCCTTTGTTCGAGGTTGGTGAAGAGGGAATGCTTGTTGATAGATGTTGATGCATTGTCCAGAAACTGGAGTCCTAAGAGCCATGAACAGCTGACTAGCAGGTGATACTCTAAACCAATCAGCGAGCGCGGACTGTGTAGAGTCAGCGCAAGGACACAGGCTGTTATTGCGCGGCGTACTTTAAATTCAATTGCTGCGATAATTATAACACTGTGGGGTGAATTACTTCTCATGGTGCACTTTGCTGGCCTTCTTAACAGTTTTAAAGAAAGAGAACAGGGTGTTAAAATTTACATCTGTTCTACTTTAAGTCTATGTCAGGAGCAGTCTTGCATGGCAACGAAAATCATTCGTGTGAATAGTCCTGTTAGCAGAAGGAACCGAATTCCAGCAGCAACAACTTTATTCGATGATGATGATTGGGAAGTTTCATCGCCATGGACGATAATCTGCCCCTTTGCTGGTGGCAATGTGGCGAAAGGGAATAATGAATTCCAGAAACAGATTGTGCGTAGGAAAAATAAGAGTGAAGCACGTCTATGTGCGGGCTGAAGGGCACAATGCTCAGAAAGTGCCCACTTCGTGGTGGAGAATACCCGCCAAATTACAGTATAACCAGGAGTTTAAATAAAGGTACTTCAGCCTTTCAAAAGCTCGCTGCTTACTAGGCGGCATTAAATTTGCAACGTGCAGCCACAGGGAAGCGGAGCCAAACGCGCCGCGCACGTGGCTGTCGTCTCATTGAGAGGGTGGGTGCAGATTGCGATATTTGTATACCAGAATCGAACGAAAGGAACTTACCACAGGTAACTTTGACACACTACCAAAAAGAGGAACGAGTTCCCCAGGAAGTTACTGGAGCTCAAAAGCAACGAGTTAAGTTAAAAGTTACCGCACGAAGTAGCTTAGTCACAGTAACGAGCTACCTCAGCTCTGGTAAGGACTACTGATAAAGGTTACTGTTCCGTTCAATAAGTTTCAGGCGTGTTGTGGTTCGAAAGAGCCTAACGTTTCAAATTATCTAAAAGTGGTCTAGAGAACGGAAACTGAGATGTTACGTGATGAATAGACAGAGACGGCGTACAACAGCAAGGCAATTATATGAAATGACGCTTCGGTGTTCATGGGGCCCATCATCTAAAGTACAGTGATAACAATATCGCTGGTCAGCTGCTTTTTAAATAAGGTGGCGTAGCAATCTGGGGGCGTGCCGGGATGTGCATTCATACATCCTCGATGTGAAAATAAATAACTAAATAACAGTAAATGACTACTTCTCAGGCGTCGGGAAAGTGGCGCCCCCATTGCCGGGTAGCAGCCGCAGTAGCCCTCTCCTGCACTCACGGCTGGGTCGCCACAGGAAGGAGACCCCGCGTATAGCTGTGCGTGGCTGTCCCGTGTCTGGGGAAAGGAGGATCCTGCTGGTTGAGTGGACCCAAATGTTGTTTTGGACCCTTTCGGGCCCCTCTTGGAAAGCAATACACCACTTTGGCCCCTGCTTCCCATAGACACGTGGTCCTGGAAGGCCCGGTCAGGACTACTCAGCTAGTCGCCATCTCGTTTTTCCTTACTTTGTCTTTTCATCTCCTCCCCCTCCTCTGTTTTTCTTTTTCACCTTCTTTCGCGGCAATGGTCAACCTTGGGCAGTTCTTTCAATATTTCGTTGAAGCTGCACTTGGGTATTGTGTACGGGAAGTGTTAACGTGCAGACCGTACGCTACCCTGGTTGGGCTCGCTGGTGAGCGGCACCCTACTGCACTGAATGACATACATCTCTTCATGGATTCAGCCAGCACAAAAAATCGTGATCGGCCCTTGAAAAGTCATCGCACCGATAGACAGGGGCTTGATGTCGTAGGTTTGAACCCGGAACCCTGGTTCCCAAAAGTACTTGTGATAAAATCTGACAATTAATCCAGACCTCTTGCGAAAGTATCACCATTTCTTCTAGCAAAGGAGCTTCAGAAACTTCTGGGCAAGTCTTACAATGCTAAAAAAATTAAACACTGGGAATCTTCAGGTTGAAGTCCGCACAAAACAACAGAGCACTGCACTTCAAGCAGCGAAACAGGTTTGTGACATCAAAGTCACGGTCACAACATACCGCACCTTAAATATAGTGAAAGGCGTGATCTCCGAGGAAGAACTCTTTTCATGCTCTGAAGCGGAGGTCGAGGAAGGATTGAAGGATCAAGGGGTTGTATGTGCAAAGCGCATTGTGATGAGAAGGGATGGTAAGGAAGTCCAAAAAACGCATGTAATACTCTCTTTTCAGTTGCACACACTCCCATTTGAGACCAAGGCCGGCTACATTAACTCTCATGTATGACCATCCATTCCAAACCCCGGACGATGCTTTAAATGCCAACGCTTCGGCCACAGCTCCCAGATGTGTCGTGGACAACAAGTTTGCCCAAAGTGTGCCGGTAATGACCACACACCGGAGTCATGTAGCAAAGAATTTCACTGTGTCAATTGTTAAGGCAGCCATCCAGCATATCCGAGGCCATGCCCACGCTGGAAAGACGAAAAAGATACACTTAGAATCAGGACCGAACAAAAAATGACATATAACGCAGCAAAAGCACAGCTGGACTTACAAAAGAAAGGAATGTTTTCTGAGGTGTGCGTAGGGGAGTGGCACCACACAGAGTGTCCGTGAAGACCCACATAAGCGTAGAAAACGGGGGGGGGCAGTGGGGCTCGTGCCCCCCCCCCCAGGCTGTGAGTTCAAGAAGCCTCCACCTTTCCTTCGCCAGCGGCGTGAGCTTAACCTAAACGCTTCTGAGGTTCCAGAGCCGGGAGCCACCCCGCCGCTGCCATGCGAGCAACCAGTGAAGGCAAGCGCCGCGTCTGCTAGTGACCTTGCATGCTCGCGCGACGCTGCCCTGCAGACGCGACGACCATTTCTGTTCGACACGTTGTTCTAGGAGACGGGTCCGTCAACACGACATGCAGAATGGACAAGTATGTCATTAGAAAGCCTAGATTGTCTACTGATGCGCCCGAAACCGCCAGCTCGCAAGATCCACACACCGTCAGTGTTTCACCACTCGATAGTGACGTGAACACCCAGTTTGCTGCTGGTAAGTCCACTGGTGCAAGCTCAGCAGATGTTGCAGGAGACGGGCCATCCCCGCCATCTGAAAAACTTACCATTGGAAGAAGTCATGAGAAGAACGAGCCATCATCCAGCAAAGGCAGCGGCGGGCGGGGCTACCTTAAGAGTTGGGAATCCACCTACGGATGGCTTTCCTACAACGCTGAAATTGGTAAGGTGTACTGTTTCATTTGGTCACTGCCAGGGACAAAAAAATCCCGCTTCCATGCACATCGCGGGACGAAGACTCATACGCTGCATTCGTTGAACAAGGTTTCGAGAATTGGAAGAAAGCTCTTCAACGATTCCGGAGTCATGAGAAGTCAGCGCTTCATCGTGAAGCTTCCATGGCGCTGAGAACTGCAAGCACAGGAGCTAACGTAGCGATAGCGCTCTCTGAATCGAAGCTCAGCCAAATGAAGCAAAGTCGTCAAGCTCTGTTGGCAGTTCTGTCGTGTGTTCGCTTTCTGGCATGTCAAGGGCTCTCACTTCGCGGTCACGATGAGGACGAAGGTAACTTGAGGCAGCTTCTTACGTTGCGGGAAGCGGATGTGCCAGGTCTCGGTTCATGGCTCAACAAAAGTAGGTGTAAGTGGATTTCGCCGGACTTGCAAAATGAGATGCTTGAACTCATTACCCACAGCATGCTCCGTTCCCTAATCAGAGAAGTGCAGGACGCGTTGTTTTACGCGGTGATTGCTGAGGAGACCTCTGATATTAGCACGCAGGAGCAGATATCATTTTGCCTCAGGTACGTCAAAGAGGGTCTTGAAGTGGAAGAAGTCTTTATTGGATTTTACGTGACGGCCGATACGAGAGCAAGCACCCTCTTCTCAATTCTGAAAGACGTGTTGTGTCGACTGAACCTTCAAATTGAGAACTGCCGCGGACAATGCTACGACGGGGCTGCAAATGTGTCCGGCAAAAGCGGTGGACTTCAAGCCCTAGTTCAGGATATTCAACCAAGGGCGATGTATGTGTACTGCCTTGCGCACACTCTCAACCTAGTGTTTCAAGACTTGTGTAAGCAAATTGATGTGTGTCGAGACTTTGTCAGCTTGTTCGCCGACTTGGTAAATTTTGTGGAAACATCTCCAAAGCGCCTCAGCTGGTTCGAACAGTTCCAGAAGGAGGAGACACCGGCCCTCAGACAATTCTGTAAAACGCCGTGGACGCTAAAGGCATCCTCACTGCGGTCAGTGTCAAGTAACTACTCTTGAGTTGGTGCAGTTCCTTTTCGCTCTGTCATCGGATGAAAAGAATGACACAGGAGCAAGAGCCAGTGGCTATGCAAAAGCGCTCGGAAAATTTGATTCATATTTCATGCTCAGGCTGATGATCCTGGTCTTCGAGAGATTGGAGAGCGCAAATTCTGCTCTGCAGAAGAAGAGCTTGCAGTTTGGGCATGCAGAGCAAATAGTGAAGGCCGTTAAAGAATGTGTTGCTGAACTCCGCGACAAATTCCCTGGCTTTTGGAGCACGGTGAAAGCCACGGCTGAGGAGCTCAAAACTGGGAGCCCTAGCCTTCCGATAAGCAGCGACAAGCACCACGTCGTTACGACGAAGGATCTCAAGCACACGAGTTTAGATCCTCGGAAGCCTATTCTCGACAGAGGTTCTACATGGTAATTGACACGGTTCATGCGTCTCTGTGCACTCGGTTTCCTGCCGGAATGTGGGACCACGTGACGAAAGTCGAAACGTTCTTGATGGGAGAAACTGACAGCGCTTATCTGTGCGAATTCTATAAAGGAGATCTTGGTGCAGGTCGCCTTCAGCTTCATCGAGATATGCTGTTGGACATTGCAAAGCAGCGTTCCGTAAGCCTTACTTCGTTTCCGGACAAAATACAGAAGCCGACACTGAAGATTTTTGTTTAAGTTTAATTTGTACAAGCTTTCGCGTGGAGGTCCACGCTTCCTCAGGTACAAAGTGAAGTGGTGACACACATAAGTATATATAGTATAGACATATACACTGCTGTACAAAGAAAGGGAAAAGGAAAGGAGATATGGTGCCACATGTCTGTGTACAATGAATAGCTGGGCAGACGGATAGGTGACCTCTAACCGTTTAAGAACAGTAAAAGGTGTTGTTGTGAACAAAAAGGCTCGCCAACCCAGTTTCGCGGAAGGGGGGTCAGGAGTATGGGAAACGAGTTGCCCAGAATGGACAAAAGGGAAGGTTACGGATTATCTAACGGAGTACCAGACGATGACTGAAAGTGGGGATTCAAGAATTGTGCACAAATAAATATAGATATATAGCTACTAAATTTACATAAGCGGATATAACGAGCCAGGACTAAGATTCAGACCATTTGGTGTGAGACACTTAAATTGCGAAATTAAGTAGGACTCTCTATTCTTACGTTTAATGTCGGTGCGGAACCCAGATTCTAGCAATATAATTTTCAAATCAGTTTCAAAATCGTGATTAGGTTGATTGAAGTGAATGGCGACAGGAGTTTGGCGGGCATTTAGGATATCAAATTTGTGGCCATAAAATCGTTTTCTCATTGTGTTGGAGGTTTCACCGATGTATTGTGAATTGCACTTGCCGCAGAATATCAAGTAACAAATATTGGGTGAATTACAGTGGAGTGAATGACGAATTTTCAAACAGAAGTCACCCAAAGTGCTACGGGCAATGGTGGACGGCGCGATAAATTTACAGGTCTGGCACCGTGTACTACCACAGGGATAACAACCCGGCGAGCGCTTCATCATGCATGATGACGTGAGGATGTCGCGCAAATTTTTCGATCTACGGAATGCTACTAATGGGGGAGCGGGAAAAATTTCCTTTAGTTGCTCGTCAGCATGTAATATATTGAGGTGGCGTCTAAGAATGGAATTGGTATTGACAAGTGATTTATGATATGTGGTGGATAAAACTACATTACTTAAGTCCTCTTTGCGTTTCGGGGTGAATAAGGACTCCCTGGATAGGCTAGATGATTTGGCAAACGAGTCATGGATGAGTTCAAATGGGTAATTTCTTTTTTCGAAATCAGATACCATTTGCTGAGCATGTTTTACAAAATCAGTCTGATCTGAGCAGATTCGTTTCAGGCGCAAGAACTGACCATATGGAATACTCCTTTTCTGGTGATTGGGATGATAGCTTTCATAGTGGAGATACTGGCGCTTGTCCGTTGGTTTCTTGTATAGTTCAGTGGTCAGCCTACCAGATTTACATGACACTGTCACATCAAGAAAGTTGATGGATGACCTTGAATAGTTACAGGTAAATTTAATTTTGCTATGCAGAGAATTGAAGTGATCAAAAAATGACTGCAGAGATGCCTCATCACCAGACCAGAGGACAAAAATGTCGTCGATGAACCTGAGATATATAAGTGGCTTAAGGGGGAAAGAATTGAGGGCTGAGTTTTCAAAACGACCCATGAATAAATTGGCATAATTAGGTGAAACCCGGGAGCCCATGGCAGCGCCATGAATTTGGACGAAGTGTTGATCGTTGAATACGAAGTTATTACAGCTAAGAACTAGTTCTAAAAGGGGGATGATAGCGGGCATGGGAAGAATATCGGAAGGGTGAGAATTAAAGCGACAGTCCGGAGGTCTAGTGATTTTCGAATAACGACTGTATTAGATTCCAGACAGGACGTGTATGCTACATGTGAAACGAGAAAGCTTAATGCTTCCTCGTTGTTGAGAAAATGAATTTAATTGTATGCGAATTCCATATCCGGTTTCGGTCTCCCCTGACCACGCCCGACACTAGTGACGTCACGAGTGTCGAGACAAAGCAGCGTCTGCTGCGGCGACGCGAGACGTAATGAAATCGAAAGTGTTTTCAGCATGAGCGCTACGGACGAAGAAGAGCTGCTTTCTGACAGCGACGACGACCTTTACTATGACAACTACGTCGAAGACGACTGTCCGTTTACCACAGACCCTTTACAAGTTACGCATGTACGCACGGAAGAATGCACGGATACGGACGATGAGGCTCCTTCGTCGCCGGAGATTCCCATTCAAGCAGCAGATTTGTTTAGGTGACAGCTCGTTGTCTGCACGCGAGTTTTGTGTCTGTTTACACGGCATATGTTGTTGAGCCAGCTTTCTGTATATCTTGTTTAGGTGTTGGTGCTTGGGCTGCAATCCGGAACGCCCAGATGAATTTCTGTGCTGCCGAAGCGTCGTGCTCATTTCCCAAATCTGTGACGAAAACAACATCGATTGCATTGCTCAGCATCATATGTTTCCACTGTTGTGCCTTAACCGCGAAATTCTCTCAGTTTTCGTACGGCACATGAGGCACTACATCCCCACCCAACTGGAGCAACACAGAGACGAGAACAGGTACTGTAATAACCATATATGTTTATACTTACTGAACCGTGTTAGTTTACATAACCACGAAAGTCTGAGGAGTACATGTAAAATTTCTAGAATACCCAACTAAGTTTCCGGACGGCACGAAGAAACTTATATTCCTTTTTCTTTTTCTGCAGCACACTCCGGTTTGCAGCATATACCTTGTTTGTATGTTGGGTGTGGGGCCGCCTTGGCCGTGGACATCGCAGGCAAATACCCGGCTGCTGCGTATTAGCTATTCGCAGTGCATTTCCATCAGCAGTGTATCACGGGTATCAAGGTGGGAGAGATGCAACAAACAGTTCCGATGAGCAATCTATTGAAGTTGCTATGATTTGTATTGACCACCCAATGAATTTTTTCAGAGATTGCTCACTGTATGATTGGAGAACGATTTTGCTGTGCAGCCTTCCTTGAAACCTGGCTGTACTCTTGTACAAGCTACACAGAAACCAACCGTGAAAAACAAATAATTTTTATTTACATTTATTTGCGTTGATAAAAAACACACATGTGATATATGGTGCAGATATTACAGGACTTTTGGATGTTTAGCAGAAGTTACAGGTCCATCCAAGGACCCATGTTGAAAAATGCGACAGGATTGTTTTATCATTGCATGTCTAGCACATTGTCCTAGACATCCTAAATCATAAGAGAAGTACGTGTGTTTACAGTACCCAGTTTTGAACCACTTATGGAATTTAGAAGCTTTCTTGTTATTATCTGCTTTGTATAATCATGTTCTTTCTCATTGCAGGATAATGCGTCGTAA